>NC_137892.1:100244711-100645090 GCF_963455335.1 Martes martes
CACCTCGTGACTCACACTTGCCCATTTGTATACACTGCCATGACGTAAATCTTTTAAGATCAAAATATCTATTAAATACTGAGTTGGAATATTAAGGACATTTCCTGAAGATGGAAAATTGGTTATTTAAAAAAACCCATAACCTTAAGATGCAATTTTTATGACTTCATCTTATTCTAAGTGGTAACTGGACTTCTAATATTGACATGAATTAATAGTGTAATACTCCTATGCAACTTTTTCAACATTAAGGGTTTAAAACTCCCCAGTAATTGTCATGTACTGCTGTGGCTCTTTGGATGGTCCACATTTTCATAAAGTGGTTCACATTTCTCACAGCACACAGTGGTTGTGCTAATGGAGTTGGCTGGGACAGGTTATAACTATCTTACAAAATTCTACATTGGCTTTCCTAAAATTGGTGAATATAATTTACCATAGAGATAATGCTAAACATATTAAACTCTCTCTTGGCATAACTACTATAGCATGTGAGAGGAATTTATATCAAGCACTGTGAATAATTATGAAATATTCCTTATCATATAATTCACTATAAGTAACATATTCTCCATATTAAAGCTAATACATAAGCTATTAGTTGGGCCACTTTTGGTCTATTTATCTATAAATACAAACAGTTTATAAATTGTCTGACATATCTCCCTCTAGGGAAAGAAGAGTTTGGCTGACATTCTGACGTGAATGGCTTCTCCTTGGCATTGCCAAGCATATTCACTGCTCTGACCGATGTAGGATATGAGGAAGAAATTAATCTTAGGGTCCCAAATGAATGAGCTCAAAGGTCATGAGAACAGATTCACGGTGTATGAAGAATGACATCATCACTAAGTTACATTTCATATATCCGCAAGGGTCCAAAAGGTGGCAATTTTGGGGTCGGGGGGACTTGCCAGGTCCTTTTGTCTTTTAATTTTCATTCTGACAGAAGAAATTCTCTCCTTACCCAAATCTAGATCAAAATATCTAGGAAGTTTTGACTTCTCAACTAGACCTCTCCAAATATACCATGTTGTTTTTACAATATCCAAAAGGCTCTATGTGTAATTGATGTTTGAAAAATCTTGAGTGAACTCTGGTGAGCAAGACTCACCTCTGATACAAATATGGTGTCAGGACAGCTTCAATCCTGAGCAGCTGGTCTAGCAGAGAGAATGCACAGGCAGGGATGGCAGTGCTCCTTCAGAGTCCACATTTGCTGCCCGGCTTTCTGCTTAAGATGCTCTTGTCTTTGTACAGGAAGCTTTCAGGATTTTGGTGGGGTTTTTTTTTGTTTTTTGTTTTTTTTTTTTTTTGTAATATAATGAGGAAAAAAAGTTGTGTTTTTTTTTTTAAAACTATATTGAGGGCATTATGGGGAAACTCAAATGTATTGTGGAGCAATGAAGAGATGGTTCTCAAACAAGAAAGGGGAAAAGATTTTTTTCTACCAGAAAGGACTTTTCATGGCTATTGACCCACAAGTGTCTCAGTTAAATGCCTACCCATCCCCTAGAGCCAACGGTCAGCCAAAGGGTAACTGTTAAAATGAACCAATTGTTTCTAAGGTGTGTTCCAGGTAATTCAAGATGTCCTTGAATTAACTTTGGGGCTCTTGACAAGAAACAACCATTAAAAGAGTGAATGTCCAAGGTGTGTATCATCTCCCTGACCAAACCACCATCACTGGATACCCCAATTTGATAACTGGCAGGGACAATGCCTAGCAGAATGGGTGCACAATACATATTTGTCAACTGACTCACTGAGACACCACATAGGGTTTCATGTCTTTAAAGATTCACAACCACTGTTTCCTCTCATGAAGTTGCTTCCTCATGCAGCTTTTCAGACCTTCTGTTCACTCAGGTAGGTCAAGGAGAAACCGGCTTTCTTGCATCATGTTGGCATTCTCTTCAGACAACTACCTTGAAGTGAAAAATGTTAGTGCATGACAGGTGCGCAAAGGATGAGCATCCATTCTGGTTTGCTTGGGACAGTCCAGATTTACGCCCACTGTGGGTTAAATATTCATAATGCCCTCATTTACACTCATAAGTGTCCCAGTTTGGAAGATCAATTGTGTGATCCTCCCAACGAAGGTCTTCGGTAAGACCAGTCTGTGGTACTCATTCCATAATGAGCAGCTCCTCACTCCCCTACCCCCTGACTTAACCAAGATTCGGAACCCACAGATCAAAAGGAGCTCCATTAATATTAAAAAGCTTCTCTATTTCTATTATAAGCCACTCACCCACGGTTACTTTGCAATTTTAGTAATGACCAATTTTAATAGATTTGATTTATGTATTTTCATCTCCTCCCTCTAAAAGAAAAAAAAGGACAATGCATTTTATCAAGCAAAAAGATAAGTGGCAATAATACAAGAAACAATGAACATATAATATAATTTTTTTCATTAACAATCCAAGCACTACAAAACATAGAATATACAACTTAAAAACAGAAATACAAATTAATGAAAAATGGGGTACAGGTCATATTAGCAATGCAAAAGACCAGCTTAAGCATAGTTTCTCTAAATCAACAGTTAATAAAAGGAAAGTGCCCTTTTCTCAAATATGCACAAAAATATTCCGGTCACTTCTAGGGAAAAGTTAATCAAAACTTTCTGCTAATTCTATATTACAGCATGTGTTACTAATGGTTTACAAAACCGAAGCGTCTTCTTACACTTAAAATTTACAACCTTTTCCAATCATTATACACTCGTTTAATCCGGTCTGTCAAAAATAAAACTATTTCATTTTCATATTTATGAAATAATTATTGATATGTTATGGACCTTCAGTGGTGTATGTACGATAGGGACAACAATCAGAATGACATCATGGATGAAAAGTGGGCCAAGGGTCCAAGTAGATAACCCTCTGCCAACCACACCTGTATACTGATTCCCGAAATAATTCAACTACTCCTAAAATAAGTCTAATTTTTCATTTCTTCATCCTAAAAAAAAGTCTAAAGTTTTCATATTTAAACGGGCTAACCAATTCCAGAGTTTACTCAAAGTCTCTCCAGGGATGCCACTTGACAGAACATTTCTTCCTGGGTTCATATTATCCCTATAAGTCTGAGTCCAGCTGAAAAAAATAAACATAAGGACTCAATACTATGCCCCTTCTCTTCTACATGTTTAGTGATTCACACTAGATTTTATGATAACTGCACAATCCTCGGTACAGGTCTGCAATGCAAATGAGAAAGAAAATATTTAAATTTTAATTGTTCAAGCCATAATGTCAACAGCCACCGTACCCCATGACTCCCTCCCAAAGACCTCCGCGCAGTCATGCTTCCAGCCCAGATTTTATAGGAAGTCATGCTTCACGAGTGCAGTTCCAACGCTTAGAAGAATAGGAAGTCACATTGATCTCTCCTTCCGAGCCACCCGTACAAGGTGGACCTATGGTCAGTCAGCCTTAGCTTTGAGCTTTCTGGTTCATGTCCAACAGTTGCCTACCAAGTAGATTAACATTCACCTAAGGTGGCAAACTTGAGAAGGAGAAGAACCGAATTGCAGTTCTGGAAACTGTTTCAGTGGCTACCGAGCAGTCCTTTGGTGTCATTCACTGCTGCTGCTGCTGCCGCTGCCGCCATCCTCTCGCTTGGGGGAGGGTGAACTGTCTCGGACTGGCAGCAGGTCATAATGGCAAGGGATGTGACTGTTCTTTGGGAGGTCGTATGGATCCTGGCTGAGATGCCCATTATTGCTGAATATTCCTTGGACAACACTCACTGTAGGTTCTGTGACAACCAGGGACACATCAATTTATCAGCAATGGAAAGTTTTAAAAAGAATAGAATATGGCATTTCTTGCAAATCTCACACATATAGGAGGAGCACTTCTAAAAATGCAAAGAAACATTATTTTAATGAACAAAGGAGGGTTTTATAATCACATTGAGGTGGCTACTCTACATCTGTCAGACCAGCTGATGTGTACAGTGGAGTTCTGAACAAAAAGGTGACCACAGGGTTGGGATGAAGACACCCAGGGACTAGACAGAAACCCTGGATATGAATCGTTGTCTGAAAAGCACTTTGTAGTTAATCTAGTCCAAACCCTCTACCCCATAGGTGAGAAGACTGGGATCATTCCAGGGTAACTCAATTCATGGAAATACTTAACAAGGTGACTTTAGGACTCAGGACCCTGGCTCTCAGTCGAGTTCCCATGTTAAAGTGGTGGGTTTACTGGACGGTTCAAAGGGGGATTGTAACCGATTTAAAAAAAAATAAATTTAGGTCACTATACCTCCCATTAAAACAAAAGCTGTCTTAATTCTTTAAGAAGTTATCTTTTCAGAGACATGTCTGTGACATAAATTAATTACTAGCAGCTGGAGTTAAATTAGCTATTTCATTTACAAGTTAACAAGTAATAGAGAATTTTTTAAAGTTTAAATCATAAACTTGAGAGAGACAGAGAGGAAAAAAAAATTAACTAAAATACATAGCCCTACTCTACCTACCCGGTGACAGCTCTGATGTGTTTCAACTTTCCCCAAATGGTATTTGTAAGGGGAAATCAGAATAATTCTAATTTTAAATTGAATTCTTACTAATTTCCATCCCATTCACATCCAAGAATATTACCAATATATCAGACAAATTTAAAAGTAAAGTGTTTCCATCCTGCTAAAAGCATTAATGTAATGAATATGCAATCAGAAATAGAAACACCTGTTTCATCCCCTTGAACCATTTGTTTAGGCTAACTCCACACAAGAGCTAATGTGAGACATATGCTATTCCACAGGTGTGCTCAAATAGTCACTATGGTTACAAAACAAAAGATAGACAGCCAAGTGAGAGATAAGGAAAATTTACTTAATTTTGCTAAATACTATTTTCTTTTCCCTTAAAAATTTATTTGACACCAATTAATATGGTCACTGAAAACACAGGTTGCATTGAAAATATGGACCAGTGTCTTCAATCATGTTTATAAGAACTGTTACTGTATGCTCAAGGACTTTAAAACTGTTTTTAAAAAATTCCTATATTAGGTTCTTTCTTTGGTTAGGGGAACTCACCAACTTCATAGACATTCTTGTTGGCTGAGGTTGAGTTATTGATCTCTGCATAGGGGGAATCTCTCCGTGCCGGTGACTTCATCTCCACATAGCCACACTCTGAGTTTTTGGGGATAAGTACAGGTGGGTCTTTAATAGTGGCATATGGGTTTTCAGAACTGCTTAGGGAGCAGTTACTTGAATTATATTCAGAATTCTTTCCCAGATCTGTGAAGAGAGATGGGGGAGAAAAGCAAATGATAGTGCAGGGACATTAATTTTTTTCTTGGTGGTAATATACTCAGGTTACTTCTTTCTCTTTGTAGCTAGTTTTCTATGATTATATATACCAACAACAACACCATACATTTTCTACCTGTTTTGGTGAGAATCTGCTTTAAAATTACCGATCCATAATTTTTAGCTCCTCTTTCAGGTGAGTATCAATGTAAAACCTTGTGGATTTGATTTCATTTTGATTGTGTTTCACACTCAAAACTAATTCCATTCTAATTTACTAATAGTCTCTGAATTCTCAGAGGCTTCAATCAAGAAACCACCTGTGGATGCTCCTGGGAGCACAAGAATGTTCTATCATTGTGGTGAGGGAGGCCTTTGTCACTTGAGACTTCCTTGTAAAACTTCAGGACTGGGCACATGAAGTTATTCATGCAAAGATGCTGAACTCCTGTTTTCCTTGCTATTTCCTTTTTCATGCATTTCTCTCTCTCCATAAGTCCTATATCTTTTCAAAGAAATATGAGTGTTTCCCCAGCAAATGGAAACCTTTGTTCCCCCAGACTTATGCTCTAACACCACGCACCTACGGTCACGCTTTTGACCTCAGTCAAACATGTCTGTGTGTCTGGTGGTGTAATTAACCACACCAACAACTGACCATTTTCTCTACACTGCCACTCTTGCTTGTTTAGCCAATTATTTCAGTCTCTGATATAAACTGTTTTTAAAATTATGATTCTGATAGATGTATTTCTTCCTTAAATTTACACCATACCTTTCAAGGATTTTCCCATATAGCTTCTGTCAAGTCCAAAAGCTCCTGTGATAAAGAAGAAAAAAATCCCCAGTGAGATCTGGAAACAAGAGAAAACCCATCTAATATTCCAAGGTCATGGAGGAGGATGGTTTGGGCACCTACGATTTCCCCACTGCAAGAAATAACCAAGAGTGCTGCTTTTCAAACCTTTGTTACCAGGTTGCTCATGCTTGATATTTTCAGCACTTAGTATATATATATATATATATATATATATATATATATATATATATATATATATATATCATTCGGATCATCCTCCTACTCATTTCCAGTGACTTTGGGAAAGGCTGATCAGTATAGGTAGGAAATAAGGCATGGGTGAATTGGTATACTTGATTCAAGGTCGCACTGTGGAAAGGACATAGCCAGGGCTAGAACTGAGACAAAGGACTTCAATTTCATCACTCACTCACCACATGACTTTGGGCAAGATGTTCAGCTCTCTCTCTGTCAATTTTTTTTTAATCTCTAAAATGAGGGAAACAAAATCTGCTTTCCAAACTTTACGGAGCTGGTGTGATCATTAAGTGAACCAGACCGCATGAAAAGGGGTCCTAAACTCTGAGGTGCTATATAAATGAATGGCAACACAGAATGTGTCCTACGACCCCCAGCCTCATTTTACATGGAGGCATTCCAAGGTCTCTTCCATGATCTTTTAAAGAAGTGTTATAGCCTTACATTAGAAACAGAGAGTAATGACTAATGACAAATATTCAAATAAGTAGGAGAATGGCTAGGGGATGAACCCCTGCCACTGTGCATGTGCCCCTTAGAGTGGTAGTTGACTCAAGTTCTGATGTCCTGGAGGACACTTGTGAAGAAAGAGGGAGCATCCCTTAAAGGGAGTGAGTGTGTCTAATATCGTGGGACAGGATACAGGAATGTCCTCTTTTCTCAGAGAATGTTTTCTCTCTCTTGGGTCTGGGTTGTGAAGCCTAGCCATGCTCCCAGCTGGCAGGAAAGGTGCCCAATTATGCAGGGAGGCAGGATAAGGATGAATAGTGAATTAACCTAATCAAAGTAAGCTCTGGCCTTTGCCCTTAGTTCCTGGGAGGGGATCTCTAAGTCCTTGGACTATCCCACCCAGTAACAGTGTTTTTGTTTACCTGGGGCCTAGGACTACACCGGGTAGTGTTACAAAGAGATTTATGGAAGGGGGTTGGGGTCACTTCATGTCAGCTCCATCTCCAGATGGGGGGGTCGAAAGGTCAACCACATCGGCGGTCAGCCATGTTGACCTTACCAAACTCTCATAAAAACTCTAGACACCAAGGCTGAAATGAGCTTCCTTGGCTGGTAATACTTCATGCATCTTGTCATATACTGTAGCCAGGAAAAGTTAGCACTTTCCATGATTCCACTGGGAAAGGACAACTGGAAGCTTCTGGCTTGGAACTTTCCTTGACTCTGCCCACTGTGTCTCTTCCCTTGGCTGATTTTCACCTGTATCCTTTGGCTGTGATAAACTCTAACCATGAGTATAACAGCTCGCAGGGAGTTCTATGATTCTTTCTGCCAAATTATGGATCCTGAGGGTGGTCTTAGGGATTTCCAGACCTTTGTAAAGGGATGGCATGAAGAAGGGTAGGATCTGTGGCCTCTGAGAACTCCCTATGAAGGAACTCTGTCTTTGCTGCTCTGCCGGATTCACTTAGCTGTCTCCAGACTTTAGCAAAGTCTTGTTAACTGTCCATCTTGATCTTAGCTGTGTAACGGCTAGCATTCCCCCAAGAGGCTCAGGAGAGGAGCAGCCTGAGGTGGAGAGTAAATTAGGGAACAAGAGTGGCACCGTGACACCAGCATGCCTGCTAGGTTCTCTCTGGAGGCTGTTTTAATGAGGGAGCAGGCAGGTTTCCTCATATAAACTCCCATTTGTTCCAGTCCCTGGATAGATGCTTTCAAATGCTTGGCTTAATCTAATTCATACAATGATCACAACATGATCACTATCTCCATGCCACAAATGAATGGATCTTCTTCATGGGGGTGATTAGCCCAGTGCCATATAACAGAACCAGAAGTCGACCTCAGGGCTTTTTGTGCCAGGTTCAGGGCTCTTTCAGACAACATCACAACAACTTCTCCATCGTGTCAAGCACATACACATTTTAGCATCCATAGTGTGCCCTACCCTGTCCATTGTAAGGGAAGACTTTTTCTGGCCAACAACTATAAAGGGACATTAAATGTAGAATTGCTCTTGGATGGAAACTCATGAAGGAGACCCAGAATTTCCAATGAAGATGTTACATTCTCAGTCTGGTGGGTCTTAAGGAGACAAAAAGCAGAGAAGTTTATATGTTACCACTGCAGGGACTGGGTCCTAGAGTTAGGACCATATGTAGCAGGTAAAAGTGGAGTAAGAGAACTTTTCCCTCATTAGTGCCAGCTAGTACTTTCCTGATATCAACTCACATATTCCTTGGAGCTACAAGAAATCTCTCTGATGTTAAATGATTTGACCGATAAGTATACTGTGAATCTGGTATCTAAATAATTTGACCGTGTTCAGGAATGCACAGCTATTTGATAATGTGGATAGAGAATGCAGACAAAAGTTAAGAATTTGTATTTGTTTTCCTACTTTAACATTTACATTTCTATAGTAATAGGGGATTCCAGAGCCCATACGGACTGGTTCCTCTATCTGGCTTAGGTAATTTGGCGTGTATGGTGTTCCCAGAAAGAGCAGGGGAGGAGTAAGTAGTTGGAAGATGAACTTTGAGACCTGGCTTTACCCTCTTCCTTCCATGAAATCCTGGGCAAGAAGTTAACCTCTCTGTGCTTCCCAGTTTATTCCTCTAAAAAACAAGATTCATGGAAGGGCCCATCCAGTAAGGTTGTCAGATTCAGCAAATAAAAACAAAGGAAGGACCTTGCACTTTGAATTTCAGAGAAACAACAAATAATTTTTAGGGTAAGTATGCCCCATGCAACTTTTGGGATATATTTATTATACTAAAAATATTTGTTGCTTATCTGAAATTCAAATTTAACTGGGTTTTCCTGGCCACTCCGCCATCAAATAAATACAAAAAAGGGTTTGCTATCCATAAGGTGAGCACATATCAGTTACGGCTTCATCAAGCACCTCCCTGAAATCAGGGGCAATGGCTTGGTAATGGCACAGTTCACTCAGTGGGGTATCACAGCAGCTCTTTAAGGCTGGTCCAGGAGGCCTCACCCTCTTTCCAGGAGGCCCACAAGATCAAGACTGTTCTCATTATAATACATCAACATTATTTGCCTGTTTCACTCTTGTTCTCTCTCAAGTGCATGGTGGTTGTCTAAGAGCATCACCAAGCGTGGGATCACCAATGACTGAATGGAGAAGCAGATATGAGAATCCATCTTCTCTGAAACCAGATGTTAAAGAGATCCAACAAATGTAAAACAGTGCCACTCTTCTCACTAATTTGTTTTTGTTTCAGAAAATGTGGGTTTTTTTTTCATAAAAATGTGTTTTACATTATCATGAAATTAATTACTATTATTATAAACAAAGCAATAAATAACTCTTTTAAATGGTCTCAGTTTTAATTTGTAATGTGGTATCAATAGATATAACCCATATTGAAAGAAGCTCTTCAGGGCTCCTGATAACTTTCAAGAGTATGAAGCAGGTCTGATTCTAAAACGTTCGAGAAGCACTGACTATATTCCTGTTGATATCTTCATTTCCTCACCTAAAGGGGAAGCGGCCCTCAAGTATGGGTGCCCCATATTAAAAGACAGCAAAGGGGAACACACATCCTGGTACCAGCCTGACAGGATTCAGATCCTAGCTCTACCATTTAATAGGCTTTAAGACTTTTCTCAGGGGACTTAACCTCTTTTTGACTCAGTTTCTCAACTGTTATACGGACATGATGATGACATTAACAGTACCTACTTATCAGAGTACTTGTGAGAATCATGTAAATTAATATATGTAGAGTTAGAATGGGAGCTACAAGCAGGCAGAGATTCTCATCTCTTTTTATCAATTCCTGGCACACACTAGGACCTTAATAAATGTTTGTTGGGTAGATAAAGCACCCAGGACATTAATAAGCCCCATACAAGCATTAGGTATAATTCTATCGTTCTGTTTTTTTCATGCATATTTCCAATAGATCTCTTTGGCATATCATAAATCTATGACTATCTGAGGGGACTAGAAGATAAGGGAGCTTGTTGAGGACGGATGTTGGGAGAACTTGCCAAGCTCATTGAGGTAGCCGCCATGTTTCCAGTCTGCTGGCAGTGTTCCCGTGCAGTCCGCCACTGGGCCTCTCTTCCCAGGATTCACATTTTTCAGATTTACAAACAGCTGATTGTTCTTCGACTGTTAAAAATATAAACCATCAAGATGTAAAAAGAGAACATAGCATAGCCCAGCACAGTGTTACAGATGTGAGAAAGGACATCTGTGGCATGGATCAAGGGCTGGTTCTTCAAGGAGGCCACGCAAGGGGACAGAGGTCATCATGGGGTGGCCTTAGAGGGCAGTAGGAGTATCTGTCCCTTAGCCCCAACTATTCCCCACTGCCTCAAATTCTTCATCTCCCTTAGTCACTCTGTGCCCATTCAACTTTACTTGAGTTAAGGTACATGGAACTTTGAATTTAAAAAAGTTAAATTCTTGGTTATGATTTTTTTGAGTCACCAGTGACTCTGAGCCATTTTCTTAGCAATAAACATGAGGATAAGATTATGTACTTTGCCTCCTTCCCTGAATATGTAGGAGAACAAATGCAATGATGAACATGAAAGTCTCGAGGGAATGGGAAGGGCTATTTAACTATTAGGTGCCATAATTAAAATCCAGCAGCATTAATTTAATTGCAATGGAATTAATTTGACTAGCTTGGTTTTTGTCTAGCAGAGAGCCAGAATATGACAATGGAGATTATAAATATAATTTGGGACAGTCGGAAGGAAGAAATGCTTGGAATTTCCAAGCGTCCTCAAGGAGACTGGGGGTGAGGTGAGTGGTATGGGAGGAGCAGCCCTAGGCGTCCACCCTCTCTGTGTACCTATAAAAATGAGGAAAACAATCACTCTTGAGTCATAGGATCGATGTGAAGATTAAATGAATTTATATTTGCAGATTGATTAGAAATGCTTGGCACATAGTTTCTATTTGATCATTTTTGACCTACAAAAAAGCAATTTCCTGTGGTTCAACCTAAATCAACACATGCAGCTGTTTTTGTGAAGAAAGGACAGGGGGACCCGGCAGGGCACTGGAAGACAGGTGGTCTGAAAAGACAAAAGAAAGGACCCAGGATGGAGTCTGCTAAGGTCAGCTCTGAGACGTCATTTTAAAACCTCAGGCAATATCAGAAACATTATTCCAAAGACCTACACCGGAACCAGTACAAATCGGAGACAAGGAGACCATGACTCACACTCCAACTGCCTCCCTCATGAACTGGGGAGCTCTGTTTCAAAGTGAATGCAATTCCCCACCACTCGGATTTTTCACCAGTAAACTTGAGATTCTAAGACGCAGATAAGAGATGTAAAGTGCCCAGAGCTGCAGCTCTCCCTCCATGCTCCTTCCTGTCCTTTCTCTTCCCTGCTCCGCTTCAGAGCCTGGGAGTCACTTCCTCTCACCTTAGCGATGGTCATCCTGTCCCTGTTGTTGACATGAGGGGATGTGGCGCACTGGGTAAGCGTGTGATAACTGGGGTTGGTGAAGTAATGACTGTTGGCGCTTCCCCCATTGCTGTGGGGAAGGGTTTCTGTAAGAAGAGAAGGAAATGGTTAAGGTGACAGGCTCCCCTAAGTCTGTGTGGATCAAAGGGAAGCAAAAGAACCAGAACAAATGTTTGTGCCACTTCCACATTACAGGCTGGGCCGAATCCCCTCCTGCCCAGCATACACAGCAAAGCTTCTAGAAGCAGCAGGTGCCTGCCTTCCTACCTGCTTCCTGGAAAACCGTGCAAGTGTCCTCAGACAGCTCCTCTTTGCCTGGGAAGCCATCACGTTGAAGCTATGTCTGCTGGAACTTGCCTCTTTTTTTAATCTTTTTGAAATCTTTTCTTTCTTTTTTTTTTTTTTAAGATTTTATTTATTTATTTGACAGACAGAGATCACAAGTAGGCAGAGAGAGAGGAAGGGAAGCAGGCTCCCTGCTGAACAGAGAGCCCGATGTGGGGCTCGATCCCAGGACCCTGGGATCATGACCTGAGTCGAAGACAGAGGCTTTAACCCACTGAGCCACCCAGGCGCCCCTGAAATCTTTTCTTAATCTTTTAGACCCTATAGCTCTTACCATAATATTCTGGGCCAGAAATGCACTATGAAGCTAATCAGCGGCTTTAGGTATTTCCCCTAGAATCAGTGTATATATAAACATGTAACCCATCCTACAGTAATTGTCTAAAATAATAAATTACTTTAAGTGTACAAATTCCTTAATTTAAGTGGTTTCTTCTTCTCCTTCTCTTTCTTCCCCTTCCTCCTCTTCTTCTTCCCCTTCCTCACTACTTCCTCTTCCTCCTTCTTCCTTTTTTTCTTCTCCTTCTCCTTCTTTGGAGAGAACGAGCATGGGCAGGAGTGGGCTGGGAGGAGGGGCAGAGAGAAAACCTTAAGCAGACTCCCTGCTCAATGTGGAACCTGATGTGGGGCTCGATCTCCCAACCCGGAGGTCACGAACTGAGCTGAAATCAGGAGTCACCTTACTGACTAAGCCACCCAAGCACCCCTAAGTGGTTACTTTCTCTGATGGAAGAGCATGTCACTTAAAAATTTACATTTCTGGGCACATGTGACAGAAAGATTTTAAAGAGTTTTCTTACAGAACAGCTTTGATTCTTGCTAATATGACAAAACTGTTTCTTATATAAGTTTGTTGCCATGTGATTAATGGTTTGTATGGGCCCAGGGACAGGTTAGAAGGCACTCTGTTAAGTGCCCAGGTCCAGAGACAGAAGACCTGGTTCTGTTCCCTGATCTGCTCCATGACCTTACCAAACTTACGGGTGCCTCCTCCTCTCCACTCCCAGTCCCCCACATACGACAAAAGCTTAGGTGCCCAGCAAAGCTTCCTCCCAGTTGAAATTCCCAAAGTCTAAAGCAACCTCATAATGAATCCAGTTTAAAAACCCTCATGGAAGAAGACAGTGATGATTTTGCTACCATTGACCTCTACAGCACATCTGTAACAATGTATCTTTTCCAAACACAATATTTGCTCAAGGCTACTGGACAACAAGGGAGAGCCCAGCCACATGCCCCAGTTTCAAAGAACCAGGATGAAACCTTCCTTCTCAAGGAGTAAGATGGCCCTAGGGACCAGTCTTACCTGAAATGGCATAGTCTGCATTCATGACCCTCAGAGCAGGGGTGTAGGTAACTGCTGGCATGCTCGATTCCTTTCCCTTCTGCTTCTGTCTATAAATAATGAACAAGGCCAGCAGGAAGAGCACCACCAGCACAAGAATGATGATGCCCACGATGGCCCCGATCTGGTAGGAGTCAGCAGGAAGAGCTGTACTGGTCCTGCTTAGGCTGTTCAGGTTTCCAACTATGATGACACCAGCTAGTGAAAGGAAAAGATGAGATCTGAGTAAGGACGACAAGGTGCCAGACAAACGTCTGAACTCAATCTACAAACTTCTCCCAGTGGGCTCATGCCGGGACATTTTCAGTTCATGAAAGGTTAATTTGGAAACTTTTAGAAACTGCAGGAAGGAAAAATGAACATTCTTCATTTGCGGATGTTGTTGGCTGGTCTGTGCCCAGAAAAAGGCGGCTCTATGCCTCAAAAATGGGACTGGGGATTTGCAGAACCCAAAGACTTCACTGTAGGGTTTGGGAGCTTCTCGCATAAACACTAAATAGACACTCAGACCAGACCAGGAAACTCACTGGAGGTAATAATTTATCTATTTTTTTTTTTACCATGCTTTATTTCTTAAGCAACAGGAAGCTTATGAAAGGCTAACTTCTAAATGCCTCAACTGCCTAACTTAATTTTATGTCTATCCTTAGCATTTCTAAGAGTAATTGTCCTTCCAAGCAAGGATAACTCCATTATAAATCTGGTCCAAGATGAGGGTCTGCCTTATCCTAATTTCAGTGGGCTTTTTACCCCAGGAGATACTGCTATGCAGTTATTTTCCATGACCAAAAGGTCTGCCCCAGTTAACACCTGACAACATCACCCTAAAAGCTTACTAATTAAAATTTAAACCGTAGCTTTACATAATTCTTTCTTGCATTCAAGGAGGACAGGAAAGTGAGGACAGGAAAGATACGAACCATGAGTCAAGAAACTGGGTGTCTAAAAAAAAAAATTGATCCAGAGGTGCTGAATTTTTCTTTAAGCACTTTGGCCAGAGTTTTACCATCTAACTATAGAGGAGGAAACTGGCCCCAAAGCAGGTGCTTCCAGCTCAAACATCCCTATAACTTTATGATTCTGAGGGTTACACTTCCTTATTAGACAGCATGCCCCATAACACGGAGCATGGAGGCCAGTGCCGTGTGACCACAAGCCATGTGTATTAATGATGTGATTGTGAAACACAACCTCCTATTGTTAGGACAAATACAAATCGTGAGCACTCAGAAGTTCCCTAATGAAAGGAAATGAACTAGGAATGCCTATGTAGTGCACAATTTCAGGGGACGGCACCTACAACGCTAGAGTTCATGAGAGTGTTACCTCCTGAAGACAGCTACACAAACCAGGAGCTCTCTGGGTACCACGCTTCAGAACCATCAGAAGAAATTTCTCAAAGGCCCCGCGCAAGTTTTTTTTTTTTTTTAAAGTTAAGCATATGCCTATCATACAAGCCAATCGTTCTACACCTATTGATTTACCCATGACAAATGGCACTGTATCTCCGTACAAAGACTTGATACACTATTGTTCATAAGAACATTATCTATAATAGCCCCAAACTGGAACCAATCCAAATGTCCACCCACAGGTGAATCAGTAAACAAATTATGATACACCCATGCAATGGAATGCTACTCAGCAATACAAAGAACTGAAGCACTGATATATACAACCAAATGGTTCAGTCTCAAAATGATTATGCTGAGCAAACGAAGTCAGACAAAAGAGAGTATGGTGTGATTCTATTTACATGAAATTCTAGCAATACAAACTCATCCGTAGTGACAGAAACTAGTTCAAGGGTTGCCTGGGGCCTCGGGGTCAGTGGTGGCAGGGAAGGGCATGAGGTAACATTGGGGGGTGATGGCTGCATTCACTAACTTTACTGTGGTTGGGTTTCATGGGTGGATATGCTAGATCTTATCAGATTGTACACTTTATGTCATACGTGTCATACATATATGTGTATGTGTGTGTGTATATCTACCTCTAATATAGTAGCATACATGTGTTGCTTTTCACAGATTAGTTATACCTCAATAAAGGTGAAAACATTTGCAGGCACAGTGGAAAGCTCATGAACTTTGGAATCAGACAAACCTGGCATCTAAGCCCTGACCTACATATAACTATGTACTACATATTAGCTGTGCAACCTTGGGTAAATTACTCAGCCTCTCTGAGCTTTAGTTTCCTCACCTGTAGGACAGCAATAATAAGGCATCCATCTGGCAGTAAATAACAAGCTGTGCCTTGCAGTGTCCCAAGCCCATTTACATCAGATAATGTAGGTGCAAATACTTAACACTGGCTACATGGTGGTTACACATTTCAAGGCACTAGTGTCCTTACCTTGATCACATCGTGCCCCTTTCCAGCCTGGGCTGCAGTAACAGGTGCCAGTGATATGGTCACAGGTGGAGTTGTTCAGACAGTCACATATCTGGCGACAGCCGTAGCCATACGTTCCTGCAGGGCACTCTGAGAAGGAGATAAAAGTCCAATGTAAGCTCGCCAGCCTTGGGCATCTGGGCAAAAGGCTGTCTCTTACTACATGATTCCATGTGTCTAGAGGGCAGAACTTCCAGGGGGATCCTTGCGCAGGTAGAACTACCCAGGGAGTCCTAGAGCTGACAGAAATTCCCTGACTCAAGGAGGGGACTCACAGGCCAGGCTGCACGGGGCCAGAGACTGAGCTCCTCGCCACAGCTCCTGACTCCTTCAGCATTTATGCACCCACTTCTCTGATGGGTAAGTAGACACTGTAGAACCCAATGGAACTGATGAAGACCATCTGCCAGGGCAATCTGAGATGACCCCACCGGGCAAAACGGTGGGACGGAAGACTGAAGAGTATAAACCAGAGCCGAATCCTTGAGAACATGAGCAGTTTACTGAAGGCTCAGCGATCCTCCTACAGGCACATTGTGACTTGGATTAGCTGGGAGCAGGGGACAAAGGAGGGGCAATTTTTGTTAATTTTCTAGGTAAGAACTTCATTTACTATAGAATGGCTCAAAATGGGGGTGTGCAGGTTGAAGCCTGAGAGACCAAAATGGAGAGATTTTTAGGATGCACTTTTAATAAGAGCTGGGTATAGATTTCAAAGAAGAGTATAGGCATGTCAAATTTTAAAATCATCCCCAAATACTAATGTTTTCTGCAAAGTGGGCAGCAGGGGGCAATGTGCTATTATTTTTGGAGTTCTCAGTCAAACACAGTGTTTCTGTTTACAAATGAGCATCAGGAGGGGTCTCCAAAAATAGGAACATTTTGATTGGATGTTCAAAGTAATCACAGAGGGATTTAAGCAGCTTTTAAAAAATAAGACCATAACCAGTCTGGCTTCCAAGGGAAAGTCAGTTTAGAGCCTCTTCTGGTTTCTGTGCATATATGTATGTGCACATATGTTTAGACATTTATACACACAGATGCACAATATTTACATACACAAGGGGTGTACAGGCAACTGTGTGACTCAGTATGGGTTTCGGGATGAGATGAATACCAGTACAAAACTCAAATTGGGCCATTTCTGTCCAGGCTGATTCCTAGAGTTAACTCCTGCTATGCACTAGTAAGGAAAATATGCAAAAATACTTCTAGGGTTCAGCACACCAGACCCAGATGACCTAGCCGTCCGGGGGTGTTGTGAGATGCTGCTGGAGTGGAGAGAGGGTGATTGTTTATTGCCAAAGTCCTGCTATGCTGATCCACCTTTCCAGGCCACACTGCTCCTACAGCCATGTAATCTTTGATGCAACCTTCCCAGGAATGCCCCCTCTGATAAGCCACAAAGGTCCTGCCCCCTTTCCTGCCAGCTATGACACGAGTGTGAGCCCCACACAGCTCTAAGATCCTATTTATCCATTCAAAATATTGAATGAAAGTCAGAGGAAAGGAACAATAGGCTACTTTGAAGTACTCAGTCTAACACTAATTTTCTTATAACCCTGCAGATGCACAGCTGTAGGGGCGGAAATGCAAGACAAGGACGCGTAATTGCAGCAGAGCATGTTCTTCTGGAGTGGGAGTCTTACAACAAAAAGTTTTAAGGCAATCTATTGTCTTGAAGGTCGGAAAGACTAAGATGAGAAGTTGCTAGGGAAACAGTATAAAAATACCATCTAGAAAAGGCTGTCAGAAGGGGGGTGGCCTTTTGCATGGACGTTTGCATGGACCTGGTTCCACACCCCCAGTGGGACTGGGAGCCCACCTGCCACCTGGCCCCAGAGAACGCACTCTCGTCCAGAGTACGACCCGGGCTCTGTGTCTGCCGTGAAGAAAACCTGACTGGCTCGTAAAGTTCTGGGCAGCCCCGTTCCAAAAATAAGCAGGACAGTGAGAGTGAGAGCCAGGGTGAACAGATGGAAAACTTGAATTCTGTCTTCATCCTTGGAGCCGCACCCCCTCCACCCAGAGCACTGATTACTTACCCAGAAGAAGTCTGAAGGAAAAGACAGTCAGCAAGGAACACCAGGTGGCCAGGTCTCTGGGCAGGGAACGGTCAGCTGGGCCAGGAAGTGACCAACCATCGGTTTAGACAACTTAAAAGTTGCAGGTCCTGCCTTCATATTCTTAGGCATGCAGGACAACTGGTTCTAGGGGAAAATACCACCTGGGTGTGTCACACTCTCATACTCACTCTGTTCACAGTGCTTCCCCATGAAGCCAGTGCGGCACGTACACTGCCCGGAGATGTGGTCACAGTCAGCGCCATTTTGACACTGGCATATCAATGCACAGTCCTTTCCATAGAACCCCAGAGGACATCCTGCGAGGGAGGGAAAGACAGCAGAGTCAGGAGGCTGCTGAGGGAACCAGAAAGAAGCTCTTGCTGCCAACTGTTTGTGTTTAAATCTGAAGGATGCGGAGCCACTGGAGAGTGAATAAAGACAATAACACAGATCTCAGCTTGTCACAAAGGCTTCTTTGAAGTCCCAGGATGCTCCTGCAAGGAGGTCATAATTCATGAGCAGAAAGCAGAACAGTTCCACACCTGACAGTTTAACTCTTGCTGGTGCTCCCGGAGACGAGTGTCTTCTAGCAAAGCATGCTTTCAACCCCATGGAGGTATGGGGGCATTTCCTTGTATTCCTTCACTCAGCTACTAGACTCCCAGACTCAAGTGCCATGGACTGAAATGAGTACTTTATATTAAAATCACACGTGTGCTTTTACTTAATAGTACAGAGTGTCCTAAGTCTGCTGTAGCTCTGTCCGCTGTATCTGTCACTAACTTAGATAATACTAGCTCCTTCATCAGAGATGTATGTAGAATGCTAAACTTACAAAACAAAACTAAACCCCTGCCCTTCATAGGCGCTTTGTAAAAAAGCAACACACTTTCCATTGGTGCATGATTTGTAAGACACAGACCCCTGGGGCCTTTGGGCTAAGGATAGGCGCTGGCCCTGCAGGCTGTCACAGGCCAGCAGCTGACAAGCAGGGGGGTTTCAGGGATCCCTGGCAAGCTTTAATACAGCCTGCGTCTAGGGTCATTTCTAAGTATCACATGGGATTTTTACTTTCCCTTTTTCTCAAGAGAGGTTTTAATGAAAGTTCAGCTCTCAGGAAACAGAGGCACAGCAACAGAGGTCAGCTTGCAGGGACAACTATCACTGCCACGTTTATTATTCAGCACCTATTCTGTGCCAGCTGCTGCTTTCCATGTGTCCTCTCACTGAATCTTTACAGTAGTCCCACCTATAAACCTACAAATGGGAACTAAGCCCCGAAGGTCCCCTCAGTCACAGAGCCAGCAAGCAGCAGGCTGGCCGGGCCATGATACAAACACAGGCAAGTCTGGCTCCAGACCCTGCGTTCTGCCCACCATCTTCTGCTACGTCCACTTAAAAAGGTCCTCTGATTGAGGTAGACCCAGATTTTGGAACGATAAATAATAACTTACAAGCACTTTCCCCTAACGAGCTTGAAACCCTTTCTGCATACAATCTTGGCAGACTATGCTCAAGACAAGCTCTCTCCTTGCCGGCTCTTCCTTTCGAATCATGGCTCAAGGTCTACACCTCCCATAAAGTTTCAACACACTTTTTCGGCCTCTTCACTAATTATATCCCCTAATTAGTATTCAACAAGAAATGCCTAATTTCTGACCCACCTTTCCTTCTCAGCTCATTTTTGCGACTTAAAATTCTTTTATTATTAAAAATGTTTTAAAAGAATAAACTATACATTTTTATTAATAATAACCATAATTTGTGCTTTCCTGTCTTGTTTCCTTCATTCCTTTGAAGGCAAGAGGGCAGAGAAGAGTCTTTTTTCCCCCGACAGTGCTGAGCTGTGGAGTGCTTTGCACAGTACAGGCTATGAGGGCAAAAACCTCATACAAGAAGAAACAATTAGGACACTATGGGATATAAAATGGAAAAAAGAACTAGTGGCTCTTAGAGCAGCCTGGCAGCACCATGTGGAAAGTTGTCAGAAATGTGAATTCTCAGGTTCCACCCCCGCCCCGGTGACTCAGGCACTCTGGGAGTGGGGCCAGCCGTCTGCGTGTATTGAGCCCCCCGTGATCCCGAAACTCACTCAAGGCAAACTTCTCCAAGAGCACGCGTTATGTTAGGGAGGGAGGCTTGTCATCTTCACTGCCTTCTAGTCACTGTCACTTACCCTAACCTTTGTGCTGTTGGAATAAATGACAGGGTATACATTCATGGAACCACTACCCCAATGTGAAGAATTATATAGAACATTTTCATCACTTTCCACCACTCTCCACCTTCCCAATCAATTGACAATTGACAGATCGATTTGTGTTTGATCTTCATATAAAAGGAATCACATGCTGGGCAGCTGGGTGGCTCAGTCATTAAGTGTCTGCCTTCAGCTCAGGTCATGATCCCAGGGTCCTGGGATCAAGCCCTGCATCTGGCTCCCTGCTCAGCGAGGAGCCTGCTTCTCCCTCTCCCACTTCCCCTGCTTGTGTTCCCTCTCTCGCTGTGTCTCTCTCTATCAAATAAATAAATAAAATAAAATAATAAATAAATAAATAAAGGATCACATGGTAAAAACAGTAGATGTATGTGCATACACATATACATGTATATGTACAGACATGAACATGTATGTACAAATGATAGGGAGCTGGGTGCCTATAAACAGGGTCTGGTTGAAGGAGAGGTGGCAAAGGAGCCGCACACCACCACATCCAGCAATGCTCCATCCTGACACAACATGCAGACAGAAAACCTGGACCTTGACAGCATCTAAACACACAGAAACATTTAAACATCTAGCGGTCATCAGGGCAAGACCCTCCAACTCCAGGAGTCCCAGCTGAGCTCAGCTCAGGTGTGCGGAGGGCGAGCTGGCAATCTCCTCGGGGGTGGCTCCCCCCCTGCCCCCCGAGAACGTCGGAAGGCCGGTTGCTTACTCTGGGTGCAGTAGAGACCCGTCCAGCCAGGCGTGCATTTACATTCGCCGTCGTAGGCGCTGCAGAAGGCCCCGTTGTGGCAGTTGCACGTGTGGATGCAGTTTGGGCCCCAGTGCGCAGGTGGACAAGCTGAAACCACAGCACGCATGGAGAGTTCCGTTAGAGCCTGGGGGTCAGCACCCAGCAGAGAGAGTGCCGTCCTCCCACCCCATCTCCTAGCATGCGAGACGTTAGCAGTGTGCGTCAGGACTCAGCAAGCATGGTGCCCCGGATCTGCCTGATGCCCGGAGGGCAGTGCTGACCGCAACAGCAACTGTTACAACGGACACTGTATTTATGGGCTGACTGCACAGTAAGGTGGGCAGAGCAACAATCATCTTGAGGGCGCAGATTTAGTTCCTTAACAAATAAATGCATATTGGGCTCTTATGCACCCAGCACTGTTCTAGACACAGAAGAGATAGCAGAGGACAAGACAAGGCCCAGACCACCCTCTGAAACCTTATGTTTTAGTAGGGGAGTCAGGCAGGCCAAGGAACCAACCAACCACCAGCCAGCCAGTCAACAGAGAAAACAGTGGCAGCAAGTTCTATGAGAAAAAAAATAAAATAGGGCAACGAGGGAAGAATGACCAGAGCTACTCCTTCAGGGAAGGCTTCTCAGAGGAGAGGACATTTAAGCAGAGGTCAGATGGGCTAATGATGGGACTTGAGAGAAACTAAGGGACCCAGTGTCACATAAGTCATGAACTTGCCCCTCTACTCTCTCTAGTGAGAGATTTGTTTTTAAACTTTATAGTTTAAGGTTTCAATTATATGTAAGCATCGGTTTATTCATAGAAACTCTTAATTGGATGATGCAGAAACAATAAAATAGAATCGTTTGGAGTCACCGACCAATGAAGAGCAGTAAGAACTTCAGATAAAGTGTCCGTGAAATTGTATAACATTATGGGGTAAAATGATTTGACTTACCAAAAACAAACAAAACCCCCTTTTGTTTATACTAATGCTTCAAGAAAATAACTGCTTAAAATGAGGACAACCATTATGGGGCACCTGGGTGGCTCAGTGGGCTAAAGCTTCTGCCTTCAGCTCAGGTCATGATCCCAGGGTCCTGGGATCGAGCCCCGCGTCAGGCTCTCTGCTCAGCAGGAAGCCTGCTTCCCCCCCTCTTTCTGCTTGCCTCTCTGCCTGCTTGTGATCTCTCTCTCTCTGTCAAATAAATAAATAAAAATCTTTTAAAAAAAATGAGGACCACCATTGGATCTACATGAGACAATGGACGTTAGCTGAGGCCACTGTGGTGATCATTTCACGATATATACACATCAAACCATCAAGCTGTACGCCTTAAGCTTATTCAGTGATGTATGTCAATTACTTCTCAATAAAACTGGAGGGGAAAAAAAGGAGGACCATCTAGAATTTATATTTGGTTATCCAGTAGGGAATATGGCCCAATAAAAATAATATGTCTGAAGTAATTTTACAAAATGGAAAAAAATCTCCCATGGTTATGTGCATCATTTTTGCCCAAGAACAAGGAAAAATAAATAGCTGGAACTTGAGGCCTGATATAAAACTGAGAATGGACTTTCTGAGTACAATACCCTCATTTCATAGACAAAGAAGCACTGAATAAGCAAAATGTTATCTATTTAGATTCTTTCTAAGACATCATGTGGGTTTAACATTGCATGGAGCTCTTAATGGGGAATAAAACCACTTAAAATTAAAATAAGGTATATTATAATTCTTCATATATTATTTCCTGATTATAGAAACCCTCAGACTTCCAACCTAAGGAATGTGGAAACAAACAGATACACATGGTTGTTCTCAAGCAAGACTCACGTTGAGAGCAGTCACTGCCAATCCAACCCGGGTAACATTGACAAGATCGGTCAATGGGGTTACAGGTTCCGTTGTTGGTACAGGTACAAACTCCAGCACAGTTTTTCCCAAATCTGCCACTGGGACACACTGTGAATAAGTTACAGGGTCAGTAATGCACAATTACATCTCAGCTCATGGAACTCCAGTCTTGGGGCAAGAAACGACTTTGAAGGTCATCCGCCCAGCTTCCCGTTTACTGGCTGCCTCCACTCAACAGCATCCCTCATCTTGAACGGGCTCATTTTAAGCAGACACATGAAGCCAAAGATTCTTAGGAAGGCATCCCAAACCAGGAGACATCATCACATTTCTAGAAATCTGACTTCATGGCCGCTCACTCAGGGAGCCAAAACCCTTCTTCCCTCTGTTGATTTTTCCTGGGAGGCTGTTTCCAGTTAATACCAAAGAGTAGCACAGCTCAGAGAATAAAGAGATTCTGCCAAAGCAGGAAGCCAGCTTCTCAGAAGTTCCTAGTCATATCTGCAGAAGTTGCAGACACAGCACACCAGAAGGCATGGAGAGCTGAGAGCGGAAAACGTGTCCTCGGACTCCCCCAAGGGCAGACTGTATGTGGTTCGCCCACCAATGCACACCTCTCTGAAACACTCGCACACCTTACCTTCATTGCAGAGGGCGCCTGTGAAGCCAGGCAGGCAGTCACAGAGGCCCGTGATGTGGTGGCATGGCCCGCTGCTGTGCACACACTGTGGGCATGTCTGGCTGCAGCGATGCCCATAGAAACCAGGGGAACAGACTGAAAACAGATCGGAAATCAACAGATATAATTCCTGGGATGTGTGTCTCTCAAATTCCACATCAGCCTCCAGTTCCAGTTAGGGGTAAAAAAAATTTTTTTTAAACAATATTGAGAATTTTCCAAGTATAAAATCACCACCATGGAAGGAAGAGGGGTACTCTTTAATAATGAAAAGAAACCACTAGACTGGATGGCTCGAGGGCAGGCAAATGTCTCTGTCCTCTCAATTTTCTCATTTATGGTCCTACTTAACTCAAGGCATGACACAGAATGGAGGCTTGAAGAATTTTTGTTGAAGAAACAATTCTAATTCTATTCTAAAATACACCAAAAATACTCTCAAACCGTGTGTCAATCCTTTATTCTTTAAGAGTCATTACTGGCAATAAATAGATCTCCAGTCTTCATTTATCTATCTATCTATCTATTATCTATCTATTTATTTTAAAGATTTTATTTATTTGACAGACAGATCACAAGCAGGCAGAGAGGCAAGCAGAGAGAGAGGGGGAAGCAGGCTCCCCACTGAGCAGAGAGCCCGATGAAGGGCTCGATCCCAGGACTCTGGGATCATGACCTGAGCCGAAGGCAGAGGCTTTAACCCACTGAGCCACCCAGGCGCCCCTCCAGTCTGCATTGAAAGGATTGTTCCTTCTCAATGTGATTGAGGTAAATGATGGTGATTGAAAAGGGAGCAAGCAAAAAAATGCTACATAACTAAGTCCTTCTCAAGACATTCCTTGAATTTAAATACAGGATGAATGTGTAGAGCGAAGAAAAAAAAAGTTATTTAAAAAGTAGGATAAGGTATCTTAAAGTCATATACTCTTTTTTTAATTATGTTTCCTAAAAATTTAGTAAAATCTTATGGATCCCTTCCTAACTTCAAGTCCCATTGACCTATGTCAACAGCCCCATTTTTAACTCCGCAGTGCTATTTTCCCCACAGCACTGGCTGTAAGTCTAATAGCACGATGTATGATTTGCCGCTAGGTTTGGCTGATGTTGACTTCTGGTAATTGAGGTAAGGCCAATGCCAAAATTGCTGAATCAAATATTTACAGGTCAATGGATTTCTGGAACACCATTTGTAAGATTTAAGGCAGGATCGAGAGACGTATCCCGATGATAATGCCAATGAGGCATTGAAATCATTACTGAGAAGGAATGGCTCTAGCCCCATCTGTTAGGTTCATCCTGAAGGCTGGAACGAATAAAGCTCTTGGGGAGTGCTATCAAGGACAGCCCTTGGAGAAACAGGGAGACCTAGTATCTCTCCTCTCCCTCCCCTTGACTGAAACAGAATGGCACCATGTGCTGAGAGGTAGGACAGGAGCCGTAACTCCGGGGGCCTAAGAAGGGAACGCAGACATCGCCCCTCATGAGATACTTACTTCTCTGACAAGTGGTGCCTCGGAACCCCGGCGCACACTCACAGATGCCGTCATCTGGGGAGCACGAAGCCCCATTTTTACAGTAGCAAGGCAGAGAGCAGTTGGGGCCCCAGCGCCCCTCAGCACACACGCTGTCACAGTGGACACCTGAAACAATGCACACGAGTGAGGCTGAGTGAGAGGCAGGGTGGACAGGTGCCTCGGGGATGCAAAGTCCAGGACAAGGAGCACGGTCACGGTCCCCAAGCTGAGTGATCCCAGGAAACCATAAGGGGGCACGGCGTAGGGTTTAAAATTCACTTACATACATCCGTACATCATCATATTGTGTAATCACTCATTGTGTCACCATAACATTAAAATAATCCCAGGATGATTTTCTATGGAGTCATAAAAGAGCAGGAATAAAACACCTTTGTTATACTGGTTTTCCTCTTTTAGGAGGAGGAACAAATGGGAAGCCCAAGAGTTCTATTAAAAGAAAAATTTATCAAAAATATTTTATCGTTGAAAACTTCCTCCCCCGCCCCATTCTTCATCTTTACAGAGAAATGAACAAAGAGTAAAAAGAGAAAGAGAAGTAAAACAGTGGTTAAATTGTTCTACATAAAGAGAACCTTCCCCCTGGAGCAGATACCATCTTAAAATATTTTGATGATACATTGTACAGGATGGAAAGATACACTCATCTGTGCCACTAAATTCCTCTTTAAAAATTTCACCTTACACCAGGCAGGTAAAGGCAGAATATCACAACTGATGCTATTTATAACTGTTGTCTAAGTTATTGATTATTAGGATACTATATGTAGGTTTTTAACTCTCACCCTGGGAACAGAAACTCTAGAGCTACTCATGAATGAACAAATGCCTAAAGAAAAAACAAGGGAGGGGAACCAAAATAAGTCCCCAAAATAAAAATAAAACCAGTTTTGTTTTGTTTTTTTTTTTGAGGTAAATAGAAGTCTCTTTGGTATGTTTGTCTTTGAAATACAACAGGCACCTCTTTCTTGTAAGTCAGAATTCTCCGCAATTCAAAGACATGCTCTCTGCATTGAGAAGCAATGAGTTATAATTAGTAGTGAACCAGCGACGGCTGGCTTGAGACCAAGGGAAAACACAGGAAAAACAAGCACGTACACACACAGGGACTCCAGAACGCTGTCAATACCCAGCACCAAGGAAGCTGAGAAAGGCATGTTTTGTATTACAGTTTTTGCTTCTGTGGCCCAAACCTTAAAACAGGTGCAGCCCCAAACCACAACGTGAACATGGCTAATTGGTACACAGTCATTTCTGCCGAGCCATAACTCCGCTTTGGACAGTTCCCGTTTCTCTCCTTCCAAAAGTCTCCCCCTTAGTAAAGGCTGCTAAGTAGTCATGAAAGCGTACAGACCTCATTGTGTCTAGCTTGCCCCAACAATAGATGATTATTTGAGCTTGCACTGTGGGCTGAAGGAGATCAGACCTGCTATAAGCTGACCAGCGTTTCGGGGTTCCCTATAGAATAAAATACAAAATTTGGGTCCATTGTGATTTTTTTCCCTTGAGTTCACGAACATGCAATCTTTTTTTATTTCCCTAAAAACCTCTTTTGAAAAGCTAAGGTGGAATGACATGTAAATTCTCTGCTCACCAAATGTGATTCACCAACTATAGGGTTGTATCTGGTGTTTTGGCTGACAAGGCAAAGCATCAAACCTACTGAGGAATAAACCACTTCAAAAGAGGGCTGCAAGCCTAAATTTTGTTTTGTGAGTCTGAAGGAGGTATCAACAAGGGTAACCTGTTACAGGCTTCAGTCCTGAGATCTGACCATAATCCATAACTCCTATTTAATGGCAGCTAGGATGGGGACACCCAGTTCACAGATACTCAGACAACCCTGAGCATTTGGGTTTGGAGCCATTCATGCAAATCCCAGTTAGGATTTTTGAGATGCGGAAGCTGAGTTAATCTGAAAATCATCCTGAAAATGAGTCCTCATTTTTGGCACATTTTTGTGGGGTGGGAGCTTGAGGAAGGGGGGGATTTAGCCATTCATGGTGATTTGGTTCATCAGCTTCTTGCCAAATCTCTCCTTCATATCCAATAAATGCAGTGAAGCTGGAATGGAGCACACTTTAGGTCAAAATTATCTGCCACTTTTTTACATTATAGATTATCATAATTTATATACGACTTAGCACATTCTCAATCAGAGCATGTTAAGAGAAAAAGACTCCAGGGCAGATTGGCAAATCTGAATAAAGTGATCCTTTATTTCATATCTGACTTGTCTTCCCTAATAGGTTTGTCCAGCTGGATAACATAACCATCTGTCATAATCAACTTTATCGAGGTAATTTTCATAGAGTAACAGGGCCCACGATATAGCAAAGAGATCCATTACAATGATATGCTTGTTTCACATGATTTACCCATGATTTCATTTCCAGAGAATCACAGGGAATTCTAGAGATCATCTGTCAAATCTTCTGTCTCCAAATGTATAAGCATATTTCAACAGAACCCAGCTTACTTTTAAAAAATCTTTATTTCAGGATTGCAAATAAATCTTTCTTTAAAAAGTAAATTATAATAATTCTATTACCAACTTCCCCTAAAAATCAATCCCTTTTCTTTTTCTCTACCATTGGTAAAAATAAATCATCATTTTTCAGATATTAATGCTTAATCTATTTGTAGACTTTGTATATTTGAAGCTGCATTTTTTCCTCTTGCTGTCCCATTTTCTCCTCTTCAGAGCTCTGTGCCCTCCTGTTATCTTTCCCTTCATCTTATAGTCAAGAAAAGATAAGATAAATTGATTATTGTTGAGTTGTTACCTTCTCCAGAGAATACTTGTATTTTAAGGGAATATACATGTAAGGAGCCTAAGAAATAAATCTCTAATTGTGAAATATCTATCAAGCAGTGAGGCTCACAGAGGAGGTAACTGGGCAAGTGCTTCTCTAGGTTACACTAGGTATACAGCTACTGATGTGACTTCTGTGTAAAGGTATTCCTGCCGTAAATTTTTTTTCAGGATAGGGAATTCTAAGTTTGCATTAACCATCTTTTTTTAGTGTGTGTGTTAATCCTAAATTATTTCCATCGATTTCACCGCAGTCTTTGCAAACTTGGCTGGCGTTCTACAAGACATTTTTCTGTTTCCTTTTTTAATCAAAGACAGAAAAAAGAATTCAACTTAATCAACATTCAAGGGGTCCAGTAAGCTATTGGCTTACTGGTAATAGGTTCTCTAAGAAAGACCTCCAGCTGTAGAATGATAACGGCCCCAGAATAAGCACCGTTAACTCTGTCTGGGGGATCACAGTCAGAAAAGGAAATAGCTTTAGAAAAGGAAATAGCTTGTGAAGGTGGACAACGGTTCCAAGCTAATGGAATGGTGCGTATAAGACTCTAAAGTCCAAGGAAGTACCCAAAGCTGAGAACAGCCAAAACTGGGGTTGGAAAGAATGGGAAGGTCTCTGGGAAGCCAGTTTGTGGCATGCAGAGAAAGCCAAGAACGCCATGCTGTGGAGTGTGAGCCTCCCCCTTGGGGGTGACAGGGACAAAATAGACAATTAAGTAGGAGAAGCACATAATTAGATTTGTGGTTGGCAGGAGGGCAGAAGACAGTATGAGGAGGATGAGCCTGGAAGAGAGAAGGCCTGTGTCAGGTGGCTGTTGTAGGTCACACAGGTTAAAAAAAAAAAAAGATATATATGACAAGGTCTTAAACTAAGTCATTGGCAGTTGGAATCCAGGGAGGATAAATTCCAGAGAAACATAAGAGAAAATGGAGATGAAATATCTGTACCTGCCCCCCACCCCATATTCCACACAGGGTAATGAATGAATTCTGGCAGCTCCCTGAAAGCGAGATGGGGATTTTGCTCCCTACAGTGTTAAAGATGTTATTAAAGATGGTGCTAAATATTTGTTGAATGCATCAATAAGCAGAGTCCCTCTTTCCACCATGATATTCAGAACCATTTTCCAAGTGGATGGAGCAACCATATAATTCCCTCTTTCCCGAAAGAAATGATGAGAAGCATAGGCAAACCAAGAAACCCAGCGTATTTCTGTTCTGTGTGCCTAAAATGGTGACCTTTCCCATCTGAGGGGGTGGAAGTGTCTGCCTTGCTGATTTTGGAGAAGACAGACCTTCATGAGCTCAGGTCTGTGGTCTGTGTTTTTTAATGTTAGCCCAGATTACAAAGCAGAAGAATTATGGAGGCATCTTGCAGAAATTCTTTTGGAAGGTTTACTAAAGAACAGATAAAGGCTCTAATAGGAATTACTTCATGAAGCAACTCCCTAAGGTATTTGGAAGAGGGGACAAAACGGGAAAGGGGTATCTTTAAATTTGCAGAAATCTCTGGTTCAATGGAAGGAAGAATTTTTTTCCTGATAAACGTTCTAACGCTGATAAGGCGATCTGTGAGGGACTGTTTTTGCCAGGACCAAGGACAAAGAGCTCTTTGATAGCCTTCCCAAGTTGCTAGGCAATGACTGAATGATCGTGATAAACTTCAGCTAAGCAGCTCTAAAGAAATGTTCGTGCATTTCATGCCTGATGCATTATGCCGGCAGCCTCAGTGTGAAACCAGCATTCACTAGGCATTTGTGATCGCATGAATGCGGTAAAAGAAATCATCTGGGGTGTCAGTACTTCTCCCTCTCAGAGATAGAACCCAAACTCCTCATCTTGCTAATTGTTCATATTCCTTCTGCCAGCACTGCAACCTTTGGGGGCATTAGTGAACGAAGGACATGATTTCAATTCAGTGTCTGGTTCCTGAGCAACAAGCTATGAAACACGTATTAGAACGAAGAGAGAGATTTGTTAATAATCATTGGGCTTGATGATTATAGAAGAGAAGAACCACAGTATAGAGTCATAAGACTTTTTCTGCTTTCCTAATCCTCTTGCTAACAAAGCGGCCACTTACTGCTGGCGTAGAGACGTTAATTCATTGGCGTCTCCACCGGTGCCCATGCAGGGTTGGCCCGAGAGGATGTGAGCTTCTGCAGGCCGGGGGCTGGCAATGCTTTCCCCTTGTGTTCCCGGTACCACCCAGCACTGTGGCTGCACACAACTCAGGAGACACTCGAAAAGGCTTGCTAAATTGTTCTATTTGGATGCATGAATTTTAAAGATGGATTTAAAAAAAAAAAAAAGATCTGCTTTCTCGGGATGACCAAGTTGAAAAAAACAACTTGAAAAGTCCTAGAAAGCATCAATGTTTGCATTTGCAGCTGCAAGACAAAAGCACCAGAGAGTATGACCTGCCTCACCCTGGACCCCCGGATAAAAGCAAACAGGACAGACTGCTAGACAGATGGGGAACTCGGGGAGCTTTGGCTGTTTCTGCAGCCTTTCTTTTCAGAACACAAGCCCCTTCCTCCACCGTCACCTCAGGGACCCCACATTCTGCTTTTGCAGAACTCCCTCCCCACAAAATCACATAGACAGACCTACAAGGGCTCCTGCATGAATGCTGTCCACCCTTCAATACCCTGGTTGATTGGGTGCATGCATGTTAATTAAAGCTCATTTGTGCCTGAATTTGGACTTTTATGTTACTGCACAATGAAAGGTAGTTTCCCCCTTACTATAACAACTCAGGTGTTATTAAGCCTCATGAGAGATCACTTTGGGACAGATCAGTACCTATGGTAGCAGTTCACTTGTTCACCTGGTCCTACTTGGAGTATTTGGGGAAATGCACAGAGGGGGCCATCCTTTGGGGGAGGGGCTGGAACCACTACAGGCCTAGCTGTGCTTGCTGGGAAGAGCCAAAAAGCTGGGCTCAGGGTGCCTGGATGGCTCAGTGGGTTAAGCCTGTGCCTTCAGCTCAGGTCGTGATCTCAAGGTCCTGGGATCGAGCCCCACGTTGGGTTCTCCGCTCAGTGGAGACCCTGCTTCCTCCCCTCTCTATCTGCCTGCCTCTCTGCCTACTTGTGATCTCACTCTGTCAAATAAATAAATAAATTCTAAAAAAAAAAAAAAAAAGAAAGAAAGAAAGAAAGAAAAAAGCAAAGAAAAGCTAGGCTCTTCTCAGAAACTTTCCTCCTTCTAACACACTCCTCCTGGCCAGACTCAGAGAATCACCCCACCTCTCCTGCTACTCTTCTTGCCCCTGCTACCCTCATCCATGCTTGCTAGTTCCTCTCCTTTTCCCACCATTCCTAGAGGTTGATTTGGTATCCTAATCTCTTTTCTCTTAGTTTAGCATTTAACTCCCCTCCGCCCCCGCCGCGGTATGAGTATATCCCTAAGCCTTCTGCCACTGGTTACAAGGCTTCTGTCACAGAAATGCTCCCTGGGACCCCTCTACCTCTTCAATAGTGAGAGTAAAAAGGCATAGCAGAGGCCAGTCTACAGACTGGTAACTATGTCCATGCATGGGTCACCAGTGCAGCTTTTGAAATGACAAACGAGGCCACCATGTAAAGTTGTGCAGGCTGTATACTGCACAAGAGCCCCAGGCCACAGAGCAAAGGGAAGACGAAATCCAGCTTGCCCTTGACCTGCCAAGAAGTGCAACCTGAAAGATTTCCAAATCTTCTCCAAATTTGTACAAAAGGTGCTTTATGGGCTGGCAACGGCTCCATCCCCCTCCTCACTCACTCTCCAGCTTGTCATTCAGTAGATGTGAGGTGGGGACGGGGAACACACAAGTTAAAAATATTCCCAGGTGACAGTGATCTTAGCCAGGGCTGGGAACCAGGCTGGAGACGACCTATGTCCCCACACAGCTGGAATAAAATCTTGATTAGCTCTCATGCTCAGTGAAGAGGTGTTCTGGCTGGCTGAAGTCAAGGCAGAAAGGAAGAAAAAAACGTCAGCATGTTTCTACTGTTTTGGGAAAATATTTATAAAGCATATTACCTCACTACTCTGGAAATACACATTCACACACACACACAACTAATTACATTTCATTGACATCTGGGACTTTTGAATAATCATTTTTAAAAGTCAGTCTCATTTTATAGCAGTGTGCATGTGTGTGCGTGTGTGTGCCTGCGTACATGCACGTGTGGGCTCATGTGTATGTGGGGAGAGGTGTGGGAGAAGGCGCCTAGGACGCAGACTATATTTTGGACAGTGTTTCATTTTTCTGCCCATTTTTTTTAAACTGCAATCTGCCTCTTTTTGATAAAATAGTCAAATGGCTAAAAATAGCTATATAGTAAGGTTTTAAATAACTATATATAATAAAAGTGCCTGTCTTTTTTTAATGGTACCTTTCTTTTGGAAATAGTACCCGGGATATCAGAGGCAACTTTTGGTTTGGGTAATATGTATGGCAGTACCTTTTGAAAATCTGTTTTAGAACCAGGTAAAATGGAACGGTCGATGATAGAAATAGAGTCTCAGTTCCTTTAGGAGAAAAAGACAGTCCAACGTCAGAAAAGAGGGTAAAGTCAGGAGGAGTGGTGGATGAGCCCCACGGTGAGAAAGCCAGCTGATTTCCTTAGTGTATCAGATTAGCAGATGATTTCCTCAGTTGAGGTGTGTCATTTTCTTTTCAAAGATTTTATTTATCCATTTGAGAGAGAGAGAGTGAGAGAGAGCATGAGAGGGGAGAAGGTCAGAGGGAGAAGCAGACTTCCCGTGGAGCTGGGGGCCCAATGCAGGACTCAGTCCTGGGACTCCAGGATCATGACCTGAGCCAAAGGCAGTTGATTAACAAACTGAGCCACCCAGGTGCCCAAGGTGTGTCATTTTCTTTGTAAAGAGGAATAAAGCTCTCCCCACCCTTATCTCTGGCTCTAAAAACAGAGGTCTGATGAGCATCCCCCCCAACACTGTCCTCCATGACCTTGCATTGTTGGTGACCCTGTGCCTTCTTATTGATTTGTCAGGGGAAGAGCCCCGTTACACTCTTGTTGTTAGACTACACCAAAACCTCACTGTTACCCCCAACGCTATTACCCTGTCCAGTGATACCGCACATTTCAGCTACAGCACCCTCAACAACAGGGAGGAGAGGAAAAGGAATCATTGACTTCCCCAGACTCATGTTATTTATCCGCCCTGGCATCTGGTATCCAAATGCAAAGCCAAAGCTTTCTTTATGTGGAGAAAGATTCTTCTGAGGTACTTCTTCAAAAACAAGTTCGTTGATGAAAAATTATGAGTCTATCCAGTGTTGACAATGAAATGGCGCTCTATGTAAATAACACAGAGTCCCCTCTTCTTTCCTCTTGGGAAAATGAACCAGTTCTTGGTCCAATTGGTGGGGGGCTTTTTGAAATGTTCGTAACCTTCTTCTCCTTGATGTAAGTTTGCATATACCTAGTATGTACTGTGAATGTGGGGAATGATTTCTCTTTAAAAAATTCTTGGGGCAGTCTTAGATCATCAGAGATCAACAGCCTCCACAGAAGACCCAGAGAAATGAGACAATGGGGCCATGAAGCAAAGAGACAGGGGGCTGATAAGTAAAGAGCAGCTTGAAGCAGCAGAGTGTCTTCCCCTTTGGAGAAGCAGACCAGTCACAGATGGACAGAGTATTACAAGATTATGCTGTGTGACAAAGTCACTGCATTCCCGCAGGAGCTCCATAGGTCTAAGGCCAGATGGGGTAATTTGTCTTACCCCACGACCCAGACTGTGGAATGCAACAAACACATTTTCTGGCTGGCTTCAGGCCAAATCATATCTCCTGCTTTTCTCATGTAGACGCGAGTATGCCTTTCACAGTCTGGCTCTAAATCATCAAAGCAGGTAGATACTTGAGCAATGACTGGTGTGTTCAGGAACACCTCACATTTCCTCTGTATTCATAAAACAAAAGGAGATTTGGTGGAGTGTGGTCCAAAACAAATGATAGGGCTTCTCTGTTAGAAAAGTTCTGAATTTGCCCGGGGGTTCAAAATGCCTTTCCTTCATTGTGGTGATGGAGAACTTAGTACTGGTCATTTTATTTGAGGAGTTCAAGCATGCTAGGGAAGTGACGAAATCTGGTTTACTCTTAGCATGATGCAGTTTTAACATTTAGTGACTGAGAGCCACATGGAAACATGGGGAGGTGGAATTTCACGCTGTGAGGTCAGAGTTATCTTAGCTTTTGCAGGTCAAGGAGAAACTGGAGGGCAGAAGAGTCCTTGTGTCTATGGGTAACTCCTATTGACAGGAAATAAAGTCCATTACCCCAGCCTTGGTCTGCTTCCCAAGGTAGCTCTCAGACACAGGAAATCAAGCACATGACAGTTCATCTCAGTTTACTCCTGTCAGAAGCCAAAGCAGCTCTCAACAAATTTCAAAGGACTGAGACACTGACAAAGAGGTCACTGATGACATTTTCTATTCAAGGATCTGAAGACATGTATTGCCAAGTTAGCAGTAATCCCCATATTGATCTATAGACTCATTCCTCATTAAATCCACCTTGCTTCTTCATAGGAATTGATATGTTCACCCTAAAATTCATATAGAAATTCAAGGGACCCGGGATGGCCCAAACAATCTTGAAAAAGAAGACCAAATTGAAGGACTCACACTCCCCATATTTCCAAAACTTTCTATAAAGCTATAGTAATCAAAACAGTATGGTACTGGCATAAGGATATGTATCAGAGGAGCAGAAGTGAGAGTCCAGACATAAATGCCCTCATACAAGTGGTCAGTTGATTTTTTGCAAGGGTATCAAGACAATACAGGTGATGGGCGGGGAGGCGGATGAATGATCTTCTCAGGACATTATGCTGGAACAAATGGAAATCAGCATGTGGAAGAATGAAGTTGGACCCTAATCTCACACCATATATAAAACCAAACTCGAAAAGGATCAAAGACCTAAATGTAAAATCTAAAACTATAAAATGCTTAGAAGAATACACAGGTACAAATCTTCGTGACCTTGGACTAGCCAACGGTTTCTTAGATTTGACACCGAAAACATTAGCAGCAAAAGAAAAAAACAGATAAACTGAACTCCGTCAAAATAAAAATTTATTCTGTGGAAAGAGACTCATGAAGAGAGTGAAAAAAGTAATATACAGAATGGGAGAAAATATTTGCAAATCATACATCTGATAAGGAACATACATATAAAATACATAAAGAAATACTCCAAGTCAATTATAAAAATACAAAGTGACCCAATTAAAAAATGAGCAAAGTCTCTGAGTAGATAGCAGAAATACAGATGGCTGGAAAAAGATATACAGATGGCCGAACTAAATACAGTAGACGTTTAAATCGTCCTTTATTAGGGGAATGCAAATCAAAAACTCAATGCAATAACATTTCACACCACTTGAATGGCCAGAATAAAAAAGACAGATAATAAAAATTTTGGGTGAGGAGACAGAAACCTCACACATTACTGGTGGGAGTGGAAAACGGCGCAACTGCCTTGAGGAACAGTGTAGCAATTCTTTAAAAGATTCAACTTGGAGTTATCACACAACCCAGCATTCCACCCCTAATTTATATTCCAAACTTACACATCCACACAAAACTTTGTACGTGAATGTCCTTAACAGGATTTTTCAAAATAGCCATTAAGTGGAAACAACCTAAATGCCTATTAACTGATGAACGTGCAAATAAAACGTGGTCTACCCGTACTATGGAATATTAGTCAGCGGTCAAAAGGAATAAAGTACCGATAAATGCTTCAGTAGGAATGAACCTTGAAAACAAGCCAACAGAAGGAAGCCAGTAGCCAAAGACCACATATTGCACGAATCTATGCAGTATCAGAATAGGCAAATCTATAAAGACAGAAAGTAAATTAATGGTTGCTTAGGGTGGGGCAGGGGAGTATGCCTAGTGGTGAGTTGGGGGTAAATGGAGAATAACTGCTAATAAGTACAACTGGAATTTCTTTACGAGGTGATGAAAGTCTTCTAAAAATGATACTGATGATGGTTGTACAATTCTTTGACTATACTAAAAACCACTGGATTATACAAATAGGTGTATACACCTATACAAATAGGTGGATTCTGTGGTATATCTTCCTCTCTCTGCCTCTGCCTCTCTGTCTCTTTATATATAAATGCATACATATAAACATATGCATATATACTCTCTCTCTCTCCCTAGGTATGTACAGACACACATAAACATACACATACACACATATGCACATATATGAAGAGGTTGCAGTTTATCAGCACTTATCACCACAGTCCTCTCATATAATTCTCAGAAGTCCTCATCCATGCTCAGAATTAATCTCAGCCTAACTGTCCTTTCCCTCAGCACATTTTGGAAGAAGTCTGTGCACAGTCTGTGCAGTCACAACGAGAGCTGGAGATGCAGTGGGAGGGCATTAGTGCAAACCCTGTCTCTCTCATTTACTGACCCTGGGGCCTTGATCAACACTCAACTTCTCTGTGCCTCAGTTTCTTCATCTGCAAAAAGGACAGAATGATATTTTCTATCTCACAGAGTTGTTGCAAGCCTGCCGTAACCATTCAATAAACACTACTTATTTTTATTTCTCTGTTCTTATTTTTATGCTTTTTTGCTAAGAGGTAAGATCACCCTAATGCCATAATTTCCTAAATGTTCCATTTCTGGCATGGAGGCATAAGATTCTCCTCTGAAAGAACCATCTCCTCAAAACATGAACCATCACTACAGAGGACACTTGGCTTGTTACTACCAGTTTCTCTTTTAGAAGACATGTCAAAATAAAAACAAACAAACAAACAAACAAAAAACAAAAACAAAAAAAAAAGGAGGTAAGTCAAAAAACCATTTTGGAAGATAGGGAAGCACCATCAGTATGGAAATAGTTGTTTCCTACAAATCTCCCTCTCTTCTCTGAACATAGATACATGTATATTTAGATATAAATACAACATATGCAAAATACACAACCAAACACACACATACACAAATGACTAGGAATGAGAATTTTAAAAGAGAGTTTGGGCTCATTTAACCACCTTAAACACGCACCCAAGTTTCACAGTACTTGACTCCCAATTGGCGTATTAGCAGCCAATATTTTCTTTTACTTTCAGAAGAAATCGCTCATAAATAGACCCAGTCTCTCATCCCCAAGTTCAATAACTTTCTTGGTGCATTTCCATTTGTAATTTTTCTAAATAAGCATTTTAAATTCCACTCATTTTGTAAGGTTTTGTTTTTGTTTTTTAGAATAGGCTTGACTTCATGAAAGAAACAAAAAAGCAGGACCCCAATTTGCCTGAGCATTCAGTGCCCTCTCCCAAGTCTGTTTATCATGAGCAAAAGCAGGGTTCATTTTCTAGTCTGATAAACTTCCTAGCTGGAACCGTGAAGCCCTATAAATAAGGAGAAACCTCCACCTTGTGGCTACAAAATTGATACTCAATCATACTATGAATTTTTATGACCTAAGTATTATTGTAAGAAAAAGAAAGTTTTAAAACTTTCATGTCTAGCAATGAATATTTTAATATGGCATATTAACCATATTAATATTAATATTGAATATTTTTGCCTCACCAAGATGAACTTAGTTATGTTCTTATGGTTTCTTTCCATCCTTTCCTCAGTGCTCCAAAATGTCACAGAAGCCTTGCTAGGCCCTTCAAGCCATTCACTCGTCCCTAGTTACTGAATTAGGTCTCATACTGATATCTCTTGGGTAAAAATGTGACCGTTTTCACTGGAGGTTTTAACATTTCTTCTTCCCTGAAAAGGTGACCTGTGTGTGCTTCTCTAAAGCAGCAAGGAACAGCACTGGGTATAACGTGGCACGTTTCCCATTTCAAGTAGTGGTCCCTGGCTCACCTGACCATCCGGGGAGGCAGCGGCAGTGACCCGTTGTGGAGTGACAGCCATCTGCATGGCTACAGTCACAGCGCTCTGCACAGTTCAGCCCGTACGTACCATCCTGCGTGGAAGACAGCGATAAGGTCATGGAAACCCATACTGAGAGATGATGGGGACCTCGGTCAGCCACCTCAGATCCAGGACTCTCCTCTCCCAAGCATCTCTCAGCAACACACATTATAATCCCCTCTTGCCATCTCTCTCTTTCCCCAAATGCAGGCAGTGGTGTTTTAAAATCATTCAGACTGTAATTGATGTCTAAGGTAATGGTTGGTCCTATGAATGGTGAAACCAACTGATATGCACACATACAAATATATGTAAACATGCTCATTAATTAAGAGAATCTTTTGTGTCTTATCATAAGCCACCGCTCATAATGAAATAGTCTTTTGCTCCTGAAGATTTTTATAACGTGTTCCTTGTAGGGCATGCTACTCATTAAGCTCTAAAATTAAAAGAAAATCATAGCGCTAATTGAAGTTCATTTCTGTAAACTTCCAATGCAATACAAAGAACCTTTAGGAGAAGTGAAAATCTTCTGTTGCTTTCCCCAGTCAATACCCTCCTTTCCATGAGGAAGTGTCAAGGACATGAGTATTCTGAATCGAGATCCCAAGGAAGGCTGGCGTACTTGCTGGCACGCACTCCTCCCCGGTCTGTTCCCAGGCCTGAATGTTTTCAGGTGCCCATCCGTTTCGGTCCAGCAGAGATGACACCCTTCAGGCATGTAATCGTTTAGTTTGTGGGAAAGGAATGGAAAACTCTGCACTTAGCAACACTTCCCTTTCATGCCAGGTCTTGACGAACTGAGGGAGGACACTATAAACCTTCAGGGCGTACACAGTTACGCAGGGCAATGAAGCTGAAAACCAGCATAAAACAGGTGGTGGGTATCTGAGAGCATCATCATTTGACTACAATTTACTAAAACTAAAAAACTAAAAAAATAAAAAAAAATTAGGCTCCACTAATGTTTGCTGGGGTTTTGCCACCATATGAGCCACTTAAACCAGCAGTGGACTTCAGTGAATTTTCTAAAGCATCTTACACACACACACACACACACAGGGCAAGATTGTGCCAGGTGCTTTGGTTTACCTACCATCAGATTGTGAGTGAAAGGTGCTCTTCGAGCCCGTCACAGAGCACTAATAATTTGTTCACTGGTGGATGAGAGGCAGCAAAGCTAACTGAACTCTTTCCCAGGGGTTTGGAGGGCACATGAGAGCCCAGGGTGGGATCCTCTCTAGTTGGGAAATGGGTTGTACTTGATGAAGTGGAAGCCCAGGGGAAAACTGCTCCCACCACAAGGGGCCCAGTTCTGAGGGTCACAGTGTCATCTCGCCATTTCTCCTGGGGGCGAGAATGCACATCACTGAGTGAACGCTTAATGGCTTAGGAGGAAAGAAATGAGATAGGAAGAAAGAGTCTTGGAAAAGAGGGCAAGAAACAGGCCACGGGCTTCAGAGGAAGAAAGGGAAATCGGCACGTTACTACAGAACATGTGTCCCACTTGCAGCCCCTGTCTGCCTGCAGTGGGACAGGGTATGAGATTTATAGTGACTACTGCCTCCAAAGTAGGTCAGGGGAGTGGAGCCAGCATAGAACGAGGGAAATCTTTGGAGATTCTTGTGACTTGAGATGCACTTGTGTTTAACAGACGGCTGTTTCTAAACCTCTCACCACCTCAGTAAGCATTTCTGTGACACTGGTCACCACCCCCTTTCAATCCTCTGCCACTTTCCCGCCCTGAGACGGAAGGATTTCCATGATAATGGAGATACAATATTTGGAGAGTTGACAGGCAGACGGCTGGGTGGTTGACTGGCTGCCACGGAGACATAGGGCTACAGGAACGGGGTTAGGGGGGGCGGCGGGGGGAAACCAGGCAGAGATGAAGGAAAAGAAGGGAGTGCTTCTCGCAGAGCTACCCAACCAATTTCCATGTCTATCCCTCTTCTGATCTTATGTCCGATTTGACTTCAAAGACCTCAGTTCTTCTGAGGGTTTCGTTGGGTTCATACATGCATGCCTGACACTGGGGACATTGCAGCAGTGAGGAGACACTCTGCCCTCAGCAACCCCACCCCCCATGCCTTCCCAGCTGGGATGTTGGCTCTGTCGTACCTGGCAGGGGAGCTCACACTTCTCCCCACGCCAACCAGGTGCACACGTGCAGGTCCCATCTTGGGTGTTGCAGGCTCCCCCGTTGAGGCACTGGCAGGTCAGGTTACAGCTAAAGCCCCAAGTGCCACTGGGACAGCTGATGGAGCAGTCCACACCGTGCCAGCCTGCAGCAACAAGAACGCCAGAGCGTGGAGGAAACAATGGTGCACATCGGGGCCCCCAGGCCCAGCACAGAGAGCAGGGGCGCTGCCGAGAGGCGCCTCCATCAGCAACGACCCAAGTACCCAGATTCCATCTGTGCTGTATGATGGTCAAAGATGCCACGAGCAAGAGGCACCGCTGGGCTACTGGGATAAGACAGGGAGCAGGGGCACCTCTAATGTGTGGCGATAAGCCATGCAGAATGCCGAGTGTCGCTCTGGTCAGGAAAGTGAAATATTTATATGGGAGGCTAAAGGAAGGCATGTGTTTGAAAGAGCAACCCTACCTTTAAAGCAAACCCACTGGACCCTGCCTGTTGCAGCAACTAGAGATAGATACATTTTGCCCTTTGCCTAAAATTGGACCTTGGCTGCATTTCTTGGTGCGACTCCAGGCCAATTTCGGGACATGGCTGTATGTCTGCTTGCTCACTTTAACCCAAAGCCCACAGACTCCCAGACTTTGGGAGCTGGCAGCAACTTTGGAGATCCTACATAAGTCCCTTTCCTTGGCTCACAAATGTAGGAGAGCCCACCCTGGATGGCTGGGATTAGATGCTGAACGTTGGCACCAATGGAGCTAGAACCCTAGTGGAGGTTTCTTCTCTGTGACTTTAGAAGGTAACAGAATGAAGAGCAGAGAAAAGACTCATTCACCCACTTACCTGCCTTGCAAGTACAAGACCCATCTACAGGTGAGCAGAAAGCATTGTTCTTACAGCCACAGAGAGAGGAACAGTTTATTCCGTAGGTTCCCAGTGGGCATGGGATAGAGCAGTCGATGCCCTAGACAGGCACAGAGAGGAAAAGGCATGCAATTTTACTGCATGAAATAAGGCCAGCACAAACAAACAAAAATACATCTTGGCACTGCTAATTATATTCCCTGTCTAATTTTAATACTTGTATTTTTTTAAAATTGTTAAATGTCCTCAGCATACAAATTTTAAAGATTCAAGGGCAATGCTAGCTGGCCTGTTTAGGATTCAGTATTAAATGGGACTCAAAAGAGCCTGCTGCCTTCATAAGCTTCCCCTCCTAGCAAATAAAAAAAAAACCCTTGTCCTTGCACTCAGACAAGCAGATACAGAACAATAAACTATCAACTACAGCCAATAAATAAATAAGCATAAATATAAACTATACATTAAATTGCAATGCTTCCTAGCCTTCTTTGAATAATATGTAAAATGATTAGTGGGTGAGGCAAAGCAACAGAACACACACCACCTACAGCATGATTCAATTTATTATCTGACAATAAGCCTAAAACATAGAAGTGGATTATCAAGGATGGCTGGAGGTCATCTTCTTTAAAAACAGAAGAGACTTGAGGTGCTGGGGTGGCTCAGTCGGTTAAGCATCTGCCTTCAGCTCAGGTCATGATCCCAGGGTCCTGGGATCAACCCTGCCTTGGGCTCCCTGCTCAGCGGGGAGTCTGCTTCTCTCTCTGCCCCTCCCCCCTGCTCACGCTCTCTCTCTCTCTCTCTCTCCCTCTCAAATAAATAGGTAAAATCTTTAAAAATAAATAAAAAGAAAAACAGAAGAGACTTAACACAGGCTTAATGAAGGGCTCCACCAAAGAATAGTGATATAGGTTAGAAAAACCTGTAAAGATCCCCTCAACTCTGAGTCTTTATTACCTACTCACCCCACATTTCACACTCTGGAATAATTAACAACATCTTCATTGGTTAATCCTCTCCTCTTTCAAAGGAGAGAAAATAATCAAAACTCACCCATTTTCCTTTATTTTTTTCCCCCATTTTCCTTTAAAACAAAAATTCCTAACCTGTAGTTCAGGAATCCTAGAAACTAGGTAAAATTCTGCTCGGTGGGTGCACGGGCAATAAGGTACCTCCTTATGTTTCTTATTAATGCTTTTCATTCTCTTTCTAGGCCATGATGTGACAGATCTTAGCACATTCCCTGTACTTGAGGAAAGGTCCTATATGGGACACGGTGTCATAATGCTCCTCATCGTACCCCGCGTCACCTTCCTCCAGAGCCACTCACTTTGAATCCCGGGGCACAGGTGCACTTCCCGGTCACACTGTCACAGTCAGCCCCGTTTTGGCAGTTGCAGATCTGCTGGCAAGCTTCCCCGAAGAATCCAGGAGAACACGTCTCATTGCAGTAGAGTCCTGACCAGCCCGGCTTGCAGGCACACTCTCCAGACATGGGGTGACAGCTGAGAGACACGGATGAAAGGAGAAAGTCACTCCCGGGTGAACATGACACCCAGGGCCCATGCAAATGTTGCTTCAGCCATGAGCAATGAATGGGTGGGTAATTCCATGCACAATAATTTAAACTTCGTTCCCAGGCTTGCTATGATTTAATTAATTGGCTGAAACCCGACTGGTACCACAGAAATGCGGCGTGAAATCGGCATCATGCTCTAACCGGAAGACTATTACAATGGCTTCCTTTTGTCTGAAATTCATTATAATCTTCATAAGTTGAAAGCACTAATTCAGCAATAGGTCCCTAGATGAGAGGGTTGAAAGAACGACTCTGTCCGGTGCACGACACCAAAGTGGTGAACCGGGGTTTTATGTCCAAGGAACTCCAAAAGCAGTGGACCTTCCTTGCCTGTTTCTGTTCTCCGTACCTGCTGGCAGAGCAGCTGTCTCTACCTGAGGCAGCTGCCGCAGGGACTGGCCAGGCAGCCAGCTGTCACTCTGGAGCAAACGGACACATCAGCTGCGCTGGGAGGCACTTGTTAGTGAGGCTGACACAATAGGACACTCTGTGGCATGCAAAACACATGTGCTTCTCACCACAGGAACATCTCAACAATCAAACTGGCTCTGCTCACAATCGGAAGGCTGTGAAAGACGGTCTCTTCCACCCCTGGTGGAGATAAACCCTTCCTGGTAACTACAGCCCACAGCAGAATCCACTGCCTCATCCAGAACTTTGGTAAGGGACTCTCATCCAGAGACAATCCATGGATTTTCAGTCTTAGAGAGAATGATTTGGGGGAGAGGAGGAGGCTGAGATGGCACAACAGCTCTCCCACTGCCTGGGTACCTTAGTGAAAGCACACAGCCCCTGAAGCCTGAAGTCCTAGTCTGTCAAGGGCAGGTCTCAGCCACACCCCTGTGGGGAGGATGACTTGTTCCTCTGCTGCAACTAAGCGCCCACAGGCAAAAGACGAGCATCCGGCACAAGCTTTATTAAGGGAACACGCTATGAAGAAATACCCAAGTACTACTCCATATTTAACATGGTTTCTTAGGTATAGAAGATTTGGATTTGAGGGACACCTGGGTGGCTCAGTTGGTTAAGTGTCTGCCATCAGCTCAGGTCATGATCCCAGGGTCCTGGGATCGAGCCTAATGTTGGGCTTCCTGCTCAGCGGGGAGTCTGCTTCTCTCTCTCTCCCTCTCCCTCTGCCCTTTCCCTGCTCATGCTCTCTCTTTCAGGCTCTCTCAAATAAATAAATAAAATCCTAAAAAAAGAACAAAGGTTTGGATTTGAAAGGCAAGGGTTTGTCTTAGATCTCCTTAGACCTACTCAGATCTACTCGTCTGCTCCCAATCCTTGAGCAAACACTGGGCACCTTCATCTCAAACTTAGGCCTGTCAAATACCATGTCTTAGTTCTTCTGGTCCTTTGTTCCTCCGTGTTTACTCTCAATCACCCCACTGGAGCAGTGGTACCACCAACCACTCAGCTGTTTAAACCAGAAACCTCAGTTATTCCTGGGAACTCCTCCCTCATTTCCCATGTCCTCTTTATCACTAGGACCTAAGAGCCGGCCTCCACCCCCATGTCTCTGTCCACACCATCACCACACTACCCGACACTGAGAAACCAGGGAAACCAGGCCGGCCTTCTGCCTTGCAGCCTCTGCACTCACTCAAGACTTGTCACCTAAAAAGTAGATGCTCTCCTATCATTCTCATTAAATATCTTCAAAAACTCCCCACTGCACTGGGAGTAAAATCTGTGCTGTCTAACACAGCTATAGTGACTGTGTTATTTGTTGTCTAAACCAGGACATTTTAAAGAGTGAAGAGGGAGTTTTTAGGACTACAGCCCCTAATCCAAAGAGTCCCTGTGATCCTAGACATCAAGTTGCCCTAAATGCAGCCCACAGGCCATTGTTACCTGGCCACTACCTGCTTCCCAACCTGTCCTCTAGTCATTAGTCTCTCTTTATTACCATGCTCAACAGCAACGGATTTCTTTTACTTGGGAAAAGAACTGAGTGTTGCCAATATAAGGGCGTCACGTGGGCTATCCCATACACCTAGAAGACTGCTTCCCCATTCTTCGCCTGGGCATCTCCATTTTACCCATGTCTTCCTTCCATTCTAGACCTCGAGTTCCATGAAGGCGAAAATTTGGCATGTTACCTGACCTGTCCCCGGCCTGCAGTGGGCACACAGCAAACACTGAATGCGTGATGGAAAACGGCAGTTGAAGTAGAGAAGGTTCGGACTCTGAAGTCTTGCTTTCCCACATGGATCTGCTTACCTCCCTGAGTCACCCAGCCACTCTGAATGATAATCGGTATATCTGCACAGAAAGGCAAGATTTGCCCTAGAATTCGTTTTTAAAATGTCAGAGTTGTGGCCGAAGGGGAACCACTCTGAATTACAAGGCATACTCGCTGACGTGACTCTTCTGGTGCTACCGTAAGTCAACACACGTGCGAGCAGCTAGCGTTGACCCAGCCCTGAGTATGTGTCAACATCACGCTCAGGAATCCGTGAGCACATAATTTCATTTAATTCTCACAACCCATTCCAATTGTTGGGTATCATCCCACTTTATAAATCAGGCAAGAGTGACCTAGAAAGAGTAATTTATTCAAAGCCCAACACAGGTAGTAGCGGAATCAAACCCGGACCTAGATTTATTGGTTTGTTTTTACACCAAAGAGAAAGGAGGCTTGGTCGCAGCTTGCCGGGAAGGCTAGATGTGAAAAAGAATGGCTAAAATGTAGGACTTAGCATCGAGCAATGGGTTAGCAGGACCAATAAAAGCCTGTATTGTGAAAAAGAAGAGACAAATCTAAATTTACTTCAGGAAGGTCCTACATTTGAGAAAGGGAAAAGAAATTTTTTAAAAGAATTTATTTATTTATTTGACAGAGAGTGAGATCACAAGTAGGCAGAGAAAGAGGGGAGAAGCAGGCTCCACACTGAGCAGGGAGCTCGATGTGGGGCTCGATCCCAGGAGACCCTGAGATCATGACTGGAGCCGAAGGCAGAGGCTTAACCCACTGAGCCACCCAGGTACCCTGGGAAATGAAATATTTTAAGCGTGGATTGGTTAAAGTAGTTTGCCTTACTTTGACATACTATAAAAAAAAAAAAAGGACATCTTTTAGTAGCAAATATTGCTTTACATTAAAAAGGAGAAAATCCTATTCCCGGTGTAGACACAAATGTTAAACAAAACAGACAATCCGGAGATAAGGGAATTGACTAAGCTACAGGCAGACACAGAGATTGATATTCAACACCCCCCAGTGAGGATTAGTGCAGCACACTGGTTCTCTGATTGATTGGCACTGAAATTAGTATTCTGCAATTTGTAATTAGATATAGGAAGCCAGAGCACTTTGGAAGCATTTGATGGGTTCTCTTGCAGGCAGCTTAATTGGTAATGAGATTTACGTGTTGATGTTAGAGGCGGATTGGAGGTTGAAGGGTAACACACTCCTACTCATTTTCTTTCTAAAGAACAGATTGCTCTGTGTATATGAAAATAGGATTACATACACATAGGAATACCTATCACTTTGTACACATATACAACCAGATATAAACATTCAAGTCAGTTTTTCAGTTTAAGAGTTAAATTATTACGTGAGTCTAATATAATGTTGGCTAAAATAGAACGAGTCATCGAACTTCCTTTTGTTCATTTCCTTAGGTGTTATTAATGCTCAAATGTAATGACAATTATGTGGCATTTGCAAATAGGCACATCCTGATTGCCCACAACTATTAAATGTCCTTATTAACAAGAGCTACTGTACATCTCCCATGTGGAATCTTAATAAATCTCCAATTTTATTTTGGTGTTCAAAACCATTTCTACTCTGTAAGAGTTAGTTTTTGGCTGAAAAGTACAGGTCACAGTGAAAGTCTTTAGGGTCGATAGTAATACTATGATCAAAAACATGAGGGTCACTTATAATTATATTTAAATTCATTTCAACCTTAGGATAGATTGTAAAAGTAAAAATGGCTCCAAATTCTTGGTAACTCCTCCTATCAGAAGGTGGAGTGTTTTGAAACCACAGCTGGTTGTGTGACCTGTTTTGTCCACAGGGATGATAGCAAACACAACATAGCCAAAGGTTTGAAAAGTGTTTGCATGTTGGCATGTTGCTCTGTCTCTTGCTGCTTTTGGGAGCCAGTCATCCTGAAAAGAAGCCCAGGCTAACTAACATGCTAGCTGCTAAAGACATGTGGCTCAGGTGCCCGTCACCACTGACCAGATGCTGGACAAGTGAGAGGAATTCTAGAACCACTCTACCTCTAGCTAGTCCGCCAGCTGAATACAGGGAGGAAAGCAGAAGAACCACCAAGCTGAGCCTAGCTCTAACAGTCAAGCAAAAAACCAACTGCTAATAAATAATCAACTTATACCACTGTCTGCGGTGTTTGTTTTGTTTTGTTTTAATGCAGCAAAAGCTAACAGATACAAACCGCTAACCCAGATATGTGGTTGCATTACCTGTCAATATGTACATGCATATAACTACATATTAACCTAAAGACAATATAAACTAATAGTCTGCATTGCGTAAGTTACCTCAGTCATGAAAACGAAAAGTTTTAGGGTAAATAAACATCACGAGTTACATAATAGCAAGCTCCACTTGCCTGATTAAATGGTGAAATGAACAAGCTGGATTTTCAATTAAAACAAAGATTTGGGGTGCCTGGGTGGCTCAGTGGGTTAAGGTTCTGCCTTTGGCTCGGGTCATGATCTCAGGGTCCTGGGATTGAGCCCCACATTGGGCTCTCTGCTCAGCAGGGAGCCTGCTTCCCCGCCCCCCCCCGCCCCTCTGCCTACTTGTGATCTATGTCTCTGTCAAATAAATAAATAAAATCTTTAAGAAAAATACAAAGGCTCTATGCCTTTTGGTTCAAAGGAATCTTGTGTTTCTAGGACTTTCACATTTAAGTTCAGGGTACTTTAAGGTACAAGAACCAGGGGGATGGCTTCAATTATGAATTCAATAAGAGAGAGTCCTTTCATCAATACTGAACTAGTTTTAAGAGAAATCTGCAAAAGCTAATTTTTATTTTTTAATTTTTAAATTTTATTTATTTATTTATTTATTTACAAAAGCTACTTTTTAAAAACTAGCTTTCAGGCAAGCACTTCCTGGGTTAATTGTTTTTAATCTGATTATTTGTTATACCTTATTAGACGGATTTTAGTTTTCTTTTGATCCATGTGATTGCCAAATAATTTCCCATACTTCTTTGGTAAAGCATACATGCTTAGGTACATGTGACCTATGTCAAATATATCAGGGTATTGATGTCAGTCAAGTGACTGTCCACTGGGACCTTGCCACTATTGAACATGGTACCCAATTCTAACAAAACTCACATTCTCTCTGCGTCCCCAATGCTTCTCATGACACAGCTCCCTTCTGTAGGTTTATTAATCTATTTGATGTCAGGCTCATACAATGAAATAGCACTCTGATATTAAGAAGTTCTTAGCTGTCACTACACAAGGCTTACCTTTTGCTGAAACAAGCCTTAAACACTGCAGGAAAGGTAGCCAAACTCAAGACTTATCCCTAATCCTGCCAGCTCCTTAAACACTGGAAAGTTAAAAAACAAACACAATCCTGCAGAAATGATTCATTTTCACTCCCCAAATGTTTACTTAACCTTGTCACATAAAGAGTGGCAATATTTTCCAATGAAGAAAACCAAAGTTGATTAAAGCAGCTTGCAAAGTTGCTTGAGATACATTAAGAATGCACTTCTTTGATATGTCCCAGTAAAATGTATTCCAAGCATGCACACATGGGCTCATGCACATGCATACGTGCACACACACACACGCACACACGCACACACACACACAAAACCTCTCATAGTACAAAGTCCATTTTTTTGTTCCTAGCAATGGTTTAAAGAAGAGACCAACCATAGGTTTCTGTTTACATTTAACTTTTGTGCATTTGAGAATTGACAGGGCCACAAGTTTACCTTTTAGAAGCATAAATGAAGTAAGAGCTGTGCTGAATGCAATTAAGTAATTCTTGTAACATTTGAACTTCTATACAATGCACCATATTTTTGTCAGACCCAACTTTTCCAGCAGTCTGCAAATGAGGCCCAGAATTCTAAGTGATATGTATCTGGTCCTTGGGGGATGGAGAGGAAGAAAGGGGGTGGAAAGGTATTTTCAGGGGCAGACAAGGTACAGTAGGGTGGGTGGGAACCACGGTTTCCTGTTCTTAAATTCTTCAAGAGATTTTTGAGCTAAAAGACCCCTGTGAGTTTTATGTCAGAGTAATCAATTCTGAAAACATATTTCACATATGACAGCCACATGTGAAACACTTCTATAAAACTTCCACCGGTATACTTCCTCACTATACAGATGTGCTCTCAAGTCAAAGATGTTGCAGCGAGAATCATTTTTTTGTGATATTTTCACATATGAAATTGGCTTAACTCATGTCTCTCATTGCATCTTTGCTTCTAAGGGAATGTCACAGAATCCCTCTCTTAGGGTAATGTTCTACTAACCCCAGCAAATTTAATTTTTGGCAATGGCCATTCATCGAGACTAGAACTTAATATCAACCCATGACCATCTGCCAGTTTTAATGTTTCTAACTTGGACCGTCACCCACTAAAGAAAGAAGTTGTCCATATACTTGGTGGTTCCTCTGAAGGATGACCCAGGGGCAGGAAGGTCTCAGGGTGGGCATCTCTCTGGCAATCCATCCTTCCAAAGAGTGGACACTGACGTTCAAATGTTAATAGGGCACATCCTTCCAAGGTAGCTGACCCTCACCTGTGAGTGTGGTCCAAGTGGCAGGGACACTGCTTGTCACATTTGATGCCGTAGAGCCCTTCGGGACATAGGCGTGCCTCACAGCGCTCACCAGCAAAGCCTGCTTCGCAGAGACACGAGCCACTCACGTGATAGCATTTCCCTCCGTTGACACACTGGCAGGTCTCAGCACAGCGAACTCCATATGTGCCAACGGGACACTCGTCCTGGCACCTACCAAGCAGGGGGGCGGAGCAGAGGACAGATTATGTAATGTCATGTACAAACACACAGTTGATTCCAACAGGCTTTGTAAAGTAGAAACTGAAGGTGCTTTTTGCATTTGTTGTGTTTTTTTAGTGACGGGACCATTATAGGTATAAAAGCAGGAAGCTGCATTACTCTGGCTACAGGTAGTAGTAATAGCCACATGACCTATTCAAAGGAATAGAAAAACAAAACAAAACAAAAACAAAAACAAAGTAAAATCATGAACTTGGCATAGGAATCCTGTTTTATACCTAGTATTTTGCTTGTTAAAGATATACATACATGCATGTATATACATACTGGAAAGATACCAGGAGATACCAGAAGAGAGAGAAGAGTGACTGCTCAGATAAGGAAATTAAAATGTTCGCTTTCCCTGTTTCAAAGAGAAAACTTTGTAGCAAATTTCAAACAATGTTAATTCTCTTGGCTTTCATGGTGGCTTTAATATTTAATCTTAGCCATGTGGCTGCTTTTTTCAAAGCTGAATGGGAATAATTGCTCCCCATTTAGAAAGTTATATATTTAATAAACAAAGTCCTCTTTAGATCTGGGGAAGTCAGAGCTATTGCAACCAGGTTTCTTCAATTCCACCTGGGGAACTCTTGCCAGGGGGTGTATGGACACGTGGAGTTTCCTAGTACAAAAAAATTTTTAAGGGGGTTACTATCCCCTGTTTATTAGAAGGACTGACAAATGGCAAGGAAAAAAAAATCAGGTCTCAAAAATTCACTTTATCTTTTAAAAAATGACATTAGAGTCATTTCTGGTGTCAGAGGAAGGACAGGCTCTGGATAAGTTGGATCAGGTGGGCAGCTAAGTGGCTGGAAGGAATGGTGATGGAGAAGAGAAAATTCTCATTACTCCATAGAATGTGTGACCAGCTGTCAGGCCAGCCAAGTTTCTTTTTGACCTGGCAAGGTGACTTCACGGAGCCTCCTGCAACAGAAGGAGCACTTCCTGCCAAGGGAGAGGGAGACAGGGTCTCGTCTAGCCGAGCGCCTGCCATAAGGACGGTACACTTTGTGGGTGGGAATCAGCAGACACTTCCCATGTGGCTCTCAAGTCACGCCAGACCCATGGTCAGAAATGTAGGTCAGCACTGCATTTTTTCAGATCAGTATCATACAAGCAGCAAGTGCATAATAATGAATTCAAGGATATCTGAAGGCAGTAGCAAACAGGCTAAAAAGCAAACCTTTTCAACAAGGCTTGGCATATTTTTAATAATAGGGTGTGATTAGTAACAATACCAAGTTTGGATGGGATTCTACTTAAATGTAGAAGCGAAATCAGATCTCCCTCTGCCCTCCACCCCCAGCTCTTTGACTTTTCGGCGGTTAACCCTGGCTGTAGTATATCCTTAATGTGACAGAGACAAGAAAAGGAGCCTCTTGTAAACTTGGCTTCACCTGATGCTTAAGACATCTTTAAGTGTGTTTGTCAAAAGGTAAAATCTTCAAATCAACTGCTCAAAAAACCATTAGCAAAGTTCTGAAGTAACCGCCTACCATATAGCATAAAATCAGATGTGTGCTTTAAAATTATGCAGGAGTATACCTATTTTTAGACCAGAGTATTTTTAAAAGGTACTCTATTTTTAACTTGTAAGAAGTCTTAAAAAGCCAAGTCACTTAGTTTATTCCTCAAGGACGTAAACTTTAGGGAAAGAAATGCCGAGGTGCAGTAATTGGGCCTCATCATGGATTCTGTTAAAGGCTGGTAAGAACTCTGCAGCCTGTCTATCCAGATTTTCTCGTGATTCCGTACCAAAAAGGAAAATATAAACAAGGTAAAATAACATTGCTTTCTCTCTCTTGCATGCATGGGAAAACAAATCCAATTGTTAAGCTTTGGGATCCACGATTTTAACTTAGTAAAAAGCTTAGCTCTAAAAGTGGGTGAACCGAGTATAGATCGGAAGCCTGGAAAACCGTCTGCTGCCAAATGACATGGAAGCAGTGTGTATATTTTATCCTATCTTGGCAGGGACTTCCTTTTCTTTGGGAAAACAAAATCCATAATAGCTGGTCCCGACCCATATTTACTTTTCAAGCCTGTAATAAAACATACTACTAGTTCATATTATAAATGGCAAAAAGCCATTTGAATTTGCCTTACTAAAGTAGCCACCGTGTAAAGCTTGGTTCATATTCTCATTTCTTTTTCACCAAAGTTGCACATGTAAGAAAACCCTGTTTATAATAGTTATGTCTATTTCCATCTACCAAACCAAGGTAGTAGGATATCGTTCTAGTAGTAGACTTTTTCTATCTCAAACATAAAGCAGAGGCACCTGGGTGGCTCAGTCAGCTAAGCATCTGCCTTTGGCTCAGGTAATGATCCTGGGGGTCCTGGGATTGAGTCCCGCATTGGGCTCTCTGCTCAGGGGGGAGTCTGCTTCTCTCTCACCTTCTCTGTCTGCCCTCCACCTCCAGCTCATGCTCTCTCTTTGCCCATGTCCACACTCTCTCAAATAAGTAAAAAGAAAAAATTAAAAAAAAATAGCAATCATAAAGTAGCTTATAGCTTTCAGGTTAGCGGAGTTAAAAGCCTCTGTCAAACAGACTTATCTCCCTTTTTGGCCCCTTTATCCAAAAGAGGCATCATTTCTCAGTGAATTTTATGCCCTTCATGTTGTTTATGTGGTCCCAGGCAGAACGACAACAAAAAAGCTATCCTAGGAATTAGTAAAAGAGGTAATAGATTTTCTTACAAGTGAAGGCAGAGAAGCTGATAAAGACAGAGCAAAAAATATCAGCCACAGTGGAAGTATGGAAATTTGGAATATATATATATGTGCGTGTGTGTATACATTATATATAAAATTATATCTAATACATATGTATTTATCATATATATGAATATATATGTATATATCTCATATATAAAATGTATATATATTTGTTTTCATTTATTATTTTTTAAAATTTTTGTTTTTGAATAATGCTCTGGAATTGGGAAAAAGATGGATAAGCTTTAAGTAGAGATAATAAAATATGACACCAATTCCCCAAACCCATGAGGTTCACAGGCTTGTTTTAATATCATTTCGACTACTATGATGCATCTTATCACAAATGGATGGAGAAGGAAGTGAGTTAGCATATAAGGGGTGGCAGCTCCTTCCCGCCTGGTCCTTCTGAGCATGTCCCTCCCCAGAGTGCCAGGAATAATTGGGCCAAACCATGATTTAGTGTGAAAGAATCACATTCCTCATTAAACCTGGGATCATGGATCAGTTGCCTGCCTTTTGAGCATCTGGAAGTGCTGCTCTGGGGGAAATATACAAAGCGCTGGAAAACAGCCAACTTTTCCACAATCCTAGATCCAGGAAAGTTCTCCCAGTGGAGACCAATGCTACGTCCCCCCAATTCCTGTCTGTCATTTCTGACTTCACCTCCTTTGACTCACTTTCCTTCTTCACTTGTAGGCTCTACGGAACACAGGTGTGGCCGGACAGTCCCACCTTTGCCGGAACAGGGAGCATGACAGAGGCACAGATCTCTTCCTCTGGCTCACTCTTGGGGAACACCAGCTATGAGCGTGGGCCCCAAAGTCCTGAACAATTCCATGGAATCAGCATGGAGAACATTCTTTTAACCCTTTCAGAGGAATTTCTGGGAGGCTCTGGAAATCATCTTCTCTTCCTTCTTGCCTGGCCTGGCCACAGTACATTTCCCCACCACAATGTCCTCCCAACCTTTCCGCAAGCCCCCAAGACTATTATGTGGGCATCCCCTGGGCTGCTCTGCCTGCCTACAAGGTGTCTGTTTTGTTTGTTCTGTTTCGCTCTGGCTGGGAGGACCATCCCCACGTCCTGGGAAGGCTTTGCTGGCGGCAGCCTGTGGTGGTACCTGCTCCTTCGGGCAGCAGAACTCTGGTTTAACCTCAGGGATCAAGTTCTGCTGACTTCTCAAAACAGGGAAACACCAAGACCCCGGGCCCTCAAAGCTGCCTTCACCACACCTCCTGCCACAAACTGCCCCATAGCTACTCATTTTTCCCTATTGTAGTGACAAATGTGCATGTTGTCAGTGTGTGTGTGTGTGTGTGTGTGTGTGTGTGTGTGTGTGTGTGTGTGTCTAGAACCCAGATGGAGATGGTATAATTGAAAACAGAAACCACATCATCAGTTCACTGGCAAAACAAAGTTATCAGAACAACTCAAGAAGAAGTTCCCTCTTCACTTTCCTTTGTCTTTCTTTGGCTCCTTGCTCTCTTTGCCTTAATCTAAAATTCACCTGGAAATCAGTTATTACTCCCCTTCCCTGCATTCTAAATCAGATGAATATAAGCTCGCCCGACATGTTTGTTGTTTCTGTGTTGCCTCAAATTTGAGCCTTAAACTGTGAGGGAACAAGAAAAAAATTATATAGCTGATCCTTGAGTAACACAGTTTTGGAAGTACATGTCCACTTACAGATTTTTTTTTCTTCATACATACAGTCCTGGAAATATATTTTCTCTTCCTTGTGATTCTCTTAACATTTTCTTTTCTCTAGCTCACTTCATTGTAAGAATACAATATATAACACATATAACATACAAAATACGTGTAAATTGACTGTTTATATTATCAGTGAGGCTTCCTAAATAGTAGGCTATTAGTAGTAAAGTTTTGGGGGAGCCCAAAGTTACATATGATTTTTAACCCACTGAGCCACCCAGGTGCCCCCCAAAGTTACATATGATTTTTGACTGCATGAGGGGTCAGTGTCCCAAAGCCCTGAGTTTTTCAAAGGTCAATTGTATTTAATTTTTTAGTGCCCTAAAATATTAGACAAAAGTATTATTTGGGATTCTGAATAAGATAGTAAGTTCAGAACTCATCTAAAAACATCTATCCAAAACACAACTGTAAGCCAAGATGTAGGTCACAAAAACTTTCTAAGAAGTCCTATAACATATTACATGGGGTGCCTCAGTGACTCAGTTGGTTAGGTGACTGCCTTCGGCTCAGGTCATGATCCTGGAGTCTCAGGATTGAGTCCCACATCGGACTCCCTGCTCAGCAGGGAGTCTGTTTCTCCCACTGACCTCTCTCTCTCTCTCTCTCATTCTCTCTCTCTCAAATAAATAAATACAATATTTAAAAAATATATTACAAAGACCAAGCTCTGAAGGGTGCTGTGATAATTTATAACATCCAAAAATTAAAGGTAAAATACATAACTATATTAACAAAAGGTGAAAAGTCTTTTAATGAAGTTAAACAAATACTACTAAGAGAAGTTCTTAATAAAAACAGGGATTAAAAAAAAACAAACACTTAACAAGAAGTTTACTAAAAACCAGTAACAAACATGAAACTACACTGAAGCCATTTTCAATAAAATTAAGATAGGAGTTTCTGCTTTTTTTTTTTTTAAGATTTTATTTATTTATTTGATAGATCACAAGTAGGCAGAGAGCAGGCAAAGAAGGGGGGGAGGCAGACTCCCAGCTGAGCAGAGAGCCCGATGCGGGGCTTGATCCCAGGACCCTGAGATCATGACCTGAGCTGAAGGCAGAGGCTTTAACCCACTGAGCCACCCAGGTGCCCCAGGAGTTTCTGCTTTGACCTCTATTTGTCCTCACTGATTTAGAGGCTTAAATTAATGCAATCATTTCAAGAAAGGAAATAATCATTATAACACTGAAAAGCAGAGACAAATACCTTTTTTGATAAATGATGAAATAACTGGTGTTTGCTAAACATAACATCAGAATTAATTAAAAATTTTGGTGGAGAGGCTAAATAAAAAAAACTCAGGACCAAGTTTTTCTTTATCTTGAAGTAGCCAATTAGAAACAGAAATAACATTTTTCCAAAAAATACAAATTAATTAGAGATAAAGTTAACAAGAAATTCTAAGTTGAGAGGTGGTGGGGGTGGGGGGAAACCATGCTACAGTATCTTAGTAAAAGTTAGAAAAAAATAAAAAAGATCAGAACTTTGGAAAGAAAAAAAAAGGAGGGAGGAAGAGTGAAGAAATACTTAGGTCACAGATCTCACTAAAAAATAATGATAGCTAATTTTTATTCAGTTCCTAGACATCACTCAAATTGATAATCGCTGGTATTTACACGGTTCAGGGAAATTACTCACCTATAATAAGAACTAATGTTTGTAAACTTCCACACTGTTCTAACTGCTTTAATGTACTTATTCAATCTTGATTCAACTCCAGAAGAGAGTAAACTTATTATTTGAGTATTAGCAATAAGGATGTGTGGAAGGACACAGGTTCCAAAAATCTTTGTTTTGAGCCAGCATGGTACCCTACCTCTCCAAACTTTTTTCTTCAATTTTACACACACATCCACTAAGCCTGGTTAGCTGGTCTTTCAGGATGTAAGAAACAAAAGAGCAAATTAGAAGGCGCAACGTGAGCAAAACCGTCTAGGGTAACACTTTATTATCTAATATGAAATATGACAGTGGCTGGAAGAGTCACACGAGTACAGCCACACATTTGCTTTTATTTCATGTGGGACTGGAGAGCACTAGCAATCCCATCGGACCTTCCTCAGTCACGGCCGCACAGGAAAATAACTGATATTCTTAATGGAATACTGAATCACAAGACCATAACTCTATGCCCCACATATTTGCTAAAGATAACCAGGTACACATCCAATTTTGAAATAAATCTACCAAAAAATGTTTAAAATATATTTTGATCTTTGAAGTAGCTGTCCAACCACTCGACTGTTGAACCTGACATACTGACCATAGGTTCTGGACAGCTGATATTTTTTAATCTATGTTTTTGAATGTTTCCTCTCTATCTTCAATTCACTATCGTCTATGGCTCACTTTCTTTCTTTTTTTTTTCAAACATCTTTTTTTTAAAGATTTTTTATTTGTTTATTTTATAGACAGAGATCACAAGTAGGCAGAGAGGCAGGAGGAAGCAGACTCCCTGCTGAGCAGAGAGCCCGATGCGGGACTCGATCCCAGGACCCTGGAACCATGACCTGAGCCAAAGGCAGAGGCTTTAACTCACTGAGCCACCCAGGCACCCCTATGGCTCACTTTCTACACACTGAGTTGGGAAATAATATATCAAATGCACTGATAGTTTATAGATATCTCTGGAATGTTATAGAATAGTCACAGAGGTGTTCCCTGGGCTCTTCGAGCTTTTCTTTCACGCCATTACGAGCAGTCAGAGAAAGATGAGGCTATCCCTTACCGTTCCCCTGTGTATCCTGGACTGCAATGACATTGGCCTGTGGCAGCATCACACGTCCCTCCATTATGGCACTGACATTCTTGTGAACAGTTCTTTCCGAAGCGACCCTCGGGGCAAGGCTGACCACACACTGTGCCCTGCATTCAAAGAGACTCGGAAAATTACATGGGCCTCCAGCCAGGGAAGGGCCAAAGGAGGAGGAAAAGAAGAGAGGAAACACAAAGGGAGGAAGGTATAGGGGAACAGGGCTGCAAGAGAATTAGATGAAGGGGATTTTAGAACACATGCACTCTGCTCATCGTCTTTAAAATGTTAGAAATTTTAAATGAACTTATTTACTTAGAAAGCCAGAACTCTAGATACGTTTGAAGATGGCAGAATAATCTTAAGAAAGACCCATATTAAAAAACTGAAGTTTAAGATAAAGTTACATGAAATTATTATGGTAACCTCAGGAATTTATAAATCCTCCTAAGCGTTCTTCCGTGTGTCCTTACATGTATAAGTCAACAATACTTATCGAGCATCCATTACAGAAACAGCAACATCTGGTGCAAATGGAATATCCAAATGCTTTACCATATGTTCTAAAGAAAATATACATTATCAGTGGTTTTATGTCTTAAGGTATAATGGAGCATGAGATGGAAATTTTGTGTACCTGAATTAACAGTAACATCTCCTAAGACAGTAGTCCTGTAAGAATGAACCCAGACATATTATTTCAGAAGAAAAACACTTTTATTTTCAGCAGGTTGAACAAACATTGCTGGGCCAAGATCAATAGGAAAGCTTATTTCCTGGGAAGAAAAATCAGAGGGTAACTGGGACATGTTTCCTCACCCTAGAAGCTGTCCATCTTGTCATGCACTATCATTATATTTATTCCAATCCTATGTTTATAGGAATAAGTACCAATAGGTCAATGAAATACTATGATTTTCTACTTCACTTGGCTATATAACTTGGGCTTGTAGTTTATCATCTGTTTATTGGAGTTATTGTTAGCACAAACAACATATCCCAAATAACAGGGATTTTTAAACTGTTTTTTTTCTTTTTAAACTGTTTCAAGCTGTTGCTTTGTCCTCCTTCTCCCTAAAAAAAGGCAGACTGTGGGCACTCTGAAATTGGAGGCTAGCGAACACCAGATGGTTTTGTAAATGTTTATTCTGGATAGCGTAAGAAAATACATTTCCTCTAACTCCTGGCTACCCACAAAGGCAGTTGGTGTGCTAATTAAGTCTCCTCTGGTGGTTTTTAGCTATCTACAAACAGGGAAAGTTCTTCCACAGACTCTTGGAACCAAAAAAGCCTTTGAGAGATGATTCAGACCAATGCCTCACTGAGAATCATCTATGTGTCAGGCACAGAGCTAAGCTCTGAGAATCAAAGATAAAGTCAAAACCTTTAATTTGTTCACAATGTGGTGGTGGGGGATAAATGCAAAAATAGCTCTAATCCCTCCATTCTAGCACAACTGTCAACATGCCTGAAAAAATAGTGTGCCAGGAGTCAATTTGCAGTAAGCTGGAGTTCTGGTCAAAGTTCTCATTCTCTCAGGGAATGAATCTGGCCACATTTGTAAGGGTCCCACATCAGCTTCAGAGATGCTGTGGAAATACTGTTTATGAATAAAGATTAATGTGAGCAAATAGCTTCGAATGAGACATTCCTCTCCTGAGTTGAAATACAAACGTGTGTATTTGTAAAAGGAATATATATTCATCTTTGAAAAGCACCTAGAGAGACAGCATAAATAAAATGTTGTAGAGAGAAGTTTAAGTTAGGAGCTAAGCTATGCAGATTGAGAAATGACCCAAAGCATTCAATAAAAAACTTCTGTCCAGGTCGGGGGCCTGGAGTGTAGAGAAGGCAGTGGAGGGGAGGCCCCACTGGGCTGATGGATCCGTCCACCCAGTTACTGGGACTCACTGTCCGAGCCTGTGATTGCCACTATCCCGCATCATAACTACACCAATTAAGAAGAAATTTCCGGTCTCAAGATAAGGCAACTCTACTGACAATGTCTGTACACCAGTACTAAGAGTAGAATGCTTGCAGCTCTTCATCCAAACACGGAGCTCTCTGGACACTCTGCTGCCCCAACAAAAACATTCCCTTGCCAAGGACCAAACAATGGCCAACAGGGCAAAAGACAAGAAATGAAGAACAGAGGAGTCAAATATAATTCAATATTTCTATCTTGAGCAACTAAGAAAGAAATGCTGGTTTTAACTAAGACTGAAAAATCCAAAAAGGAGTAGCCGTAAGAAAGGCCTGGGTGTATCACAAGTATGTTTCTATTAGCGCTGACTTTGCTGGGCTTACACTCTTCAAGAGCTCCCTTGTTCGCCCCATCATCAGGCACTCAATAAAAGGCCTCCTCGCTCTGACTCCACTGCCTCATGGAGTTTCTCCAGGCTCTGCCTCTAGAACCAGACCTAGTCTCACCTGCTTACCTCTCTAATTCTCACCTTGGGTCTGGTATTTCTTTTCCACTTTTCTCCATGGCCCTCACACCTTGAGCGCTCCCTTTCTTCCCATGATTCTTACCGGGAAGTGGACTCCAGTTCTCCTTTGCTTCAGGACTACCACAAGGACATTAGCGGACCCATTCCATCCCAGACTTGGCTCCTAAGGCTCCAGCTTGGGTGGAGCCCTGTCAGACTGTGGCTTTATGTGTACAGGCCATCTAGGTTGGGGGTCTAATAGGACAGTGACAAATATGTGTCTGGACTCAGCTGAGGGAAGGTCAAGATTTAGAAAAATCACAGGATGACTGTTAAAGCCATGAACTGGGTGAGAGTTCCAGAGATTTATAGTGAGGAAAGAGAAGAAGAAGAAGACTGAAACCCAGGAAATACTGTAATAAAGCAGTATGTAGAAGAAGGAGGTTAGGAAAAAGAGATCTTTAGTAACAGAGGTAGAGGGTTAGCAGAGGCATGGAAAGATTATGAAGGATGGATATGGATGAGCAACGGGGTCATATGTTTTGGCTTAATCAAGCAGTATGAGAACAGAAGGGTCATCACTGGATTTGGGAACTCAGCTTCACTACAGCTCCTGGAAACAGCAGGTGATAGTGAAATTTCTTAAATTTTGTTTGCTCATGAAGGAGACAGACATTGGTCATTCTTTCTTGTGCCTTCGAGCAGATGTACACACAAACCAATGCTGGTAAAGATCAGTACCCTTCCCAGATTTCAAAGAAATCGGATTAGCAAACCAGCTTTGACACTGAGTGTGTCACATAACACCAAGCCTGTGACATACTACATGAAGAAAGTGTGACATGGTCCAAGTTTGGGAAATGTGGTAAGTGACAGCTCCTCTTGGATTTTCATGTTGAAGGCTTTGAGAAACTCTGCAATACTTGGTAACTGGGTTTGCCTCAATGTGTCTCTGGATGTACATGACCAGATAATTTTTTCACATATGACCTATTCCTTTGAGAATAATGATTTCAAAGAACAACAATGACTCATGGAAGTTAATTATAAAAACAAGTATAGACATATTCATTTTATTCTGCTTTGCTTTACTGTGCTTCACAGATATATTGTTTCTTATTTTTTAAACAAATTGAAGGCCTGCGACAATCCTGCATCGAGCATGTTCACCGTCACCATTTTTCTAACAACATTTATTCCTTTAGTGTATCTGTGTCGTATTTTGGTAATTCTTGTTGATATTTGAAAAAAAGATTTTATTATTATTATGTTCATTGTGGTGATCTGTGATTAGTGATCTCTGATATTACTACAGTAATTATTTTGGTATATACATTGGTTTTTTAGACATAATGCCATCGTACTCTTCATAGATTACAGTACAGCACAGCATAAAACAACATTTATGTGTAAGAAGAAACCAAAAAATTAATTTGACTCACTTTATTGTGATTCCACTTTATTGCCGAGGTTTGGAACCAAACCCAAAGTATATCCGAGGTACACCAACATTTAGAAATTTCCAGTATTTGACAGCCCTGTCTGTCATATGTGTGATAAGGTATTTCCCTCTTTTTTTTGTCCTGAGGGAAAGTGAAGGACAGATGGCCCCTATGTTTTCCATGAGGACCCTTAGTGCATGTCAAGATTTAATCACCTTCTGCCTGAAGATAGACGCAAGGACACCAGCTTTGAAAACGGTCAGCTATCTCCAATTTTGCAATCTCTAACCATCAGGGTAACTTTCCCTTGTGCTAAAGTCCTCCATGTGCATTTTCACTTGAGCATCCTGAAACAGGTGACTTTGGGAGGGGAGGAAGGGAGCTTACCAGCCAGCCGGAAGGACAAGAGCATTCTCCAGTGACATGATGACAAACTCCTCCATTTTGGCAGGGGCATCTTTGCTCACACTGTGGACCATGCTTGCCAGGGGGACAAAGATCCTCACAGCTGAGGAATTGATGTGTGATAAAGGATATCATTATTACCCAACCACAAGACCCTCAGGTTCACAGACTCAACAGTGCCCGGGAACCTGAAACAGACAAGCTTCCTCTGCTCAAAATTCTTCATTTCATTAACATCAAAGCATTAATCATATTGGCTGGAAAGGTTTTGAGGGGTGGTCTAGACCTTTCCTTTCTTTTGGGCTATTTTCTAATGAAACTATTCCTAATTTGAAGAGAATGTTTCCTATCTAAGAGCACCGAGGATGACTCTTCTCAGCCAAACACTCCTTGGTGACAGGAACTTTCCATGCAACTAGCCTAAAGCCTCTGTGTGGTATCTGAGGTCTGCTTTTGTTTGTGGGTTTACTCCAACCTCAGAGGAGGCTGAAACATTTGCACATCCCCTGCTTTATACACATATTCTTCACAATCAATTTTCAGCATTCTCTTCTTGAGCCTCATCATTTTCTGTGTCCTTAACTCCCACCGTTTTCCTATGAATGAACCTTCTTCTCTAAGCCTTTAATTGCCTTGTTTGCGCTCTTATAAAACTGCTCCAAGTTTCCCAAAGCCCTATTCAATTGTGGCCTTGATAAAAACCCATAAAAGCAATATTAACAATTAAGTAGTTTGAGATGATCATTCATTCTTCTGAAAATGAGGGCTTTCTAGGCTAATGCAGTTTTTTCTTTAGCTCTACTTTATAGCTGTTAATAATGTTGGCAGGAAGTATTTACCTAATCAGCCACATTTTTTCAAGTTTTAATTCTGTGATTTACAAGTGTAATTTTCTCAGTAAGGGAACAAGATTTTTCTATTTCCTTTTTTTTTTTTTTTGGGGCAAATTCTGCCTCTTATTCTCTTTACTGATACCAACCAACTGAAGAAAGTCCCTGACACAAAATAAAGTAGTGGAGGTTAAGAAGTTGCATCAACTGTATCCAGAAAAAATAAAACTATCTGTGTGCACGTATCCTACAAAGATCTGACACATTTCTTTTATGGTCACAGAGCAACGCATGTATCCACAGGCATTAAATAACCCAGTTAACCTTTTATCGTGGATTGTCTCAAACATCTTCCCCTTTTTCTCTTTTCTATGGCACTGAACCCACCCAGCATTATCCAGCTAATTAGCTGCCACACAGAGCAGAACAACATGGACCATTAATAATAAATGCAATTGTGGGGGAATTAAAGCAGAACCTCAAATCTGCCCCAACCCCCTCCCACTACCAATATTACCACTCAACATAAAGCCTGGTCCTCTCTATCTCTGCCTGGCCGAAAGGAAAGCATGGAAGCTGGCCGTCAGACTCCGTCTGGAGTCTGAAGTTCAAGGAACAGCTCAGGGCTGTCACTGCTGATCTCCCCGCTCTGCACCCAGAGCCCCGCCCTTTCAGTGACTTCAGGCAGCAACAGAAACAGGAGCCCAGGAGTAGGGAGGGGGAAGCAGCATGAATGGAGAAGGTGAGCGGACTCTGCCCTGCTGCTCTGCGGCATGTCACTTACAAGGCTCCAGTGTACCCAGGTGGGCAGCGGCATTCCCCCGTGATGTGGTCGCAGGTGGCGCCATTCTGACACTGGCATCTCTGGTGACAGTCATTACCGTAGGTGCCCTGCTCACAGCGGTCCTCACAACGCCAGCCCCGGAAACCTGCTGCGCAGTGGCAAGCCCCCGTGATGGGGTTGCACAGAGCCCCGTTCTTGCACTGGCACCGGCTGCTGCAGTGGGGCCCCCAGTGATCACCATCACAGGCTGTAGGGGGAGAAATGAGAGAGGACATCAGAGGACGGATGGGGGCAACGGCAAGCTCTTCAAAACCAGCTTTCCCCTGCCCTTGATGAGAATGGCTTGGTGATCCCTTCATCGCCAGTTCATAGCTGGACAGCAGGGCCCTGGCACCAGCCCAGGGTAAGGCCTCTTAAATGTGTTCAGCACTAAATGGGCCACTTCTAGTTACTCCATTGCTGAAGCAGGGCTACGATTTCCAGCTTCATGCCTTTGCTTAGCCTGTTTCCAGCGCCTGGAGTGTTGAGTCTGAGGTGGTGATGGGAGGATGTTGAGTCTGAGGTGGTGATGGGAGGATGTAAGAAGCATAGAGAGAGAGGAGGCTGGCTCCCCAGATGGGAAGGTTCAGCTCAGGCAAGGGCTTGAATGCACACAAAGGAGTTGGAGTGCATCTTGTGAATAAGGAATTGGTCATAAGGGATTTTAAACAAGGAGAGACAATGTAGGTTTGCATCCTAGTAAGGTCAGTGGGCTATAGTCTGGGGAAGGGGCAGGAAGGAGCTCACAACAAAAGGCAGGGAGAAGGGCAGGAAAAATAGAGCAGATCAGGATGTAAATGAGATTCAGGGACCTGACCTTGGGCAGTGGTGGTGAAGACTAAGCGGGGTCCTGCAGGCTGACCTACTGGGAAGCAGACCGACCCCGCTATACGTCTAGGCCAGAGCAATCCAAAGGAAAACTGCTGATCTGCTTTCAAGCTATCAGTCAAAAGATGCATGGATTGGGAGGTAATCAGAAAAAAATGGAGAGTAATTGATTTGAACACTGAAATTCACTGACTTACTTAATAAAAATAAAACAAACACTTAGAACAGCAAAGAAAAATGACAATAAGCATCATTTCAGAGTTGTGAGATCAAGCCCTGTGTGGAGTTCTGCACTTCCTCTCCCTCCCTTCCTTCCCTCACTCTTCCCTGCCCACCCATTCACACATGTAGGAACTCAAGCACACTCTCTCTTTCTCTCTTTCCCCCAAAAACAAAAAACCAAACAAAACCAAAAAAGCAACAGCAGGCACATGAAACCAGTAAGACAGTAACAGAAAAGAGCACTGAAGAGACAGACTTAAAAGTATAGCTCCGAAGGAGAGGAAGCGTGGCTGCAATTCACGATGAGTGGGAAGAGGGGAGTGTGAAAGGAAAAATCCTCGATCCCAAACATCCTAAAAATTATAAGCCAAAACCAACTCTTAAGATTCATTGCCTAGCCAGCTGCCTATTTATTTATTAATTAGATGCTATAAAAATCACTAGGGAAAATGCTCTCTGCCTGGAGCTCTTAGGATAAACTGCTTTTATTTATAAACTCTTAGGATAAACTGCTTTTATGACAGTTTCATGTCATAAAAATTTTGTAACCTTAACAGATCTAGAATGATCTATTGGGAAAAAAAAGGAGAGAGAGAGAGAGAAATAAAACCAGGCACACAGGAAAGAACTTATTAGACATGCAGGATTCATCTTCCAACAGTAGAACCTACCTTCCATTTCATAATATCAAAAGGTTTAAGTGAATAATTTTGTTTTTAATCAGTACGGTTTTGTTCTCATTAGTACTTTAATAAACATACTTTAACACAATTAAAAACAATGAGAGGATTAGGGAACCTAAACCAGATCAAGAAAGCAATTACCTGAGAACTCACAATCTTCTTTCACAGAATAAGATTAGGTAGTAGTTTAAGATTTAAGCCTAATTGTTATTCATATAGTTGCTTCTTTATTGCCTATGGATAGGGTCAAAGAACTGTTTTTCAATTACAACTCTTTCAATCTAGGATCTGTTCTTTAAAAAAAAAAAAAATTACACTGTATGTTTCTTTAAATGCTCTCAGATATCCCAGGTAGAGAAGAATTTCTCCTGTTTTTAAGGGACACCCAAGTAAGTTACAGAGTCCTTTGTAACTTGTTCCCTGATTCATCAGTCCTAAGAGTAAGGAAATCTTCATTCCATGGAAGCCAAACCTGTTATCGTGGAATCTGACCCTTTTTCGTTCTGTCTTCCTCATGGTCTATCTGACATGGTTCATCACTGTTGTCTGTACTAGAAATGATCTTATTCCTAAAATGTGAATGCATCCTTGACCCTGCTCTTTGCAGGCCAACTACTCCCTCAATAATTTTTACTTAATTTTTTTATAAGTCTGTTCAATTTCACTCATTTTCTTTGCTCAACCCTCCCTAAAGTTTTCATATTTCTCTCAACTTCTGGGAACCTCAGATATTAAATTAAATATTCATTTTTTCTTAATGTATCATGGCAGATTAATATAATCTTAGCTAATAAAACTACCTTGATAAGGACATCCAAATTGTGTCAGAAGCACTTGGAAAGCAACAACCATGATGGCATAGAGTTCTTTTTCCCCACAGTGACACTGGGATAAGGGTGGGCTGAAGCACATACATTTTATAGAATGTGTTTTACATCAGAAGAGTGGTGGGAAGAGGTCAAGATACTGAGGGGACAGAACTGGTCTCTCTTCTTCCTTGTGCTACATTTCCACATCCCATTCAACAATTTCTCTCCCAGAGGAGCAGTCAGGCAGAGACCACTTCTATTTTCTTGGGGTTAGATAAATGCAAACGACAAAAAAGCAAAAACCCTTAAGATACCTCCTCATGACAGAAACAAGTTCATAGCAGAAAATGATAACTCTCAGCATCAAAGAAAGTGTTTCAGGCTTTTAAGGAAATACCATCATGCCGACATGGTTAATTTCCTGGCTCTATCTAAGCACTGTGGCATGCTTTGAAGTGACAGCTTCTCTCCTTGGGGCTGTGTTTCTCTAACAGGCCACTGATACATGGGCCTCACAGTGTGAATACTGGGCATCAACATAAGCTGTGCTGAGGGAAAAATCCACATACAAAAGTGTACAGACAAATAAGCAGGAAGTAGAACAAGTCGGACACGGAAGCCTGGCTTGAATTTAGGCATCACTGGGACTTCCTTTTCTTTCTTCGTGTGTCATTTAACTACTGCAACACATCCATTTTTACAACTTATGACACAAAAGCCTGATTACTCCAAATACTAGAATATGTTGACTGTTTAGACTAGAGGCAGAATTTGTTCCTTTTGAATGCCAAGGTTGACCAGTTATCCTGAATTCATGCACTATGTTTGGAAAGACAGTTAGGAGACTCTGAGGTCAAATCAGTTCACATTTTTTACTTACTACCTCGATCTAATCTCAAGGGCCAAGTGGTTAACTCCCAAAGAAAAAGTGACTGGGTTGGTTACTCTCGCTGACAACTTAAAAAAAAAAAAAGTAGTTAATATTAACATGGCAATAGATGGGATATTCTAATAGGAAAAGGTATATGAACAAACTTTTGTTTTAGAACAAACTAAAAAGAACCTTAATACTCATAAGGGACTCATTTTCAGCTTCTGGTTTCATCTCTTGTTGAGTTGTGCTAACAGCTAGATGTGCACTCTAGACAGAGTATACCCAGATTCATACAGCTGTTTCAGGGGGCAGCTTAATGAGGGTCTCAGGAAGCACAGATAGCATGCTCTAATAAGCTCTCACAATAAGATAGAAATAAAAGGAAGCTTAAACTACTGTGGTCAGAAGTACAGGGTCTATGCTACAACCCTCAGTGACAACTAGTGGAGCACTGGGTCCTTGCAAGACAATGGGCTCACCCTAGAGCCCTTATAGCAATAACTTCCAGTGACACCTGTAACCACAGTTTACATCTGCAGGCTGAGTACTGAAATTCACTCTGTTTATATCTCTCAAGGGCCCGCCATGTGCCAGCCGTGGTGCTAGGCTTAGAGTTCCAAGGAGAATGGTAGAATGCCTGCTTCTAGAAGCTTATAGGTTATCAGCAGAGGCCTTAAGTTCTTAGACAATAAAATACCTGTGATAAGCCATAGAGTAGGAATATGGATGAGGTACAACAGAAAACACAGGGATGACCCCTAACCAGTGTTGCTGAACTGTGAAAGGCTCTCCAACTAAAATGACGTCCAGGCTGAGACCTAAAGGCAGAGTGTGCCCTACTTAAGTAAAGGATGGAGAATTTGAACATAGGAAGAGGGGCAGTGGAAAGGGAGGAAGCTGCAGGAGGTACTATATTCAGAGAGAATGATTACAACAGTCACAAGGCTTTGAAATGGCAAATGCCCATGAATGCCTTCTTCTACTGCATCATGGCCACTATCATCTTCCTGTGTACAACAAAAGTAGTAAGTATAGAAATAAGCAGACATGGAGAGATGCCCTCTCCTTTCATTGGCCCTCACCAGTCTTCCAAGCTCAGCCCAGAAACCTCTGTCCTTCAGGTACATTTTTTTCAGACCCAATCTGAGATGCTCTCTGAAAAAGACATCGGTATATATTTTCCATGAAACTCATCTTGCACTCAGATCACAGTTTTTATTTATGTTTGCCTTGTTCCCTATCAAACTTGAATTTCACAGGTGTTAAGACACACTGACAGCTTTTCTTGATCTCAGTCATTGTCAACGAAAGCCTTCACCCTGCCCCATCATGGGAGCCACCCAGTTGACTCTGATGGTTGGAAGCATTCTGATTTCAGGGATATTAAATTAGGAAAAAACTGTGCAGCCTCAGTCAGGAAGTAAGGTGCGAACAAGGATGAGCCTGATATTTACTGGGATGGTGATAACCTCTCTCTTTTCATGAAAACTAGCACTCACATGTACATCTATGGGAGAGCAGACTACCATCTCTGTTCTAGACGATAATCTAGAATAATGTATCAAAAGCTCTTCAGTCATAAATTCCTCTTCAGAGACTTTTCTAACACAAATAAACATATGGGTGTAAACATAGTAACAATTCACAATAGTTCACTCATTAAAAATATTTACGATGTGCCCACAGATACCTATCTAAGCCTGGAGACAGATGAACCCTCGCAATGGTCCTGTGAAGTAGGTACTAATGTAGTCCCTATTTTACAGATAAAGAAATGGAGATCCAGGTGACTTTTGTTCACCTGGTACATGGGCAATAAACAGTGAAGTCAGACCTCCTGTCTTCAGTCTTTTTACTAAACCACTATATTTTACTCCCTCCAAAACTACCATGATGTTTAATCACGGTACTGTTTATAGTAGTAAAACTGACAAAATCTAATTTTCTAGTAATAGAAAATAGGTAAAAAGGAATTGGTATAATCACATAATGGAATATGAAGCATCAACTAAAAGTGATACTAGAGAAGAATATTTAATGAACTTAAAAGACATTAGCAATATCTTAATTACAAAAAGTAAATTAAAAATGATAGGCACCATATGATCCAATTTTAGCGATATATTAGAATGAACCAGATGAAATTGCTATTAATTTAGGTTAAAAAAGGCCAAATATCAGCAATTTCATATGGCTGAACCTAATACCTGGGAAGGAAGGGAGAAGAGAGAGAGCATGACAAAGACAGAAAGAAAGGCAGACAGACAGATACAAAAAGGCTCTATGGTCAAATGGTACCAGAGTACCAAATGGTACTCTGGGTCTTAAGAATATGCTCGGTTTTTCTATTGTTCATTTAGATTAACCAGATTTTCTAAATTTTTTGCAATCATTGGATATTCTTTTGGCAGTAAGAGAAGAATATGCAGAAAAAAGGCTTTTTAAAGGGTTCAACCCACTGAGCATTTCTATTGTGCCAGCTTCTGTGCTCCATGCTTGATCTCCTCTTTCTAGTCATCACAGCAATTACAAGTTTTGTATCATTATCACATTCAGCACACAGAGGATATTTAGGATGAGACCATGTGGGTAAAATGTCCTAAACACCTGGCTGGTAAGTGGTGGCATCAGTATTAAAAAATCCAGGACTTTCTGTGAACAAAAGTTGAAGCATTTTTCATGCGGCCATACGGCTCCTAAAAGAGTGAAATTACACATTTTGGTTAAACGGAATGTCCTACAATTTCATCAAATATGATTCTTTGAAGCAGAGCTGCAAATGATAAGAACTTTCACTGAGCAAGCCTATGGGGTCAGCCGATAGGGGCACTGAAAATAGGAAATTAACTGAGTCGTGAGAACATAGGGCATTTCTTGAAGAGAGAATAAAATTAAGGAGATATCAGATCTGAAGAGCTTCTGTGAGTTGATAATGACTCTATGCAAACAAAAAAGCCAATAAACTCACTGTGAAAGCAGTGATGATATCATTCGCTTTAGGAGCACACCGGACTAAACACTAGACCCACATGGTGCATGGCCAAAGTTCAAGGTCTGTTTGGTGAACGAATGAAGAGGATCATGAATGTGGAGCACTATGACTTTCACAGGCAAATAAACCTGTTAAACCGTCTTAACACTTCTGGGAACATTCTTCCCCCCTGGCCCACTTTAAACCCTCAGTCCAATTTCCCGTCCAAAGGACGGGAAGAGAGTGAAGGGGTTGTAAGATACATCAAGCTGCAAACATGTGTCAGCATTATGCAGCTATTTTCTTCAAATATCACAATAACTCAATGAATAACTCATTCCAACATTTCATGTGCAAAATGGACTCAGTTGGTAAACTGCTAAGTCACTTACCATGCAAGTAGTGAACACAAGCGAATCACCCAAACCTGTCAATGCCTCCAAAGCTGTGATCTTGCCCCCACACCACATGCACCGTCCCAAGCAACTGATGGCCATCAATTACAAAATCTGTTATCAGTCAGTGCACATTCACTGCATCTCCTGATTTTCGAAGGAGAACATTCTAAGACAAAAGTCTCACAGATGTTTGAAGGATAATTTTTTTTTTTGCCTGAAAGTGGTATTTCTCAGGCTTTAAAGTGTTAACAGCAGCACCATCAGAATGGTTTTGATATGGAATGTCTCCACATGTCCACAGGCGCACATGTGCTGACAAAAACAAGGCACTGGAACATTCTTTGAACAAATGGCAGACAGTTTAGTAAATCTCATGTCTTTGTGTAGAGGAAGAATAAGAAAAGGAGCACAATGAGAGATAAACATAAATGCCAAATTGAGAGATGCTCTGGAGGAAAGAACAAGGGCACATTAATATATTGTCTCAGCCTAAACACTCCTCAACAAGAACAACAACAAAAAGGAAAGGATGAAGTCATTTTTCCCTTAGATTAAGGAGTAATGTTTACCGTCAAGTTCACCTTGTTACAAAAGTCATCAATCACTGGCTGGCTCAAGGAAGGGTATAATCACCTAGCATCAGACAGACCTGGACCCTAGCAGACCACTGTCACTTCATAGCCATAGAACCTTGAGCAAGTCCCCAACCACAGTTACACTTAATTTTCTCTTTGCCACATGGGAATGATAAAACATACTAACCGCACAAAAAGTACTTATTGGTATGTGTGACACAGCACAGACCTTGTGTATCAGAAATTTTATTCCATGATTGGCACAGTGGAACATCCCACCCTAAGAAAAAAGAACACCCTAGAAAAACATCCTCCAGCTGTACATAAAGCAAGAATAACAGGTCTGTTACTGGTTCATAGTATTTGTTTGTCTTGCATGAATCATTCATGACAAAAAGGACAATTTAGGTCTCACAATGTGAATTTCAAAAACAAATTGCCCACTAACTCTACAAAGTGAAAAACAAGCTCTGGTATCATCCCTTTCAACCGTTTCCCTAAAGCTGACTGGGAAAAAGCTCAGCCCCACAGTGAAACCCAGTTGTTACGTGACACCCTATTCTTAACTGCCAACCAAGAACTGGATTTAGAAATTTCTCCCACTTGCAGATGATCAGTGTGTCCAGAGGAGTGGCCTGTACGTAGAGCCCAGAAATGTAAAAAGAGAAATTGAGAAAGAACACATGAACTCCTTAGTAATCCTCCCCTTAGCATGAAGAAAGAGGTGGTCACAAATAAAATCTGGATGATCTTGCCATATTAGGAGGCACGCATCCCACTTCCCTGATTTTGCCTCAGCTTATCTATGCCCACTGAGACAACAGAAGCAGGCTTCAAACGCACTTTGAACTTTAAGGCACTTTAAGACTCTGAAGCAACAGGCTCTAAATTACCGAGAACCACATAAGTGCCCAATTCGGTTGAACTTGCATTAGGTCTATAGAAATCCTAGATGAAATGAGCAGTTCGTGTTTGGTTGTCATTTTATTTTGGTTTTGCTGGTCTTGGCTTAATACCTCTAGCGTCTAAAGAGTCAAACTGTGGAACTATAAGGGGTTTGAGAAACTTGTGGATACATTTACCTCTACCAAACACTGACAGCAGGATAATATTGAATCTTGGAACCCAGCTTTATCAGAGGGAAAGTGATGTCAGCTTATAATACATAACTACCCTCACCAGGGTTGCTGTTCGAAGTAAGACTCTTTAAGCATTCTTAACATTTAAATGTCAAGCACCTGTTAGGATACGGCAGTCAGCCACACTGACTTGAAAATAAATTTTTATGTGTCATTTTGCTGTGACGTTCTCAACTGACTTTAAACTTAGGAAAATTTGGGACCACAGAAGAAATTAATAGGAAGGAAAATTCAGCCCTTCATATTCTAATATACAGACAAAGCACAAGGAAGTCACTTTCAGGAAAATCTCTCTACAGAACAAGTATCTTTCGGAAGGGGCCAAAATAATCTTCCACAGTCTCAAAGCACAGAAAAACATGGTTCTTCTTGAAATATACACCCTTTCTTCCTAAGCTTCGGTGCCCCTCAGGGCCTTTTATCTCTCTGTGATTTCATTCCTTGTGCTTCAGGCTAACAAGGCGGTGGTGTGTCATTCCCTTTGTTAATGTAGAAGAAAAGATCCTCATTCAAAACATCAAGTGCTTCAAAAATAAAACAACTTTGTAAAGCTTCTCCATCCATGAAGAAGAACAATAAAAATGTATTTTCCAGATCCTCTGAAGGCACTAAAACCCCATGTCCTTCACATGTCAAAAACCCCACTGGAGAGCTGACAGAGTGCCAACCGTCACTGTGGACAGCCACCCAGTGCTGTTGATATTAATATTACTCAGTGGCTGAGAGAAAACCTTTATTCTTCTTTTTAAAAAATGTTTGTTAAATGAATTTTAAAAGCATGAAATGTCATTTTAGAACTTCAGTGTATGCTTATCTCAAACGATGAAGCAGAAAAAAGGGCGTGAAATGTTTATTCTTTAACGTGTCTAAATATAAATGTTGATGGGTCTCAATGAGAGCCTGTTGATGACCCTATTCACGGTGCAGGAAAATCTCAGGGATGTACATGGTAGGCTGGGATTAAGTAAAGCATTTGGGGGGATTACATTTATTCACTGAAGTCAAAAGAATAATAAGACCCAGGAGCCATTGTGGGATATCTTGCTTTATCAAGTCTTGTCATGTTTTCGTTCTTTTGCTCACGTATTTTTTCATTAAAAATGTATGAAGTTTCTTCTATGGCTACTAAGTTCAGTTTGTTGAGCGTGTACTACTTGCTCCTGCCTGACATGGTCTACAGCCAGATTTCTTTGTCTCTCAGGAGAGACTTGTCCATGGTGTGACTTATCACAAAGCACTCACTGCAACACTTAACACTGTTAAGTGTTGCAGTACCCAGGATGCTCAAGGAACACAGAGGGTCTGCGTTATGTGCACTGCACCTCTGGGCAGAGGAGAAAAGGGATGGGGAGAAGGCTTCCAGGCGAGGTGCTTCAGGTAAGCACCACAGGCTAATTACTCAGGATCGCCACCGTGCATCTAATTATCTTCATTATGAATGTGGGGGACCAAAGGGTGGAAGCTTAAATGCTTGCTTAAAATGCCACAGTAAGGAAACTAGGCACCCAAATCCTCAGTGCTACCTGGATGGTCTCAAAAATTGAATAAAGATTTCTAGAAAAGAAAATTTTTTGACTATAGGAGACTACATGTAATACTATAACAAAGGATCATGACACACAACCTAGAATTAACTGTTGTGAGGGCCTCACCTTTGCTTTATCATTTGATGCAAGAAATAAAGCATGACAGATAAATTCCCCTTTGTCTTCTTGTGTCTGGCTCCCAGCTCTTCCCCTTACTCCATAACCCTGATCATGATTTTAATGTGCGTCCTTCTAGCCTCTGTGTATCCAGAAATAGTACATTGTATCATTTTATGCATTCATTAGTTTAACATAAAATGTATATAACACTGCACATCTTGCTTTTTCCACCCAGTATTATGATATTGAGATCTATTAATATTACTACATCTGCTAATACAGAGGAATACTATATATCAATTTATAGCAAGGAATGGCTACACAGAATTCCTCTATATTAATAGCCTCTAATAAATTTATCTTTTCCTTTTTTTTTTTTAAAGATTTTATTTATTTATTTGACAGACAGATCATAAGTAGGCAGAGAGGCAGGCAGAGAGAGAAGGGAGGAAGCAGGCTCCCTGCTGAGCAGAGAGCCCGATGCGGGGCTCCATCCCAGGATCATGACCTGAGCCGAAGGCAGCGGCTTTAACCCACTGAGCCACCCAGGCGCCCCCAAATTTATCTTTTCCTTTAACCGGAGCCATGGTTGTTGCCAAATGTCCACAGTTACAAAGATGCAAAGAATATATCCCCCAGGACCTAAAATCAAAGGTTTCTGCAAGGTATATGAAACAAATTATAAAGAAGTAGAAGAAAAATTACTGGATCATATGGTGTATGCAATTTAAAATTTAATTCTAGAGACAAATTACTCTTAAGTTATTCTGCCAATTTACCCTCATGAGAGCAGTGTATGGAATCTTGCTTTCACATCCTTGCCAACACATGGTATTGTCAGACTTCTTAATTTTGTCATTGTGATGGCAAAAAATGACATCTTGCTCATTTAGGATGCATGCCACTGATTATTACAAAGAGAATCATATTCTCATATGCTTATCAGCCAATCAGGTTTCCTTGCCTTTAAATTATTTTACTATATCCTTTGCCTAGTCTAAAGTTGAAGGGTTTTTTTTTTCTTATAGATTTGTGGAAATTCTTTACAAATTCTATATACTAATCATTTGTTTTATATATTTCAAAAATCTTTTGCCATTATTTCTTCTCTTTTAACTTTTACTTACAATATCTTCTGTCTTGAAGTTTTTAACTTTAATGTAGTCTAATTATTTTAAGCACTAATTTGTAACATGGATAAATCTGATTTTCACAATACTAATTTTACAACATAAGGTTCTTTTTTTTTTTTAAAGCGGTTGCTTTTTTCTTTTTTTTTTTTTAAAGATTTTATTTATTTATTTGACAGAGAGAGATCACAGTAGACAGAGAGGCAGGCAGAGAGAGAGAGGGAAGCAGGCTCCCTGCTGAGCAGAGAGCCCGATGCGGGACTCGATCCCAGGACCCTGGGATCATGACCTGAGCCGAAGGCAGCGGCTTAACCCACTGAGCCACCCAGGCGCCCCAAAGCGGTTGCTTTTCTTTAACGTATCAACAAAACTTCACGGTTATATACCAAGATCCAGTTCATATCAGTTCCATTAAAATTTTTAAACTTTGGCAGTTACTTCCACTAGTTTTGTGTAACAGTAGTGAGTTGAAACATTAAGTTTTCATGGAATTTTAAGATGATCGCATCATTTATGGTTCAAGAGGTAGGCTCTTGCAACCTCCTCTATTCACTCTATTGAAATAGTCTTAATCATTTTATTACTTTCTACAATTTTTTAGTTTTATACATGGCAAACATGACTAATTTGCTCCAGTATACAGGTACAAATGTTTGAACTTTTAAAAATCAATGAGGTTGTTAGGGTTCTTTAAGTGGCTCAGTTGGTTAAGTGTCTGACTTCAACTCAGGTCATGATCTCAGGGTCCTGGGATCTCAGGCTCCCTGCTCAGCGGGGAGTCTGCTTCTCCCTCTGCCTTTCCCCCGAGTTCATACTCCCTCTCTCTCTCTTAAATAAATAAAATCTTTGAAAAAAGAAAAAAAAATAAAAATCACTAAGGTTGTCAATGAATTAAGAGATATTTTGACCAAAGAAGGAAAAACAGTGACTAGCCCTTTTTCTTGTGTGCCCTGAAGAAACTTTCAAGTGTCTTAAAAAAACTCTCTGATACAATCACAAATATAAGTCAGATATAATCATAAAAGATATCAGACTATATAATATATCACAGCACTTAATTTCATCCAATTAACATATGATGAAATGGATGTAGCTCTACTAAAATTAGGTATTAGCTTACCTGATTTTACAGGTTAGATAACAACTGAGGCTCCAAGACCACCTAATACATATCATTATTTCACTCTAAGCAGAAGAGCCAGGAAACACATTTTTGCTCTCAGAAAATGGTTGGTATGTGGGATGCCTGGGTGCTCAGTCAGTTAAGAGTCTGTCTTTAGCTCGGGTCATGATCCCAGAGTCCTGGGATCGAGTCCCACATCGGACTCCTTGCTCAGCTGGGAGCCTGCTTCTCCTTCCTCCCCTCCCCCTACTTGTGCTCTCTCTTTCTCTTTCTGACAAATAAATAAAATATTAAAAAAGAAAAGAAAAGAAAATGATTGCTATGTGATTTGGAATAATTTGTAGTCTGAATTTCTTTGCCTTTTTTTTATAGTCTTTTTTTTTTTAATTTTTTATTTCTTTTCAGTGTAACAGTATTCATTGTTTTTGCACCACACCCAGTGCTCCATGCAATCCGTGCCCTCCCTAATACCCACCACCTGGTTCCCCCAACCTCCCACCCCCCGCCCCTTCAAAACCCTCAGGTTGTTTTTCAGAGTCCATAGTCTCTCATGGTTCACCTCCCCTTCCAATTTCCCTCAACTCCCTTCTCCTCTCCATCTCCCCTTGTCCTCCATGTTATTTGTTATGCTCCACAAATAAGTGAAACCATATGATAATTGACTCTCTCTGCTTGACTTATTTCACTCAGCATAATCTCTTCCAGTCCTGTCCATGTTGCCACAAAAGTTGGGTAATTTCTTACTGCTCATACTCCATTTTGATTCAAGTTTAACAGCTAAGTTCTACATTGTCATATGAAATTTCCACCTTGAAAAGCAATATGTGAAAGTTTGGATGGCAGAACCATCAAGCTTTCCCCATTCAAATGAAGGTTGACTTTCAAACAACTTTCCTAGTCTTGAGGCCACCATGTCAGAAGCCTTACCCCTCTATAAGTAATAATCTTGAAATTCATTCTATAACATTCCCTCTTTTGAGGGTAAGGAGCTCCCACATCCACATTTCCTCATAGTTCATGGAAAACCCTATCATATCTCACCTGGCTTCTAAAAATTTCATTGCAGCTTCCCATTTATGGATGAAGAATCTTGTGCTTAGTCACCAAGGAGGAATGGGCCCCAAATACAAATAGTCAAGGTCAATCCAGGAGCCACATGAGACCGAGCTACCTCAAGGCCACTGAAAGGAAGATTTTAGGTCATACCCTTTCTCTAGAAGATCTTTGACTACTTCCTTAACTTCTCTGGACACTTTGCTTCTGCGTTTGTGCACATACTTCCAACCCCTCTGTTGAACTTAAAGCTCCTTGAACAAAGAGACAGAGCCTTTTTTTATCTCTCATGTCTTGTTTTTATATCCATGACTATTCCTGAAATATTGATGCCTTCGTTCTTCCCTTCCACAAATATGTATTGAGCATTATGGTGTGCCTAGCACTGTGTTGGATGTTAAGTGATAAATTAGCTAAATAGCAGTGAAAAAAAAAAAAAAGACAAAATTTTATGAGGCTGGCATCCTAGAAGGAAAGACAGAGCAAAAGCAAAAGAAAAAAAAACAAAATATTTTCATAAAGTGCCATAAAGAAGTTAAAAAGGAAATACAATCCAGAATAACAGAGAATCGCCTTTATATATATATGTAAAGGTTGGAGCAAGCTTCTCCTGGTGGTGGTGGTTAGACCAAGACCTGAGTGACCCAGAGAAGCCAACCATGTCAAAATCTAGGGAGGAGAGTATTCCAGGCTGCAAAAAGTTCAAGTGTAAAGACAGAAATGAAATCAACATGTCCCATGAGAGGAAGGCAGAAGTCAGGCAGTATGATGCCCAGAAGGGGAGTGGGATGACAAGGGATTGGAGAGATAGGCTGGCACAGGTCCAAAAGGGCTTTGGAGATTATTCTATCATGGGAAATATGGGGAGTTCAGAAAATGGAGCAGTATTTGCAGTTTTCCAAGGTCACTCTGGTCTCACTGCAGAGAACGGATCCCAGTGGGGCCCAGTTAGATGTAGCAGTGAGGAGACTCTTGTGATCACCGACCAAAAGCAAGCAGTGAGGTGGCTTGGAGAGGGAACAGCAGAGATGGTGAGAAAAGCTTAGATTTTGTTCAATTTTGAGGTTGAACCAAGATTTTCTGATAAACAGATGCAGGTGGATATTATACACAGTGAAAAAAGGAAAAGGAAAAGCAGACAAATGAATAAATGATGTAGAATGGAGTCAATGATGTGATAGCCCAGCCTGGGGTTTCAGCTGCTGCATGAGAACTGACTGGTGTGTCAGTCAGAAATGTCGATAGTGTTCTCATTATGCCGCAAGCAACATAAACCAGACATACCAACATAAACCAACATAAACCAACATAAACCTTCATCTGAGAAGGACATCCAGGGTCGGAGGTTGGGGATAATGCAGAAAACTACACCAGGGCTCTGTCTGGGGAGCCTCCTGCCAAGCAACCGCAGACAGAGACAGGCTTCCGCTAAAGAGGGGGGTGGCCCCCAGGACTAAAAAAGATGTCCACAATGAGCCTTCCCATCCACTGTCTGGTCCAAACACTGCACTGATTTGAAGAGGTCTGGGGCAAGCCGTGTTTGTCACACAAGGAATTGCAAGGGAGAACCATTTCCTGAGCCAGGCCTGGGGCAGAGCATGTCACAGGTATGGTGCCAGCCAGTCCTCATGAGCATATGAAGTTAGATACTCTTAACTTTATAGAAGTCTGAGGACCATGAGACTCAGAAACAGCACAGAAAGGACTGTAGCAATTCAGTTCCAAGAGGGTTTGGAGGAAGCAGGTGGAGGAGGTTCTCTGGCCCTCTAGAGAGAAACCAAGAACAGCTCGGATTTCAGACTCCTTCGGAAAGGCAACATCAGCAGCTTGTGTTTGCGACCTCTATCAAAATATTTGGGCAGTCCGTCAGTGAAATTGCCTTCAGGCGGCTGTGATGAACCATTCCCTGCCTAGTTCTTCCCACCTATCATCAATGCCTTGGCCCCCTCCCCCGTCCCCCCCGCCAGGGACACCGAATGATTTTATTCTTATTCTTGCTGCTTCATCAAACCAATCTCGCAAGTAATTTTGACAGCGCAATGGGTATGTTAATGACTCTCTGTGAGCATTGGGTTCTGAGTGTCTTCTCTTGCCAGACACCATCGATCCGACTATTGTGTCCAGTCCATAGAGCTTTACAGCAGAACTTGCCGGGGAATAAGTCAGCTTTTTGTGTCTTATGATTTTGGGCTTGTAATATCCTTCAAATGGATTCCCCGATTGGAATATCCCGCAGGCAAAGTCTTATTACTTACCCTGTGCTGCACAGTGTGCGTGCTTTATATAAAAGGTTATCAGTGTTCTTAATGCTGCACCTAAAAAGATTTCAACTTGTCTTGCCTCCTAGGCATATTTTTACTACCTCCAAGTACATTTAACCAGAAATGGTACTGGTGACTAAAGAAGCCCCAGTTTGGAATTTTTTAAACCAAAATTAATTTCCATGTTTGCCTCTACTTGGTACTAAAGTCAAAAGCCTGTGGGACATGCTATTGAAGGCTATTTGCTGGCTGCTGGTTGATTTAGGGCTCCCTCTTGCATTCTGGAAGTGCCCTATAGCCAGAGGAGAAATATATTTCTTTATAGACGTTTAGAAAATCATCAACAGGATTATACAGGTTGAGAGAACAAATGTGTTACTGCTACTCATACAAAAGGTTTAAAGGGCTTCCAGCACAAAGAAAGGTCTCAGTGATTACAGATATGTGTCTACTAGAGCAAACCACACATAGACTCACAGGTGGACAGGGATCATGAATAGAATCTGCCCAACAGTCTGCATCGTACAAATGAGGAAATTAAAAACTACAAACGAGTCCATCCAAATGGGTGCCATTTAAAATTCATCATCTCTGAGACAGTCCCCTCGATATCTCTCAGGATATGCATTCTAACATTTGTCTGGGGCTGTTAACCCCTGCCTCCTGCTCTCATTCCCCTCAGGGCCCTGGACCCTGGTCACTTTCATCAAACCTCCCTTCCAGTTGCAGGAGTCACCATATCTTCATGGTTAAAATGACTGGCTATGAAGGGGATGCGAGTGTGTCTCCACCATTCAGTAGACATCAAAACTCAGGCAAGTCATGTAATTGTTCTGCAGCCCTATTTCCTCATCAATAAAATCAGATCAAGAATTGCAATCATCTCACTGTCTGCTGTGAGTATTAAATGTAATGTTTATTAAACCCTTACAGGGAATCCAGGCACGTACTTAGAGCTCATTTAAGCAGAACTATTACTGTCATCGTCATCAACATGACCCAACTCCTGCTCCTCCTCGGTTCAGCACACTGTCTCTACTCCTGGGTTTACAAAGGGAAGAAAGGTCATCAGATACGAGCTCCCTCGAGCTTTCCTTGCCTTCGCGCACTAGCACTCCGATACTAGAAACCTTTTGACATCCTGCTGGCCACTCCTTCCTCCTCCTGCTGTAACCAATTCTCACTCCCATACCCAGCTCCATTCTTGGGCTTTCTCCACCCACCTCTTCTGCTGAGACTGTGCTCTTTCTCAGGATGAGATATTTGCACTTCTGTCTACCTGTCTCAAAGCTGTAAGCTCTGTGAGGCCCCCACTGCTCCACTCGAGTTTCCTTATCTCCAGCATCCAGTACAGTTCCTGGCATCCAATAATCACTCAATGAAAGTTCACACCATGAACACGTGAATGACCTTCACAGAACCATTCAGTTCATTCAGTCTAATTAAATGGAACAACCACACGCCAGCCACAATGGTGGCTAACGAGATTAATAACACACAGTGCTTGCCTTCTATGAGTGGTTTATCATCCCCTGAAGGAGGAAGAGGAATAGGGGATTGATGGAGGGATGGAGAGATCGATGGGGGTAGGAAGAAAGACAGCAGGGAAGAGGAGGGTAGAGAGAGATGGAGGTAGGCTAGATTAATGGCATATAGGCTAGGGTATGCATTAGGCTGCCAATAAAAGTAAAATACGAGTGTGTGTTTTTTTTAATCATTTAATCAAATTTAAGAAGAAGCAATACATCTGAGTTTAGTGAAATAAATCACGATTTCACTCCAGGGGAACAAACTTTGTACAGTCCTCTGACACACCTGGTTTTTTTATACAGAGAAGAAACTGAGACCCAGGAAGACTGTATATCAAACACAGGATTCCTTCCTCCACAGACAAGGTAAACAGTCAGATCAAATCTCCAAGGGAAGTCTTTGTAACCCCGTACAAGTGAAAGTACCTGTTAGCCCATTTTTCTTCCATGTATATTAGGAATGAAAAAAACCCCAGAGAGATAGCTGTGTGCAACCATCATCGATTTATTACCATCTGCTTATTTTAGGCTCTTAATGTAAATAAAAAGAGTTACTCTTCTGGCTGGAGTGAATGGTCCTGATTATCAGGCAGAAACTGGGCTGTTAATATAGGACAGGAAAAAGGAGAACTATTTCTGAAAGCCAAGAGACTCTGTGGGTTTCTAAGAAGTACTTCCATGGCCGGAAGTCAACGGTCAACAGAGAACAAAGTTGCAGCAAGGTTTTCCACGGTGGTTCCAGTGCTAGCTCAAGAGACTGGTACAGATCAGGGGGCCTCTCTAGACCCAGCTCCTGCCACACGAGCTTTTCCAGCATCTGGCCATGGAGCACCACCATCTTGCATGGTGCCCAGTTCCTGCAACAGAACCAGCTTCTCCATCCCAGCTCATTCCAGGCTCCCATAGCATGGGCAGCTTCCCAGCATCCAGCTTCTCCATCAACAGGAAAGCCAGCAGCACCCATCAGTCAGCAGCTTCCCCTGGCAACCTTCTGGGGCTTTTCTGTAGCAGAGAGCTTCTGATCAGACACTCTTCCATGAAGAGCTTTCCCAAACACCTTATAGGGCAGAATTCTAGCAAGTTCCAGAGGGCAGATGTCCATCAAGTTCTGCTAGAGTAGTATTATGCAGTCTCTCGCTATTCAGTGAGCTGTGGTGTGCCTTCCCTAATGAATCATAGCCTTAGTGGAGATTCCTTTTGGGTATCCTATCTCAGCCCTGGGAGTAGTGGCTGCCCCTTAAGTCTGCTCTTCCTGTGTCCTTTCAAGTGTTATGAATTCTACTAACCAGTTCTTCATTACTCCAGTCCCCTGGTACAGTTAATAACTGTTCATCAACTTCCCCTGTCCAAGTTACTGTGCATCCCAGGAGCAATGAGCATACCTGGCAAGATTCTCCTTTCTAAATGCCATTCTCCAATGGAAGTCTAAGGCTGAGGCAGAAAAACACACCATGGCCTTGGAGTATCCTATAGTACCAGTAAGGAAGGAAGCGCTCACTAAACAAAACAAACAAAAAACAGACCAAGAAAGGATGGGGGCACATCAAAAGGACACAGGGGTGACCTGAAATAACTCCCAATCTCCAAGGCAGAAACAATCTGAAGAACAAAATCACATATATTGGCCTATAACCCAAAATTTCATATAAATATCTCTGAGTCCATACTGATACAAAGGTTGAATAAATGGGAGTAAGATGATTCTTCCTTACAGAAGAATTCCAAATAACATATGTAAGGACTCCCCCTCAAAGACATGAACATAATTCCTGCCCTTCACCCTTGAGGGTAGGCTAGACCTAGACTTGCTTCCAAAGCATAGACTAGGAAAAGGGAAAACAGTAACTTTTGTGGCAAAACATGTTGTACACTATGCATCAGCTAATGATGAAGATTAACCAAGTGATGACATCATCAGTGATGTCACATGAACATTATGATACCCCGATACGATGAGAAGAACAGAGTATTTCAGCTCGATAGTATTCTTTTCAAAACCCATAACCCTAGTCTAATGATGAGAAAAAACACTAGACAAACAGAGATCAGGGGACATTCAACAGGATACTTGGCCAGCACTCCTCAAGATTGTCAAGATCAGGAAAAGCCAAAGATGGAAATTGTCATAGACCATAGGAGACTGGGCAAACATGACAATGAAATGCAACATGGTGCCCTGGATTGGATCCTGGAAAAGATAAGGGACATTCATGGAAAAAACAATGAAATCCAAGGTCTGAAGTTTAATTAATAGTAGTGTACTAATATCGGTTTCTCAATTTGACAAACTAATGGTAAGGTGTTAACAAGGGGAAAACTGGATGCAGGTATAGGATAACTCTCTGCTATCTTTGCAACTTTTCTATAAATTTAAAATTGTTCCAAAATAAAACGTTTGATTGAAGAAAATTTATTGTGGTTTCTCTCTCCTGATGGGACCCTGACTGATGCAAGTACCTAGTCTGATTATCAAGGCAATCATTCTACAGACCTAAAAAACAGCATCCAACATCTTCACAACCATAATCAGAGAAGGAGGGAATAGAGAAAAGGAATCCTTGAAAATGAGGTCATTTATTTTTTTTTTTAAAGATTTATTTTAAAGAGAGAGAGAGAGAGCCCGTGTGCTTGCATGAGTGGGGGGAGGGGCAGAGGGACAGGGAGAGAGAATTTCAAGCAGACTCCCGGCTGAGCACAGAATCCGATGGGGCTCGATCCCAGGACCTGAGTCGAAATCAAGAATCAGATGCTTGACTGACTGAGCCGTCCAGGTGCCCCGAAATTAGGTCATTAAACTGTGCTACCTAGTAGATTATTCAAGTATGCTTTTTGTTTCAAGAACTACTTGGCTTAGAGTAATTAAATGACATACCTTCTAATAAGTTGTATTAGAGGAACCGCTGCAGACAAAGCCCAGGTAACCATATCCAGTGCTCCAGCTCAGAAGAGCATTTGCTTAGGTGTTTGAACAAAGTGTCAGAAATGTTTTTCTCAGAGCATCTTGAAAGACCTCAGTTATCAGCCTGTGTTTACTTACGCTTTGGGTCATTACAGAGCCCAAAGTTGTAAAGAAGAGATTAAACACTGCATCAGTACCGTATTCTAGGATGGAAAGAACACGTGTCTTCAGAATTCTAGAGGCTTCATTCAAAAATCAGTAAACTCTAAAAGCAAGCAACAAGTTATTTTCTAGAAAGCCCAAACTCCAAAAGAAAGCAACAGTTTGTTTTCTAGAAGGCCTGAATCAGTTCTGGACAGCCTGAAATTCATGTAGCATTTTGTTTTCTGCACATAAGCAGTCAGCAGTCTGATTCCTCAGCTGGAGACGGCTGTGGGCTCCTTAGGACACGAACTCTGAATGCAGCTACAACCATTCTATCCCACAGCTTACGTGCCCTGACATTAGGAACAAAACTCACTTCTCAAATGAAGAATACATCCACTCCTTTCATTCCTGCTAGTTTTTAGAATAATGTTATTTTTCTTCAAAATGTGTAGGCACAACTGATTTTTAAGCTGGAAAAGTTAATGAAAGCGACATTGCATTTGAGGTCAGCCGGCCAGAAAAATGGCTGTGAGCCAAATCCCACATCCCAAACATTTTGCCTCCACAGCCTGTGAACAAAATGCCCACTCTCCTCCTGATCTCCAGCAGAAGCAAAACAAAACCCCGCAAGACAGTTATCCATTGGAATTGGAAGCCTTTCAGGGGCAGAAAGACACACACACACACACACACACACACACACACACACACACTCCCTGTTTAAGACACAATAAAAAGGCTCTTTCACACAGAACGTTCTGTGCACAGGCAGCACAAGGACTACCCCTGGAGATGCTGTTTTGGGGACAGCCAAGAGATCACAAGCCTAAAACAAGCAGTTCTCACAAGATATACAGTAATCTACCTGGTTCCAAATATAAGCAAGAAAAAATTCTTAAAGCCGGTTTATCTAGTCGGCTTGAAATCCCCTTGGACTAGTTGTGGAAAACCGTGCAGTAGAAATGGGGATGAATTTGTGTTGTCATGAGATCCTGCTGATTTCCTTTCTCTCAATGTAACATTTCATGCATTAAAATTCAGTTGCACTCGGACTCCCCCTCACATTTTTCAAAGCAAAAAGCAGTACGAAGAAACAGGAAGTATCCACAATTACATGCGCAGCAACGAGTTAGGCAGAAAACTAAAGTTTTAACTGTGAAATTCAGAAAAGCAACTGTATTACATGACATTCCACTGCTTAATCCTCTTAATAAAGAATATGAGGTTTTAAGTGCAAACTGTTTACAGTCCAAAATATTATGTTAGAATTTTAATTATATACCATATATATACAAATTATATACCACATTACAACTTGATTTAATATCAAAATGTTCATGAATTTCAGTTATTACCAGTATTTGTCCTCCATGTTTTCATTATTTGCATCTCAGAATTCAGAGGGAAATAAATATACTAAGCATTGACCATATCAATTTTACTTCTGACCTAAAGCCAAGAGGTGATACATTTTAATCATCAAGGAAGAATGCTAGATAAATCAACATATAAACATAGCAGTTAGGATAGAATAGTTATGTAACCACAAAACTGCTTTACTGAACTAAAAACCTCAAATCTGGACCCTACTCTGGAAAACATATTCATATTTACAGATGTATCAGCATCAGATTATTAAAATCTCCTTCTTTCCAAGTACTTTTCTTTATCCTCAATTAACAACATATACTGTTATATCAGTATAACACATACTGATTTAATAGAAACTGTATTCCTGAGCTGGGCTGGGAACCCACAACCATATTCTGTACAGGGAACAAGAGGGAAACCAGTGGTTCAGGATAATCGGCAGACAAGGGAGCTCATACAGCAAAAACACGCCAAGACAGACAAGAGCAGGTGGAAACTTACCACTGGAGCAGTTGGTCCCACCCCAGCCAGGCTCACACTGACAGGTGTTTGGAGCAATGCAGCGACCGTGGACACATTTATCAGCACAGTGGGCTGTCAGAGAGAAAATCAATCAAATAAGGAAAGTTGGCACAAGAAAAAAAAAAAAAAAAAGAAAAACCAACAACACAGCTGTTTCACATCCCAGTCTCAAGTATCACTTAAAAACAACATGCATGCTTGATAATTTCCTTCAATCCATTCCTTGGCCCTCTCCTAGTCTGCTGTGCGACCAAACAATTCCCCTTCTTATTTTGAGATCACCAAAAAAATTCCTTCATTTCTACTATCTAAATTCGACGTCATGCCAAATTAGGAAAGAAGTTTCAAGGAAAATGGCCTAGCCCACATTTTAAAAAAATTATCCATGATTACCCAGTATACCCTTTTTGCTTCAGGAGAAGCATATGTGGATGTAGCAACAAACCCCAAAGCAAGATATGAAGACCTGAGAGGCAGAGTCAATGGAGGGGTCTTCTCCTCACACGACACCTTCACTGGAAACAAGAGTCGAATTTCTCTAAGCACATGTCACTCACAACTATGACACAGCAGAACTAGACACCCTTTTTCTATTCACAAAGATATTCAAAAAATGTCACCGACGTCTTTAGGAAGTAGTCAATCTCAACTTCTCTTTCATTAGTGAACATGTCAGGTGTGACCCACCCCACGGGAGTCAGGTTTATCACTGCAAACGTGAGCAGATGGGTTGTCTGAGGATGTCTAAAGCAAAGGTCCAGAGCCCCAGAGAAAGCAGCATCAGATACACACCGAGCTGAATGTTAGCACTGCCTTCAGTGTCAGCACCACTCACTTTGAGGACACATTCTTTTAAGTACCCGGATCTAAGAGTAATTGGGAGAGCCACAAGGCATAGTTGGGAGTTCAGCTGTTCCAAAATTTTATGTAAGGATGGGATAAGGTACCCTATGCTTCACAGATAAGTTTTACTAATGTGTGTCTTATTACAAAAGTTAAACAGATTTACTGTCTACACGTGAAATTCCACAAAACAAAATAAACATTTTTCTGGTTCCATCAACTCAACATTTCTGTTACCTAGATCCTTTCAGGAAATTTTCCCTATATATTTCTCTCCTCAAGGCAAAAAGAGAATCACAATATTTTTCAATTTTCCTTTCCACTCAACATAATGGTAAAAATCTTCCCCTGATGTTGAATATTCTTTTATGTGATTTAGGCAGTGTTGTATGAATATAGTTTATATTGTGTATCTATATGTATATATAATATATATACCATGATATATATTTTATGTACATATTTGCATGTATGTACATATTTGTGTGTGTATTTTATATATTACATATTTCCTGGACCAAAAACAATAACCACTTCTAAGGTCTTTACCAAAAATATTAGATATGAAGAGGGTGCCTGGGTGGCTCAGTGGGTTAAGCCTCTGCCTTCAGCTCAGGTCATGATCTCGGGGTCCTGAGATCGAGTCCCGCATCGAGCTCTCTGCTTGGCAGGGAGACTGCTTCCTCCTCTCTCTCTCTGCCTGCCTCTCTGCCTACTTGTGATCTCTCTCTGTCAAATAAATAAATAAAATCTTAAAAAAATAGATATGAAGAGATATAAGGGAAGGCATTTTAGATGAAAAGAAAGCACAAAGAAGGGGTAGAAAGAAGTCAAAGTGGAATGAGAAGATCTGCTTGGGTGCAATGTTGGGAGCAATAGCTTTGGAAAGATACAGAGTTTAAAACCAAACTAAGGTGTTAAGACTTTACTCCAAGAATTAACTGGGAATACTCTAATGAAATGTACAGAATTATTACAACAAACCATCAGGTAGAGGACCCCACAAAGGAATAAAGTGACCATAAACTTAAGGGAACTAAAGGCTCACTTCCTTCACCAGAATAATTATTTAGCCCCCAGGCCATTTGGTGAGGGATGCCAGGCCAAGTGAACTTGGGACCTTGGGCCACAGTAGAGGTTATGGATACTAGCATTCCAAGGAGATGCTTAGCAACTCCCCAGTACTTGATTCAGACAATCATACATTGGGTTGTAATTAAAAGCAAGATCAGCCTGTAACATATGAACACAGTGGCTTTGTAAAGCCTGACTCATGCTTCCAGGTTAAATCAATACGTGCCAACCTCAGGATCCACTACCTCCTACCATCTCCATGCAAGTGTTTGACACTGTAGATGTGCCATTCATTTGTAAGGTCATAGCTCCGTACTGTTCCTTAAAGTGTAGCTATGCACATATAAGCCAGCAAACTACCATAAATGGAGCATGGAAGAGTCAACTAAATGCCACAAAAAGCTCAGGTCTGATCGTGCAGAGGGCATATTCTGGACCACACTATGTTCTATGGTAGCATGCGCACCCCAGGACACTCCCGCCTTACCAAGAACATTGGTGTCCACTGTGATATGTAAATATGAAAGTGCTTTGTCTCACTTGTCTCATGTACACATGACATCTATTTGCAACATAATTGCAAACATCAGTCTTCAGACCCAAATTAACCATTTTCTCCTCATTTAAGACACTAAAACTATGTAAAACTCTGTTCACATATCTCGAGAAGTTTTTAAGAGTCGATACTATGAAAGAAGTTTTGTCTGATACTGTGCATTTAAAAGAAAGCACAGAAATTGCATATGGTAGTTGAAGAAAAAAGTGTCACCCATCTCCTCAAATTTCAAATTTTTGAGATTGCTGGGTCATCATACAAATGCTCTCATGTTTGATTGCTGATGGGACAAATTTTGTGTTTTATGAAATGAACACCGAGAAGTCCAGTCAATTAAAATAAATAAAACAAAAATCCCGTGACGGTAATTTAAAAATCCAGATTACTTTTATAGAAGCCTCAAACTAACATTGAGCCAAAGTCTGGGGCAAACTGTCAATAGATAGTTAGCACCAAACAAATTCATCTGTAAATTAATGAGAAACTGGAAGGGAGACTCTGCTCTCCTAACGATTTTTTTTCTTAATTAAAGCTAAAGCCAATGGAATTGCCTCTGAGCATTGAAGCCTCAAGTCAAGTAATTAACTAAGTGATGGGGGATATTGTTGGTATAGATTCCAAAGAGAAAGAATACAAATTCTACAGCCATACTGCAGAATCTTCCCACAACATTAGACTCTCACACAAGGGCCATGTGTGCTCCATGTCCTTCCTTATCCTACCAGCTTGGACTCCCACATCTAGCAATAGCCTTCACCAAGCAACAGCTAGACCAGCAGGAGCAAAGGGAGACATCAGAAGAAAAGAGAATAAGCCATAAAACTCTATGGCCTCAAATATCTCAGCTGGCCAAATTGCAGGAACACTCACTATGGTATATGTATGGACAAACACAGACCCTCCCCCAAGGACATCAGTAGACCTCGATGCCTACTCTAGTCTCATCTTTCCTCATTTAGCTTCAGATGCCACCTACTCCAGGGTCCAAGCTTCCTAACTAACAAACTCCGTGTGAGAAACCAAAGTAAGATAAAGAAATCGATTTTTCCTGTAAAAAATCCCAAAGTGAACTAGAAAGAGAAAAGGAACAGCGGTCCCTCTTAACAAATGTTTAATCACTTATCACTTAGATTTCAAGAATAGTTACAAAAAAAAAAAAAGAATAGGAACAAAAGATCCATCGTAAGTGTGGCTCTTGCATCAATGGAAAACAGTCACTTTATTCCCTATTGAGGTCCTTTCTTCTTATTTTTAAAAGGGCAGTTATAATCAGGAAAATGCTAGCAAAAATGACCTATCCAATATGATTTATTTTTCACACCTCCCTTTAAGAAAATCATCACGTTTCATATTCCGAGTTTCGGGTTGTCTTTTTTTGGGACCACATGTAAGCTGAATCTCGCACCCCCACTAAATGCACTGCTGGAGACACATGACTTGTGAACGGCAGCCAAGGCATCTTCTCGCTCAAGAACTGGCAGGCGGGAAACACTGATGAGAAGAACATGCCCCATCTTTGAAGTGAAATCTGTGGACAGCCTGTCTGCCTGACGGACAGGTGAGGACTGACATGATGACCCTAGGATCTTCTCTAATTAGGCTCCTATTTCAGCCTTAGTTCCTAAATCCATTTAAATCCCATTACTAGTGCCATGGACCTCATTCCTTTCACTTGTAAATACTTGGCTTTAATACCAAGAGCCACTAAACTATACTCAATGGTTTTCTCTTCTGCCACATACATTTCACTTTGGATTTACACCTAGGGTATGGAAAAAAAAGTGGGCAGACTAAAGATTCCTTTATAAACCAATTATATCTCCTAATACAATAGTTACTGTTGTTCTAATGGACATAATGTCATCAGTTCATTTAATCTGAAAAATGTTTCCATGATCCAAGTATGTCTTAAAAATAACTGGTGGAAACACAAACCTTCCAGCTAAACTTACCTCAGAAATTCTTTTCTTTCTGATATTATAAATGAATATCATAAGTCACAAATCTTGTTTTCACTCTTTATTCTGAGTTGCTATAGAGGAACATACATTTTTAGAGGTAAAGGTGCCTTTTTCTGAACATAATCACCGTATTTTTTTCAAAGAAACCGAGGGTAGGAATATGGGATGGTTTCCCCAACATTCATAGCTGGTGTTAGAGGCAAAAGAAGGATTAAATTTTAGTACCTGACTCGCAGTAGACCAAAGCTTATGATGGGTCTTAAGAGAGGTGGGGGGCAGGGGTGGAAAGGATGGTAGAGGTAATGCTGGACCCCCTACTGGGGCAGCTGAACTAGATGGCTAGGAGTTGTAACTTAGAAGATTACAACAAGGAGAGTAGACTTCTAAGGTAAACTTTATCCACACCATACTTTTGTTTGAGGCCAACTATATAGTCATTACAAAACTCTAATTGCTATTACAGTGTTCAGGTGCAGACAGGAATAATCTTGTTTTCCTATATCTAAACATTACATTGTAACCTACCCCACTGTGTTTGTTTAGAAAGGGGAAGGGAATTCTCTTTCTTTCAGTTTAATGTTTACTGATGTTACCGGCACACTGTAGGCACTACTCTGGATACAGAGACAGCAGACCAGGAACTCTCGCTCTGCAGAGGAAGTCAAATACAAGTGCCTCAAACTCAACGGACCCAGAGTAGAATGCAGGGGTATGAGCAAAATACTGTGAGAGCATATTCAATGATTCCATTTACATGAAATGTCCAAAAGGTAAATCCATAAAGACAGATAGTACATTAGTCATCTAGGATGGGGAGGGATTAGGTGTGAATGTGGTTAATGGTCACAGGGTTTTTCCGAGGGGATGAAAATGTTCTAAAATGGATTGTGTGATGGTTGCACAACTCCGTGAATGTACTAAGAACCACCAAATTGTATACTTTAAGTAGACAAAGTATAAGGTATGAGAATTATATCTCAATAAAGCTGTCAAAAAAAAAAAGTACTACGAAGGCTGCAGGAAAGAGCAGTTAATTGCAACTGAAGTGAGATCAAGGAGGTTCTCCTTAAAGAACATCTTAAAGGAGGAAGTGGACATGTTTGTATTATAGCTGCAGGAAAGAATGGCTAACAACAGCTGTTTCATAATTCCCTTCTCCTTCCATCCATTCCCAAAGTTGCAAAACCCCACTGCTTGGGATCAGGTCTCTTGCCCCACAGACACCAGTGGTCCACAAATGACCTGCAGAGATGGCTGATGAGTCATGGAAAGTAAGAGAACATGGGGAGCCCAGAAATCTGCCTTTAATAAACGTAATTTTAAAAAAAATTCCTTTTCCCTCCATTCCTAATAGGGCTTCCATGGCTCTTAAGGACAAGTACAATGAGTGCCTACTAGTAGTGTCTTTGGCAAACATCACGAATTGTATACCTAATGTCTTGTTCTTCCTTCCGTCCGACTTTCACCAGGGACAATGATGTCACCAGCAATAAACTACATTTCCCAGCCTCTTTCTGGATTGAAGCATCCAGGTTGCGGAAGACAGTATAGGGGACAGACTTAATTAGTAAGTGTCATTCCTCTTCTTTTTCTCCATTCCGATGCCCAGGATGTGGACAAAATGGCTGAATCTGCAAATACCATCATGATCTTGAAGGAAGGGCCCAGAGGATCATGGAACCCTTTGCTCTGTATTCCTTGTATGGATGAATGCATGCCACGAGTCAATTACTTTCAGATTCTCATTACATCAAGACAATAAACCCTTAATATGTACATGTCTCTATTTTTTAGGTATCCATTTATTGTAGCCAAACAGGATTCCTAACTAAAACTGCCCTTTTGGGAGATATGTCAGGTGAGTCAGTTCTTCAATTAAAAAAGTAAAAATAAAAATAAGAGAGCAGAAAATGATTATCTCAAAAAAAGCTGAAAAAGCATTTGGCAAAACCCAATATCCATTTCTGATAAAAATTTTCTGCGAACTGGGAACAAAAAAGGAGCTTTCTCAACCTGATAAAAGACAAATATGAAAAATCTACTACTAATACAATAAAATAATGGTAAAAGAACGAGTGCCCCCCCCAAACACATAAGATTAAGAAGAAGACAAAGAAGTCAGCTCTTACAATATCTATTCAACATTACAGTAGAGACTCTAGCAAGTATAATAACACAATAAAAAAGAAATAAAAGAGGCAAAACTACCTTTATTTATAGATTATGTAAATATGTCTATGTATGTAGAATATCTGATGGAATCTACAAAAAAGTTAGTAAAAATAATAAGAGTTTAACAAAGTTACAGATAAAAAAATGTACAAAAATATATGTCTATATATTAGCTAGCAATAGACAAGCGGACATTGAAATTTTAAAAAACACTTACAATAGCACCAAAAAAAGGGTGAGTCTGACCAAAAATGTGAGACACATATACACTAAGAATTAATAACACTTCTGAAAGTAAAGAATTTAACAAAACCATCAATCAATTTGACCTATTTAACATTTACAGAACTCACTCCACACAACAGCAGCAGAACATACATATTCTCTCCAGAGGTACCCCTTGTTTATAAGCCAGATGATTCAATATTTTTTAAGATATCAATTCTCTTCCAAATAGATCTACAGATTCAACACAGTAAAAACCCTAGCAGTATTTCTTGTAAATATTGACAAGCTGGTTTAAAATTTATATGTTAATACAAAGTGCCTACAGTGGCCAAAACAACTTTGAAAAGAAATACAATACTACTTGATCTAAAGATGTTGGTGTAAAGATAGACAAACAGATCAGTGGAATGGAAAAGAGAGTCCAGAAATTAATTTACACATGTATGAACAATTATATTTTTACAGAGGCACAAAGTCTGTAAAAAGGCCTGTAGAAAGGCCTCAGTGAAAAAGAAACAACACTGGAAAGACTGAATATCCACAGACAAATAAATAAATGTGGGAAATTGCGCAGCATATACAAAAATTAACTCAAACTGAATCATAGACCTAAAAGTATAAAACCTGTAGAAGAAAACAGAGGAATAAACTTTTGGGACCATGAGCTGTGCAAAGGTTTCTTAGATATAACACCAAAAACACAATTTGCAAAAGAACAGATTAGTGAATTTGTCCAACAAAATTAAAATTTTTGCTCTTCAAAAAAAATTATGAGAATGAAAAGATAAGTCATAGAATGAAACTAAGTTTTTAAAAAACTATTGTCGGATAAAGAGCTTGTATCCGGAATACATAAGGAGTACTAAGAAAATAATCAGTGCAATTACAAATAAATAAATAGGCAAAAGATTTGAACACTTAATTCCAGAAGATGTATTAATGGCAAATAAGATCATGAAAAGATGCACATTATCATCACTCACCAGAACAGTGCAAATTAAAATGACAAGATAATACTGCACAGCTATTCAAACAACTGAAATTAACAGGGCTGTGTTCATAGACGGCACAGAGGTGGAGGAACTGCAAGTCTCCTACATTGTTAGTGAGAAAGTACAATGGACAACCACTCTGGAAAAGTTGGAAATTTCCTTAAAATGTTTATATGAATGTTTGGATTATTTGCAGTGTTTGGCAATTACAAATAAAGCATCTCCGAACACTTGTGTATAAGAACAAAATGATGCACCCACTCTGCTCCCAGACTTGAGACAAGAGAAATAAAGGTCTATGTCCATCCATACCAAGAACTTGTGTTCTTTGTGATTGCCCAAAATGGTCCGTAAACACATGGAAGGATAAATAAATGGTGATAGGTCCATACGGTAGAATACTACTCAGCAATAAAAAGGAATGAACTAATGAGACACACGACCATTTGGATCAGCACCAATATGATTACACTGAATGCGAGAAGCCAGACATAAAACAGAACATAACATACTGTATGATTCTATTTATATAAATCCCTAGAAAAAACAGACTAATCTAGAGTGACAGAAAGTAGATCAGTGGGTACCTGAGGAAGTGGGGGACAGTCAAAGTGGATGGAAGGAACTATAAAGGCACATGAGGAAATGTTTGTGTGTGATACATATGTTCACTATCAGGACTGAGATGGGTGGTTTCGCAGTTGTAGACATGAAATGCGTGCCAATATCTACCACATATACACTTTAATTTGTAGTTATTTTCTGTCAATTTTACCTCGGTAAAGCTGTTAAAGACAACTACAAAACAGAACTAAAGTGTGAGGAGAACTACCAAAGTAGGAGAGAAAGACCTCTCTACAAGCGGGCAGGTTTTAAAAAACCTGAAGGAACACTAAAATAGTGTACACACTTGGCAATTTCTGGAAGAATCTATGGTCACTGATGGCTGGGCTCTGTGAATGCTTATGAAGGTATTGGCTTAGAAGCTCCCAAGAAATAATTATTTGGGGGAACTTCTTATACTAAAAACTCACAATGTAATATTGTACAAACTTATCCTCTACCATGTGAATAACTTCTACAGGAGGAAAAAAACATTTGTGTTGAAATAGACTACTGTAATGAATCCCACACAAGGGACTGAAACGCCATCTGTGGAGTACATAATCCTATTCATTTGTTTGAAAATGGAAAGAGTTTTTAGCTCAATTCCACACATACACAGGCATTATCTATTTTGGCCACGACCTCCCATTGTCTCTTTAGATTAAATCAGATTTAAGTCACATAAGTAACAGGATCCTAATGGATCATACTTTCAAGAAGTTAATAAGCATTGGAATAAACTCTAATTTTCCTAAGCATGAATTTACCACAACTCAGCCTACAACCAGTCTGATGAGACAAACTCCAACCTACTTCAATATGAGAAGGATTTCAAAATCATCAGCATACAGTTTAGAGAAGAAACCAGAAGAAGAGCACCTTCATTTGTGATCTATCATTTTCCTCCTGGTCCTGTCATGTGGATGTCTGTGGGGAAAGCGGGATGATTCTACAGGAAGTGCCATACCAGGCTCCTCAGTTTTTAGAAAGGCATTCCTCTTGCTTTGACCACTCTCCATGGAGCCACGGAATTTTTGCACAAATACTCTTTCCCACAGCATGTTTTCTGCCACATGGCATTTCCCCTAGTCCGCCCTATTTCATCTCAGTGTCACTTGGTTCCAGACACTTTGCTTCCGGTTAGCCAATACATCTGAATCACACGTTTGTAATAAAGGCCAGCTCAAGGCAGTTAAGAGGGCAATGGGTGTCAGAGTTATGGTAGCTGCTTTTCCAATTCAGTGTTCTCACTCCTCCTTTCTCCTTGGTGGCAGTCCCTGGACACTTCCTTTTAGACTCTGGTCCCTCATGTTCTTTCTACAGCCTTGTCTCCACTAGCCTGGCAATAAATGGAGTCCTCATAGCCAAGGGTCGGTGACTAATAATAACAACAAAGGTTATCTCCTTGTCAGGGACATATTTGCATTTCAGGATCGAAGACTTAAGCCAAATATACAAAATAAATGGTAGAACTTGTTCAAAGAGAGGAGGATCAAGGGTCCGAGAAAAAACTGGCAGCAGGACCTTTGCTACTAGAATGTCCCATGAAAACCAGGGAACATGAACTCAAATGCCTCCAGAAGTCATGTGGGATCAATGAGGAGAGTAAGCAGGTCAAGTAAGGACTGAAAATATTGAGAGAACAATTGTTCACGTAAAAGGAACAGCTCCAGGAGGTCAAAAGGAACAAACTTCCTATTATAAAATAAGTGACAGCACGGTGACTCTACTAATAATATTGTATTGTATGTCTGAAGGTTGCTAAGAGTAAATCTTAGACATTCTCATCACAAGAAAAAAAAAAATATTTTGTCCCTATGTGTGGCGATGGATGTTAACTAGACTTACTGTGGGGATCATTTTGCAACATATATATATTGAATGATGGTGTTGTACACCTGAAACTAATATAATGTTATATGTCAGTTATATCTCAATTAAAAATAATAAAAGGGCAATAATAAAAGGGGCAGCTCCTCTTCAATGGCTCTAGTCTCCTGCCACATAATAATATCAAGCCAATGTTACCAATTGCCTGTTTTTTCCATGGAAGAGGACAGTCTCAAGTTTCATGTTAAATCAAAAAAAAAATGTAAAACACTCTGTGGACCAAATCAAATATGATTATACATCAGGTCATCCAGCCTGTGGGTCTGCCCCCTCTGGCACAGACTCCTGACCTGCTTTAAGAAAACAGCAGTGATGGTCCTAAAAGTGTTCAGAATAAACAGCTTTTAAGTTCTTTAACAGATGGCATTTTTAACATAACTGTCCTTTTTTCTTAGTTTTTGTTTTTGCCCTCGAATCAAATCTATCATTTATATAGATATTTTGAATTTAATATCAAGATCAACTTCATAGGCATACTCACTGATGACTTTATTTTTGGTGAACAATTGTTGGCCATGAAATGTCTGTGTTAATAATCTTCAAAGCCTGGAGGAGAGGCCCCACCAATGCTGGCTCCGATGGGGAAGCCAGGAAATAAGTACATCTTCTATATCATGGTGAAGGGTAGAAGGTCTGCCATATCCTCTCATGATTCAACCAAGTATTTCCCCTTCTTGAGTTGTTAAAACAGATATTAAGATTGTACTCTCCCTCAAAAGCAATTCAGCATCTCCCCCAGGGACATAAAAAGCACCTTTATGGGAGCTGTGGGATTCAGTGCCATACTCCAAAAGACCCAGGTGTCTTGCCCACCCATGCATCAGGGAGTAGACATACAGACCTCAGCCCCAGCTGTGGACCCTGCGGTGGCCCATGAACTGTCTCCAGTCCATCTTGGCCATGGTCCAGAAGCCCCTGAAGAACACTCTCTTCAACAATCACCCGTGGATGAGACAGCCTTTGTGGGAGACCAGGTTTCCAGGAGAGAAGCTCTAGCACATCACTGAAGCAAAAAAACACCAAAGTGCAAGCGTGGACACAATGGAGCGGATAAGAGGAAGAGTTGTATTTTACTCATCACCCCTCCCCCAGGACAGCACAGCTCAATGTCACAAGGGCCCTTCTGTGCTTCTCATGCCAGGGAAAGAGAGAATGTGGGAGTGAGTGTGCAGCTCCCCCAAATGTGTAAAACTTTGTCAGGGAGGCCCATTTCTCTCTTGTCACATCCAGAGTATAGAGTTGTGACCTACATGACTGGGGAGAGGGAAGAGGCTGGGAGAGCAGCAGATAGGAATGTTGGAGGGCATTAAAGCAATGTGGATCCTACCATCTGCATTTCACAGTTCACCAAGAAGGCCACCCATGAGCCACTGGGAATGCCCAGCCTGTGGATTCTCCTAACTGGCCCATGAACACTTTCAACACTCCATGTTCCTCAAACCACTCCCCACACAAACTCTGTGTCCAGCTCTCTGTGTATGCTCTCAACAGTGGTAAGCATGAGCTTTGGCAGCTGGCTAGTGAACATATCCAGAAAGTCAGCCCAAATCTGTGGGCCAAGGAGAGACTGTTGTAAGCTCCAGCTTTTGCTCTGCCTTGGGAAAGCAAGAGAGCACGTGGCCTGGTGTGTTCCAGAATAGAAGGCATGCAAGTTTAAGAATTCTGCCACAAGAGGGAGCAAGAAGAGAGAAGCAAACACATCAATAGAGGGTCTGAGAAAGCCTCAGAATCCCTAGCAGGGCTGACAGAACACATTGTCTTCTAAAGTCTGTTAGTAAAGACTGGAGTAGGTGTCTGGTACTACAAATGTGAAGGTAACAGTAACAAAGACTTCAAGGAACATTAAGTATCAATGGAACATGATGCCACCAATTGAACACAGGAATCTTCCATAACCAACCTCAAAGACACATGGAGAGCTGTGATTTACCAGATAAAGAATTCGAAATATCTGTTAAGGGAAGCTCAAATAGCTACATGAACAAAAGAAGAAGAATTCACTAAGATTAGGAAAACAATATGCAAACAAATGAGAAGTTTAACAAAAAATAATTGAAAAGAACCAAGTCGAAATTCTGACTCTGAAAAACATAATGAATGAAATGAAAAATACAAGAGGGCACAAAGAGATTATTATATCTGTAATATATTTTATATAAGCCTCATGGTAATCACAAAGCAAAAACCTACAGAAGATACCCAAAGGGAACAGAATCAAAGGATACCACTATGGAAAATCATCAATTCACAAAGGAAGGCAGCAACAGAGGGACAAAGAGAGGGACAAAAGGACAAAGCAACTACCAAACAATCAGAAAACAAGAAGACAGCATTATTAAGTCCTTACCTACTGAAAAGTACTCTAAATATAATGGATAAATTCTCCAATCAAAAGCACAGAATGACTGATTTTATTAAAAAAAGAAAGATCAAACCATATGCTGCCCAGAACAGGCTCACTTCAGCTTTATGCATACATACAGGCTCAAAGTGAAGGGATGAAAAAAGATATTCCAGCCAAATGGAAACCAAAAGAAAATAGGGCTACCTACCTATACTTGTATCTGAGAAAAGAGACTGTAAGCCAAAAGGATAACAAGAGAGAAAGAAGATTACTATATAATGTTAAAGAGGTCAGTTCATCAAGAGGATATACAATTGTAAATACATATGCACCCAACATAGGAGCACTTAAATATATTAATTATATGCCAACAGATATGAGGGAAGAAATAGACAATAATATAATAATAGTAGAAGGACTTCAAAATCCTACTTTCAACAGCAGATATATAAAAATCCTACTTTCAACTGAAAATCAATAAGGAAACGCTGAATTTGAACTTTACTTTAGACCAAATGGACCTAAAACAGACATATAAGACATATTTGTCCCAAGACAGCAAAATAATGTTCTTCCCAACTGCATATGGAACATTCTCTAGGATATCAAATGATAAGGGTCTTAGCAAATTTAAGAAGACTGGGATCATATCAAGTATCTTTTCCAACTTTAGTGGGTTGAAAGTAGAAATCACTAACAGGAGAAAAAGTAGAAAATTCGCAAATATGTGGAAATATAACACCATACTTCTGAACAACCAATGGGTCAAAGAAATTAAAAAAAAAATTAAATGTCTTGAAACAAACCAAAGAGGAAACACAACATATCAGCACTTATGGGATATAGCAAAAGGTGTTCTAAAGGATAAGTTCATAGTAATAAACACAGACATTAATAGAATATCTCAAAAAACAACCTAACTCTACAAATCAAAGAACTAAGGAACTAGAAAAAAACAAACAAACAAACAAACAAAAAAAAACCCAAAAAGGAACCAACTAAGCCCAAAGTTAACACAAGGAAGGAAGTGATAAAGAGCAAAAATAAAAGAAATAGAGACTGAAACACAGTAAAAAAGACTAACAAAGCTAAGTGCTGGTTTTTTGAAAAGATTATCAAAATTGACATATCTTTAGATAGACTACCTGTGGAAAAAAGAGAGAGGACCCAAATAAAATTAGAAATGAAAGAGGAGAATGCTTCAATTGGTAACACTGAAATAAAAAAGATTACAAGATGCTACTATGAACAATTATAGACCAACCAACTGGAGAACTGAGAAGAAATGGATAAACTCCTAGAAACATAAAACCTACCAAAAGTGAATCACGAAGTGAATCTTTTTTTTTCTTTTAAGATTTTATTCATTTATTTGACAGATAGAGATCACAAGTAGGCAGAGAGGCAGGCAGAGAGAGGGGGGAAACAGGCTCCCCGCTGAGCAGAAAGCCCAATGCGGGACTCGATCCCAGGACCCTGGGATCATGACCTGAGCCGAAGGCAGAGGCTTTAACCCACTGAGCCACCCAGGGGCCCAGGGGCCCCTCATGAAGTGAATCTTAACAAACTGATCAGAGTAAGAAGATACAAAACTTTCCAACAAAGAAAAGCCCAGGACCAAAAGGTTGCCCTGGTGAATTTACCAGACATTAAACAAATTCATGCCAGTTTTCTCAAACTCTTCTCCAAATTTGAAGAAAACACTCCCAAACTCATTTTACAAAATCAGTGTTATCCTGATATCAAAACCAGATAAGGACACTGCAAGAAAACTAAATTATCAACCAATACCCTTGGTGAATATAGAAGTAAAAATTCTCAGCAAAATATTACCAAGGCAAATTTAAGTGCACATAACGAAGATCACATACACTGTGCAAAAGGGATTTATTCTTGAGATGCAAAGATGGTTTGACTTTAAAAAAAAAGCGATATACCACATTAATCTAATGAAAGGTAAGTTGAACGATCATCTCAATAGGTGCAGAAAGAGCATTTGCCAAAATAAAGCAGCCTTTCAGGATATAAACTCTCAACCAATTGGGTATGTAAGGAATGTAGGTCAACCTAAGAAAGGCCATATATGACAAGCCCATGGCTAACACAACGCTCAATGGTAAAAAGTGAAAGCTTTTCCTCTAAGATCTTGAATGAGACAAGGGCACTTCTATTCAACTTAGTCCTGGAAGTCCCATCTAGAGCAGTCAGGTAAGGAAGAGGAAAAAAAGGCATCAATATTGGAAAGGAAGAAGCAAAACTATCTCTGTTTGTAGATAATATAATCTTATATAAAGAAAAATCCTGAAGACTTCACCAAAAACAGAACTAATCAACAAATTCGGTAAAGTTATAGGATACAAAAAACCAGCCACAGAGGAATCAGTTTCAATTCTGTATGATAATGGCAAAATATCTGAAAAAGAAAGAAAGAAAAACAGTTCCATTCGCAATAGCATCGAAAACAATAAAGTACTTAAGAATAAATTTAACCAAGGAGCTGAAACTTTTATACACTGAAAACTATGCAACTTTGATGAAAATAATTTAAGAAGACACAAATAAGTAGAAAGGTGTCATGCTCATGGATTGGAAGGATTAATATTGTTAAAATGCCCATAGTACCCAAAGCCCATTCAATGCTCTCTCTATAGCTTCCCAATAGCATTGGAATTCTAATAGCATTTTTCACAGAAATAGAAACAACAATCCCAAAATTCTTCTAAAACCACCAACCACCCCTGAAGAGCCAACGCAGTCTTAAGAAATAAACACAAATCTGGAGGCATAATTCTTGCTGATTTCAACCTGTATTACATAGTTATCATAACCAAAGTGGTATGGTACTGGGACATAGACCATTGCCACAGATTCGAGAGCCCATAAGGCATAGATGGTCAATTAATATTTGATGAGAGAGCCAAGAATACTCAGGGGGGTGGGGGAAGGAGAGTGTCTTAAATAAATGGTGCTAAGGAAACCAGAAAATTACATGCAGAAGAATGACATTGGACCCCTATCTTATGCTACTTACAAAGATTAATTCAGAATGGATTAAAGACTTAGATATAAAATCTGAAACCATAAAACTCCTAGAAGAAAGCATAGGGAAAGAGTGCTGTGATTTTTTTTTTTTTTTGGACAGGACGCCGAAAGCAAAAGCAATGAAAGCAAAAATAAGTAAGTGGGATTACATCAAAGTAAAATGCTTCTGCACAGCAAAAGAAACAATCAGCCAAATGAAAAGTCAACCTACAATATGAAAGATAGTATTTGCAAATCTTGTGTCTGATAAGGGGTCAATATCCAAAATATATAAAAACTCATACAATTCAATAGCAAAACCCAAACAATCCAAAGGGTACAAATTTGTAGTAACAAGTTCTGGGGCTCTAAGGTACAGCATGACAACTGTAGTTAGTAATACTGTATCATATAAAGAAACTTGCTAAGAAAAGTAGGTCTTAAATGTTCTCACCATGTGCTCAAGCTATGATCTCAGGGTCGTGAGACCAAGCCCCACATCAGTCTCCCTGCTTAGTGCAGAGTTCCTGGGGATGTTTTCTGTTTTCCCCCATGCACTCTCTCATGTCTTGCAAATAAATAAATCTTTTTAAAAAATCCTCCCATCACAAACAAGAAACAGTAATTCTGTAAGATGATAGAGGTGTTAACTAACCCTATTATAATCATCTTGCAGTACATGCAAGTGTGTCAAATTATAATGTTGTACACCTTAAACTTGCATGTCATATGTCAATTTCAGGGAGCTGGGAAGAAAACCCAAGAAATTAAAGATCCAAAGAGTCCTGGATAAGTTAAATATTTATAATTACCAATCTAAGGTTATATAAAAGAACACCAAATTCCTTATAGCATTGTTTCCTAAATAAGTAGAGTCTGAGAACTATCAGTTCTATCAGGTTGTTGGGGAATAAAACTGGGAGTGGGGGTGGAATTTCATGGCCAAATAAACTTGAAACATGCCTTTACTCCAAGCATTTCCAGAGCCTTTACAAGACTGCCATAAATCTTTGAGAAAGGGGACACAACACAAGGCATTTCCCAAACTTACTGGATAATGCAACAGTGAATACTATGGGGTGGGAATTTATTAGCTCATACTAGGGGCATATAACTATAGATAACACCCAAGGTCCAAGTTTCTGGAAACTTACTCTCCTCCTTGGATCAACAGATCGACTTCACTTGAGGTGGCAGAGTTCTTTTTTTGTCCCCCAATTATGTGTTAAGTACAACAGATCAATCTAGCTGCTTCTGAGCTTAAACATCAGTTTGGTGGCCATGTTTTTAGACTTGCTCCTACAGCCTTTGCCCCTCCGATGTGCCCAAGAGGCCAGGGAAACCCATCTTCAAATCATGGTGTCCTCTGTAGTCTACCTAAGAAGGCTGTTTCTCTTTGGGGTGGTTCTCTTGGAGCTTTAGCTGATTTCTTTCAACCCTTTCAGAATTATTCATCAAGACAAAAACCACCTCTGGAACTTGGGATATTGCTGCAGCTTATGGGAAGAATAGTGTCTACGCAATCCTGCTTATATTATTACATGACTCCCCCCCCCCCCCGCTTTAGCAACTCTGTGTGTGGCCCACAGGGATGTATTAGGTTTACTACTGGTTTATTTGTAAAAGTGCTGATAGCCACCATCCCAGATGACAAAATACAAGTTCTGTCATCACCTGGCCAGGTCAATGTTTTGTGGTTGGTCATTTAAATCAATAATTGACTTAAATGTGTTTTTTCCATTATTTTAAAATGACTTTGCTATAAAAAGATCTGATCCACAGTACAATAAAAATTGCTTCTCAGTTCTGAGATTTTTCTATTAACTATTATCTATCCCTGCAAGGAGACCACGTAAATTGTTAGACCTGTGAGAATTCCACCTGTCCTGCAAAGGCTAAAATTGCAGGAACTCATTTTCTAGAGATAAGGCAAGGATTTTTCATTGCTTCCCTTTGGCCCTGCCTCCATGGGACTCTAATGTCAGGCTTTCTTAAGTTAAAAAAAAAAAAAAAAGGGCAGCAGACATGATTTCCATCTGTTTGGGCAAAGGTTATTCTGAATTCATGGTTTATTATTACTATCACTATTATTATTAAATCCACAGTTCCTATTTATGAAATCCTAACTAGTGAAAAAACACTGACCATCAGTAAACCAATAAAGATTTCTCTGCATTGTTTAACAGGTTTGTTATCTTTACTACTAGCTGAGACCAAAAACCAAAAGTGGAAAACTGAAGTTTAGGTTCCAGTAGATGTGTGGGAAAATTGGAAATTCTACTGGTGAAGAATGTGGACAAAGGACATTTCCCAGTATTTAGTGATAGGTTCCTCTGCACCAAGTTGGGCTCCATAGCAACAGAATACAGAGTCCCTATGGAAACACGAAAAAATCCCCTGCCAGTGGCAGAAAGGGCATCATGAGTAGGTATATTTAGAAACACACCATCTGACTGCTGTCAGTTCAAGATCCCTTTGGCTAGCCTAACAGGATTGTCTCACTTTTATCTGGACTCAAAAGGGTCTGCTTAAGGGTCTACCAGCCACAGTTGTTTGGAAATATTTGACAAGATCACAACTTTATTATTAATCGAGTCTGTGAGAGTCTAGCAAATCCATAGCACAAGGCTCAAATAGCCTTCAGCATCAGGGAGCTGTTCCTCTCTCCTTAAGGTCTCACTCTGCCCCTCTAAATTCCCTATAGAGACACCTAGCTCGTCAATAAACAGCCCTCTGTCAAAAGCGAAAACTTCACAGCCTGAACAAGGCATCTTGCCCTGTACTCTAGTTCTTCTCATCTTGAAAAATCTGAGCCCAAAACTTTGCAAAAGACTGAAATGACATGAAGCCTGACTGAGGAGTTTCCTGTTCTTCCACAAACTCCAGGTGAAGGAAATAAGGATCCGCGTGGCAGCTCTTCCCAAAAGCCTTGCCCATTAGGACAATTTGCCCAAGCCTGCACTCCCCCTCCTCTCAGACCCTCCTACAGCTGAAACGGGCAAAATGTGGCTGTTGAGTCTCTTTTTCAATTCCGTAAATAAAATTGCTGACAATATAATCCTGAGTGAGTCTGGCAGATATTCCAGTGCATGAAGAGAAAGCTCGCTCTATTCCTGGGGACAATAGCAGAAACAACGGTATATGACTTCATGGTTCAAGGGGGAAGGTGGGTATAACAGGAACCTATGGCCAACTGCATGATTCAGGAACCATAAATGATATCCCCATGACTCCAGAAGTCCAAAATGTCACAGAATGCTACTAGGGTCTACTACAGCTATGACAAGTGTAAGGCACTCAGGCCACCCAATGACAATGACAGACATCACTGATGAGTCACTCTGTTCTCTCTTAGCACTTACATGGTCTCGGAATCCTTCTGTTTTTGTTTTGTTTTGTTTTTAAGATTCATTTGTTTATTTTAGAGAAAGGGGGGGGAGGGACAGAGGGAGAGAGAATCTCAAGCAGACTCCTTGCTCAGCATAGAGCCCATGTGGGGTTTGATCTCACGACCCTGAGATCACGACCTGAGCAAAACCGAAGTGTTAGATGCTTCCCCAACTGTGCCACTCAGGTACTCCCCCCCAGAATCCTTCTAAACACAGTGTTCCAGGTCACTGCTTCTAAGGGATGGTGCCCTCTCCCAAAAGAGAAGGTTTTTGTTGATTCCAGTTTAGCAGAACATAATATTCTAGTATAAAGAAAGAAAAAGAAAGAAAGAAAGAAAGGAAGGAAGGAAGGAAGGAAGGAAGGAAGGAAGGAAGGAGGAAGGAAGAAAAGAAAGAAAGAAAGAAAGAAAGAAAGAAAGAAAGAAAGAAAGAATAAGAAAGAAAAGGAAAGAGGGGAAATGTATGGGTTGTGTTAAGTGCCACCTATTTGGTCTATCTGCTTCCTGGAAAAAAATAGTCCTGCATGAGTGAGCTACAGATGTCTTTAAGCCCTTAACCCCAAATTTGGTATAAAACCCACTGTTTACTGAGGCATGACATTCAAACAAGAATAAAGCACATTTGCAGTAATTTTTTTTAATATAAATAGCAACCCCAGTTCTAGCTCCTTATTCCCCTAAAACCAGTTCTGTTTTTCATAAAATTGGCCAAGTTAAAAATCAACTGTGAATATTCATTCACTGCTATGGTAATCAATTGTCACACTGGTCTCTACTAAGAACAGGAAATCATATACTGTTCAGTGTGTGGGAGTTAAGGCTTCTTGTTTACGGTTCCAGAGTTCTCTTAATGAATGCCAAAGACATGCAGGGCACATCCATGGGAACTGATCTTCCACCATCAGAGTTGGCCTACAAGGCAACAAAGTGGGTGACCCAGTCCCCAAACCTCTTCCTAGGTCTTCCTCACAAGCCACACTGCCTGCAATGCCCCCGTTACAGCTTTAATTTGAACTTAGCACTTGACCTTCCCCATCTAACAAAAACAGAGAGGCAGAGTTAAGTCCCCCACAAAGGAGACAGGTCTCAAGATAGTCCCTTCTTTTGCAGGAGCATTCAGCAGGACACTGGGCATCTGAGGCAAAAGGATGGGAGCCAGCTTGGAGAAGGGAACCCTGGCCATGTCCTTTGTCCATTCTCATGCTGCCCCAAGCAGCTCGGCTCAGTCCCTATCTGCAGTCCCTGCCATCAGTCAATGTCCCTAGGACATGGGAGTGTCCCATGTCCCTAGGACATGGGAGTGAGAACATACGGCCTGCCTTGTCCTGGAATTAACCAATCCTTCCCACGGAGGGAGAAGCATCAACTTCCCACTCTGCGGCTACTTTTCCTGTGAGATTTTCCTAGTATCATGAACCCAAATCTATAGGAGAGTCCTACTTGCTAAGAAGTCGGTTTCAAGTATGAGTTTGGAAATCAGTTGTATGTACTCCAAACACATCATCCTGAAATTCCAATGTTGTAAATAATGGTAAGACCCTTAGAGCTGCCTCAAACGCTCATTTATTCCACAACTGCGGCACCATAAACATCTTGAATCTGGATCTTAGCTCCTTTCCATGGACCAGCACACCGCTGCCCTTAGGCTTGTGCTGCTTCAAGCTGCCCTTCCTGCCAGAGGACCATAGACTATTCCTCTTTCCTCACTGCTCATGGAGGGAGCTGCGGGAAGAAGGTAAGAGGCCGCCCTGGCTCCACACCATCCCTGGAGCTGCCAACAGTTAAGGTCTTGGGAGATGGGGGACCTGGGGAACTCTGGGGTGAGAAGGGAAAGGATGAACAAAGCAGTCTCACTGTAGCCCCTAGACTATCCTCATCCCTGGAACCAAATTAAAAATTGCTAATAAATGTATGTTTCTGGAGAGAACACCTTCACTGGTACTTATGGGAATGCATAGGAAGGCAGATACCATTTTCCCCCAACAAGCTGAAAGCAATAGTATTACCTAGTGTTGGTGAGGATGTGGAGAAGAGGGTATATTCATATACTTTTAGTGGACAAGCAAGTTGTTACAACCTGTTTGGATAGCAATTTGGTAGTTTATATCAAAAATCTTAAAATGTGGCTCAGATGGCTCCTTTATCCTCAAATCCATTATTTCCTTCCAATAAAAATATATTTTTACTGGCCCTTGACCATTCAGAATTAAAATGCTTTTGCAGGTTAGGGAGTACTGTGACAAAGTGGAAATGGAATGTGCTCACTTTTATTTAAAAGAACCTTCTTTAAAAGACAGCTGGAAGCATTGGGTGGCTCAGTCAGTTAAGCATCTGCCTTCAGCTAAGGTCATGATCCCAGGGTCCTGGAATTGAGCCCTGCATTGGGCTCCCTGCTCATCGGGGAGTCTGCTTCTCCCTTTCCCTCTGCCCCCTCCCCCTGCTCATGCTTTGTCTCTCAAATAAATAAATAAATAAATAAAATCCTTAAAAAAAACCCAAAAAACAAAAAACAGACAGCTGGCATTGCCATTTGCCCCTTCTCCCATCTCTTCCATCCATTGTTTTGGGACCAGGATAGATAGATATGTGGAGATCCACAATGGTATATGAAGATGAAGCCTGCACCCTGGAGACGGTGGAGCAGAGAAGTAAACATTGCTTGGAGACCCTACTGGGTTACCCAACTCTAGGCTCCAATGTGAGAAAGAAACAAACTGTTATCTCATAGCTGAACCTAATCCTTAGTGATACAACATGCATGCCCTTTGTCCCAGAATCCTATCTAATTTATCTTATGAATCACTCACATGTACAAAGTGAGATACAAAATGATGTTCATGCATCCACTAACTTATTTCAGTGTCTAATAATTGGATGGGTGAATTGGTAGGTAGATAGGAAGGAAGGGAGGAAGGATCAATGAGGGAGGCAAAACAATGAGGGAAAAATAGATGTTAATACATAATCTTGGTCAATTACATTTGACCACTACATTTAGGTCAATTTGTGTTACTCATCTTTTCACTTTAGGAACAAGACCAAAATTCTAAATTAGGGAACTGCATGGAATGTATATACATAGGGATGGGGTGTTTGAGAAGATGGAAAATGCAAAGCATCTGGGGACTGCTGATCTATTTATAGAGGAAACTAATACCCTGGAAGAAGAGCCACACAACTGCCACTCTTGTAAACTTCAGACTATATATGGGACCAGCATCAAGGCAAGATGGAAGAGCATGAACAAGATGACCTAAGAGGTTATGACTTCACATTCAAACATAGCCACAAGATTTGCAAGATGCAATCAAATATCATTTTAATATTTACAAGAGATAGGTGTCATAAAATGTAAGAATTATTTGAAAATAAATAAATCATAATTGTAGCAATTACCATAGTAAAGTTGGGCCAAAAATACATTTATATATTTTAATGACTAAGTGATATGTCAAATTCAATCAAACAGGGACACCAACTGGGTTGATGGTTCTAACCTAACCTGAAAAATAGGACTAGGACTAGATAAAGCCTCAAATTTCAGGAATATGGAATACATCTAGAATAGACAATGGGCTCAGTATCTTCTACCAAGGTAGTAATCAAGGACAATATTGCCTGCTTTTAAAAACTTCAGAAAATAATACAAAGGGATATTATGTAGGCTTAGGAAAATAATTTCTAGCAAAGGGTACAACATGGATGAAGCTCGAGGACAGATACTCAGTGAAATAAGTCTGTCATAAAAGGACAAAGACTATATGATTCCACTCACATAAAGTCTCTAAAGTAGCAAAACCCCAGCAACAGAAAGAAGTTAAAAGGCGGATGGCCAAGGGCTGGATAAGGGAAAAGGGGGAATTAAGATTTAATAAGTGTAGAGTTTCAGTGTTAAACGATGAAAAAGTTCTAGGGATCTGTTGCATAACAAAGTAAATACACTTAATACCACTGAATAATACACCTAAAAATTAGGAAGATGGGAAATTTCATGCTATGCATTTTTTTTACTACAATTGAAGAAAACAAATTAATTAATTAAAAACTTCAGCAAACTGAGAAGATACACCAAAATTTTTTTGTAACGGTAAAGCAAAAACACGAGATGACATAATTATTTTCTTAGGGAGTAAGTAACTATATTTCAGCCTTGTGAATATTTTAAATTCAATAAAGAAATGTGTGAGACAATCAAACTCTATAATGTTTATTCCATTTTAAAAGCATAAATTCCATTTTAAAAACTTGATAGCGTTTATATTTGTAAAACATTAGTTAGAAGCCCTTCTCTGTGTTTTTAAGAGTTTGTTAGACTGATGAACAGAACATCTATAGGCTGAATTTGGTATAAGAAACACCAGGTTTTTATATTCATAACTTCAATATATCAGATATCTCATGCTATGGATTAGAAAAATTAATATTATTAAAAAGCCCAAAGCACCCAATGCCACCTACAGATTCAACATAATCCCTATCAAAATTCCAATGATATTTTTCATGGAAACAGAACAAACAATCCTGAAATTTGTGTGAAACCACAAAAGACCCCAAACAGCCAAAGCAATCTTGAGAAATGAGAACAAAGTTGGAGGCATTATGCTTCCTGATTTGGAACTAGAGTAATCAAATCAGTATGGTATTGGCATAAAAATAGACACATGAGATCAATGGAACAGAAGAGAGCCCAGAAATAAACCCACGCATATATGGTCAATTAATTTATGACAAAAGAGCCACAAATGTATAATGAGGAAAAGACAGTCTCTTTAATAAATGGTGCTGGGAACACTGGACAGCCACATGTAAAGAATGAAACCAGACAATTGTCTTTCACCACACACAAAAACAAACTCAAAATGGATTAAAGACTTGAATATGACACCGAAAGCATAAAACTCCTAGAAGAAAATACAGGCAGTAAGCTTCTTAACATCAATTGTGGTGGTAAGTTTATGGATATGATACCAAAAACAAAGGCAAAAAAAATAAAATAAACAAGTGGGACTCCATCAAATTAAGAAGGCTCTGCACCACAAAGGAAATCATCAAGAAAATGAAAAGCAACCTACTAATAAAAGAAAACATTTACAAATCATAAATCTGATAAGGGGTTAATATCCCAAGTATATAAAGACTCATAAAACTGAATAGCAAAAAAAAAAAAAAAAAAAATCGAATCAAAAAGTGGGCAGAGGATCTGAACAGACATTTCTCCAAAGAAGACATGCAGGTGGCCAATATGAAAAAGTGCTCATCACCGCTAATCAGTGGGGAAACAGAAATCAAGACCACAAAAAGATATCATCTCCACTTGTTAAAATAGCTATTATCCAAAAGACAAGAAATAATAAGTGTTGGCGAGGATGTGGAGTAAAGGGAACCCCATGCACTATTGGTAGGAATGAAAGCTGATAGAGCCACTGTGAAAAACAGCATGGCGGTTCCTCAGAAAATCAAAAATAGAAGTACCGTATGATTCAGCAATTCCCTTTCTGGATATTTATTGGAAGGCAACAAAAACACCACCTCATAAAGGTATCTACACGCCTATGTATATGATAGCCTTAATTATAAAACCCAAGAGACAGAAACAACCTAGTGTCCATCGATGGATAAATGGATAAAAGAAATGCGATATATAAATACAATGGAATATTACTCAGCCACAAAAGGAATGAAATCTTTAAAAAAAAAAAAAGTGGATAAAGAAGATGGGACGCACGCACACATGCGCGCGCGCGCGCACACACACACGAGCGCACACACAATGTAATATCATACGGCCAAAGAAAAGGACGAGATTTCGCCATTTATGACAACATGGATGGACCTACAGAGTATTGGGCTCAGTGAAATCAGTCGGAAAGAGAAAGATAAATACCAGTGATTTCACTTGTGTATGGTATCTAAAAAACAAAATGAATGAATGAACAACAAAAAAGTAAAATCAGACCTATAAATACAGAGAACGAACTGATGGTTGCTAGAGGCAAGTGGGTGGAAGGACAGGCAAACGGGTGAAGGGGAAAGGGATGTACAGTCTGCCAGTTATGGAGGGAATCAGTCACAGGAATAGAAGGCGCAGCATAGGAGATGTAGTCAGTGATACTGGAATTGCATTCTATGGCGACAGATAGTGGCTAAGTTTGTGGTAAGCAGAGCATAACGTATAGAGAAGTTGAATCACTATGTGAATCACACCTGAAACTAACACAACACCATGTGTCAACTATACTCAAATTTAAAAAGTTAATAGATAACAAAAAATCATGTCTACACATACATGTTACACACACCACAAACCTATATACACATACAATGTACAAACCGACACACACATACTAAATCCCTTTCATTCCTCTGGGCATTTCTTCATTAACATTTTAATTTCTCTAAATCAAGAGTAATTAAACACAAGATTAGGCTAGAAGAGTAACCCTGGAAGTTGAATAAACGTAAAAAGTTTACTTTTAGGAATAGGTGAAAACCTCATCAAGAAATCATAGACATCGTCACGTCTAATGATATTTGCCTTATGGAAATTTTTCCAACCATTTTTTTCCCCACCCAGATTCCAACGCTATACCCTATATTTTCTGTTTCGATTCTTCCTGCCTGATGACATAATCTATCTTCTGAACACACTCAGAGTGAACTCTGCCAACCAGCAGCTTCTGTACAGTCTGAGTCTAGGAGATACGCTTCGTCATTGGCAGGAGGAAGGAGGGGTGGGAGGAAATGGGAGGATGGAGCTTGCTCTCCGGAAGGAGTTACTCCAGCTACCTGAAGGAAACTTTTTTTCAAATGCAAGTATGTAGTTGCATAAAATCACCCTTTTTTGCCTTCTAGGAAAATTTACTACCAAAAATTAAACTAAAATTATTACTGATTCCTATGTTTCTGTTCCTTCTGGTAACTGGAAACAGTTAACAATGGTGACTACGCTAGGTGCCCGACAGCAAAACCTAACTGAAAAAAAGAGAATCCTGTGTTCTCTCTTCCTTCCCTATCCACAAGGGTGCCTCACTGGTACCTGCTATTGAGGGCAGAGAAGATTGACCGGAGGCATCTCCACGAACAAGGAAGTAAGAGAAGCTGGAGTGTCCTCTGGGGTTAAGCTATGAAATCAACACATCAGAGTGGAGAGATGCAAAATACCCTTAAAGAGACCAAATAGCTCCCAGGCCTCTGAGACCAGACAGAGAGCTGCTTAAATATATTAGCATATCTAAAAGAAAAATGTTTCAGTCTCCAGGGGCAGTTGATTGGTTGAAAGGCTTAGAAAAAGAAAAATTTTAGAAGCAAATGCTAGACATAGCCATCCAAGCAGTCAGGAGGATATCTTGCAACCTGTCTAGTTTGAGATACAGGAAAAGTTATTTTTACCATTGTAATATTCGGGTATGATGGGGTTGGGGAATTGCCCAGCATCCTGAGATGGGCCGCAGTACTGAATGAAATGACAGAGGTGCTGGATTCTGGAAGGCACGGACCATAAAGCTCTAAACACCGACTGACCCTGCTTGGATCCACGGTCTCACACCAGCTTGCCAGTAAAATCTAGCTTCCCATGTGCGAGCCTTCAAGGAAAGAAGATATGACCAGAAGGTAGCCCTCCAGGCTCTGTGTCACTTCTTGACTTTATACGTGACTTCTGGCACATGGGTAATAGAAATGAACCTTGGGAGATAGAACCACTCCTTTACTGTACTGACCATTGTTCTTGTAAGTTTGAGCCCAGCATGGGCACCAAGATAATGCTACCCTGAAGCTTCTGGGTAAAGTGGCTGCCCGAGACAGCTGAAGTCCACCCCCACCCCGTGCCCCTGTGTGCACTCAGGGCTTTCCTTGGAAAATTCCCATCAGCCTGGGCCACAGAGATCAGTTAGTGATTATCCTCCAAGATGTTTGATTATAAACATGTAATTTTTCTTATTCAGCATCCTTATTAATCAAAGACATGCAAATTAAGAAAATGTTAGTAAAGGGAAAATTGGCACAGGGATAAGCAAAAAGCAATCCCACATAAAGTGGAAACACACCAAACATCTGAAAAATACATGTACACCTCTGACCCAGCAATTTTACTTCTAGGAATTTATCCTTACCTATTCATTAAGGGGATGAACAAAGATTTAACCACAATGATGTCTTCTACAGCAGTTCATAATAGGTAAAACATGGAAATCACATAAATATTCAACAGCTGAAATTTGCTAACAATCTATAATTCAGTAACACACTGACATTTGCAATATGTTACAGAAGTACATTTACTGACCAAGAAAGATATTCACACTGTATTTTTCTTTTCTTCTCTTCTCTTTTTTCTTTTTTCCCTTTCTTTTCTTTTCTCTTTTCCTTTCTTTTCTTTTTCTTTCTTTTCTTCCTTTTCCTTTTCCTTTCCTTCCTTTTCTCTCGTTACATTTTCTAATTTTTTCAATGAACACTTATTACAACACAGAGCCCTGGCTCTAAATCCAAGTTGAGGAACTGCACCTGTTCCTATAAAAAAAAGAATCCAGGGGCACCTGGGTGGCTCAGTCAGTTAAGTGGCCAACTCTGGATTTCAGCTTGGGTCATCATCGCAGGGTCCTGGAATTGAGACTGGAGTCAAGTCCTGCATTAGGCTCTATGCTCAGCAGGTTGTCTGCTTGTGGATTCTCTCTCCCTCAGTCCCTTCCCCCGTTCTCTCTCTCTCTCTAAAATACATAAATAAAATCTTAAAAAAAAAAAAAAGAATAGAATCCAGTCATTGGAAGAAAGAGGACACATATACTATCCATTTAAGTCCTCTCTGCACTTGAGATCAAAGGAGCATCGAAGAGGTATAAAGGGCTTCTCCAAAGTCACCCAGGGCTACATTACCCAGCTCTTTTAAGCCAGGATGTGTCCAACTATTCCTAATGTCTTCAGTTTAGAGCAGAACCTTGTCTCTCTCGATGCTACTCAACACCAGTGCCTCAGCTTGGAAAGCAATGTTGCCCCTCTAGCTGTGTGTGGGGCCAAAATATTTGAATACACCCCTTTCTATTGATCTCTCTTCTCTACATCCTAAACACAGTGGAAAGAAACCTTAGCTGCAAACTCAATTGCACATGAAATTCCACAATCTTCTAAAGTGCATCATAAAATCTCCAACTTCCCCTGAAACATTTCAGAATGAACTGGTGAGATGGGGAGGGGAGACAGAAAATGACAAAGAAGAAGGTCTACTTTGTGACCCAGACTTAGAGCTGTTTCTTAGTGTGAAAGCTCCTCTGCTTTTTGTAAGCTTCATCATTCTGTGCACCAGAAAAGAACACAGTGGCCTCTCAGAAGCTGCCTCGGGACTCCGGTCAGCTGCTGCGGGGAAGTCCTGCCTCTGTTCTCTTCTGTGACCTGAGTCTAGTGACTCCTTGACCAGTTTCCAAAGAGACATTTATTGCAAAACGGTAATTAACACTGAGACATCCGGCCTTAAATCATCCTTCTATAACATCTGTTTTCTCCTCAACTGACACTCATGTGGAGATTTTTGATAGGACAGAGGGACAAAGCAATGCTTCCCTCATTCCATAGACCAGGAAAGCAGCAGCCAAGGGCGACAGGGAATGGTCCAAGCTGCCCCTCCCCGGGCCTCCCTCTCAGCTGCCATTCACAAGTACACACCAGCACTGGGAAACACACGCCGCCCACAAGGGGATAAAGGTCTTACTTACGGACACACATTTCCCTGCTTTCATAAAATCCAGGACAACACTGGGATTTGCGCCTATACATAGTCTTCTCCCCATGCCGATAGGCTGTCCGATAACTGATTCTGCATGGAAGGAAAAATCACATTGTTACTTTTTTTGACCAGCAATTTGATTAGGAATAAGGAATTTATATTTTGATACAGAAGAGCTATTAAATATAATAAAGGTATGAAAAACAAAGTATTCTAAAATAGGTAAGAAGGAACATGTACTACATGTCTTGACCAATATTATGCTCTTATCTTTTTGTTTAAGAATTTATTAAAATTGCACATTTTAGTAAACCTGTACTTTATTTCAAGGGATCAGAAGTTTTTTGACTTTCCTATTTCACTTATCTTGATATACCTTGGAAAGTATTGATTAATTTCAGATATGATGGGGACATGGGTGGCCAGTCGGTTAAGTGTCTGCCTCCGGCTCAGGTCATGATCCCAGGGCCCTGGGATCGAGCCACATGCAGGGCTCCTTGCTCAGCAGGGAGCCTACTTCTCCCTCTGCCCCACCGCTTCCCCCTGCTCATGGTCTCATTCTCTCTCTCAAATAAATAAATAAAATCTTTAAAAATAATTTCAGATATGATACTGATCTAATTATCCTTTACTTACATATGTTTTAAAAGTAGAATTCAGAGAATTCCTTGAAAAATCTATGACAGTGCAGTCTCATCCCACTATAAAATAGCAGGTTATAGACAAACAACCCTCATTTAACTAAAGCTTCATTCATTCACTGATTTATCTATACAACACATGTTTACTGAGCACTTACTCTATTCCAGGCACTACTCTAGGCACTGGGAAAATAACTCATGATGAGCAACAATATAAAGCCTTGCCCTCAAGGAACTTATATTCTACTAGGGAAGACAGACCTACAGAACTTAAATTAAGTAAGATCCATATTAAACAAATAAATATGTCATACAATGACTAGTAATGATTATATGGTGTGATGAAAAATAAGGCCTGAGGAAGGGAAGAGAGTGGGCAGGAAGGGAATACTTGTTCAGATAGAGTGGATAAGGAATGTTGGAAGAAATAATATTGAGCCTAATGTTTAATGCAGCATAAATCAACAGGTGTCATATTTAGACCCATGACTCACACCACTGTAAGCATTTTACAAATAAAAGTAAGGTATCACAGTTCCCTTCCATAGTAATGTTAATACTTAAGATTTTTTCCTTTTCTGTTTTCACATTTATAGAAAAAAAATTATGTGCCTTATATTGAGGTCAAATTTAAGTTGGTCTAAGGACAACTGGGTGACTCAGTGGTTAAGCATCTGACACTTGATTTCAGCTCAGATCGAGTCCCTCATCAGGCTCTGTGCTGGTGTGGATTCTGCTTAAGATTCTCTCTCCCTCTGCCTCTCCCCCCAACCCCCCAGTGCATGTTTGTGCATGTACTCTCTCTCTCTCTTAAAAAACAATTAAGTTAGTTTAAATTGAGTCAGATAATCAAGTAGATACATATGCTGGAATATGAGTGTCTTGGTACCTCGTGATGTCCATATTCAAGAGGGTCTCCTCCATTTATGCACCACACAAAAGCTGCATGAATTCTTGCTAACCAAAGGATGGTAACTAGTAGACACCATCTCTGTGAGCTCCTCAAGGGCACAGAAACAGTTTTGCTTTTTCTATATAACTCCTATGGTTTGGAACAAGGCTAGGTTAATAGCAAGCACTCAGTAACTATTCATGAGACGGATGGACACATCGTATCAAATATTTAATTTTCTGCACTACAGTCCTTCTCAGTTAGCCAAACTCATAAATACACCTGAGCTTCGATTACCTGTGCCGTGTGCATTTAAACCAGTTCAGAATGTCAGTGCAGCTAGTGTAGTAGATCTGATCAAAGGGATGTGGGTAGGACTCTTGCACAGTCACTGAGTAGCTGAAAAAGAAGAAAGATAAGGAATCAATATTTCTTATTCTTACATTCATGATATACCACGTATATTTAAAAAAAAATCAGAGGCTAAATTATCTTCATTTGTGACTGCACGCCGACTTTTAATAGAGAATGTTTCTAGGTTTCCATTTGAACCAGAGCACCAAAAGGACCGATATTAATAATACATTTAAAAGACAAGAGTTCACGTTCTAAATTTCATAAAAGGAATTCTCTTTCCCATTCACCATAAACTCTGATAATCCTACATGATTTACAGACATGATTACAGACATGATTGCCACATATTGTTCTGTATTTCATTCCATCCCCTCATCCCAGACATACAGGGTTAATCCAGACCTTTCACAGGAAGTTTTCCATCTAAGTCTGCATGCAAATAATAAGCACGGAGACCATGTGAATATTCATAGCGATACATTTTGGTACTGATTCCGGAAAACCAGAAAGAACATATTTCTCAGGTTGGAACTTGAATTAATTTGGTTTTGTGTGCCTGCCCTACTTCTCAGGCACTGGGAGAATATATGCAACCTTTAAGTAAAAACTACAAAGTCTCTAAACATATCACTGAAACAATTAGCCTGAAATATACATATCCACGGCCTGCTGCTACTTAGCCTGGTTTCGAATACATTTTCACTAACAGCTTCTTGTTAAAGTAAAAACATGCAATCCTAAAGTCCTGAGAATGTAGGTGGAAAACATCCATAAAACATAAAGAGCATTCAGTGTTCAATGTCATAGCTCTTTATTTTAAAGCAGTCCATTACAGGCTCAAGGGCTTAGAGTTCCTGTCTACAGGAAAACCTGGAGAATCCTCTTGGCTGAATAAATTAATCCTCTTCTCTTGAACAGTCTCAAAGATTTTCACTAAAATCTTTAATTCACACTAGCAAACGGAATGGGCCACAATAAAGGACTCACTTGCAGCAAATCAATAGACCAACTTCATTACTAGGAGCTATCGACTAGAGAATGTACAGAAGGAATGCGGCTGAAACGTCAACATGAAGAATTCAGGTTCAGGTTAGACACACAGTACAACCTTCTCATTTGAAAAGCTATGTGGTGCTGGGCTCCCCCACAGGGGGATTTCTTTCTCTAAGTGGCCTCTATTTGCTATTCTGCACTTAGGCTTCAATAGGAAATCCATGAAATAATCATACTGTTCACACTTTTGTGTATTTCGTTCTTTGGATCATCGCAACTTGATTTGTAGGTTAATTTCGGGATGTTCCACAAATCTTACGCAGATGCAACAGGCCCTACTGAAAAGATCACTGGATTAGCAGAAGACAGGGTTATCCTCATCGGGCGTGGAGAAACTAGACAGCCATCAGCAGATAATTTTACTCCCAGGTTTTGAGTATCACACTTTAAAACCAGAGAATCACAGATGGTCTCAAAGATCCCTTCCTACTTGGCATTCTGAATTTCCTACATACATTTTAGGTGACTATTTCCTTTTCTCTTGTATGCCACCTGAGGCTACCCCAAGAGCATTTTCCAATGAGTGTATGGGACGCAAATGCCCATGTCTGTGATACAACCCCTTTAGGGGAAAAGAGGCCTCTATTAAAATATAAAGGTTCTTGGAATGAATTATCACAATAAGGTATTTTTTTATGTTATATTAGTCACCATACAGTATATCATTAGTTTTTGATGTAGTGTTCCCATGAGTCATTGTTTATGTATAACACCCATGTGCCCGTCTTAATACCCACCCCCTTCCCATCCAAAACCCTGTTTGTTTCTCGGAGTCCAGTTTCTCATGGTTCATCTCCCCCTCCGATTCTCCCCTCTTCACTTTTCCTTTCCTTCTCCTAGTGTCCTCCATGTCATTCCTTATGTTCTACAAGTGAAACTATAGGATAATTGACTTTCTCTGCTTGACTTACTTCACTCAGCATAATCTCCTCCAGTCCCATTCATGTTGATGCAAAAGTTGGGTGTTCATCCTTTCTGATGGCTGTGTAATATTCCTTTGTATATATGGACCACAATGTCTTCTGACCTCTAGCACAGTTCTGAGGTTCAGGTTAATGCAAATTCCAAGACTTTCTCACCAATTTTTTCCCTGCCTATCCAGCTGCTTGTAAATAACTGAATCTCGAGGACTGGAGCGTTATTTCTCCATTCCATTCCATTTTCAGTGCAGAGCAAAGTGAATGAATGTTCTCTGCATATAGGTATAGTCCTGTATTACCCATGAACAAAGCAGCTATGGTCCACACGTGCTAGAGGAGTAAAAAAGAAACCACCCTCAATCCAGGCTGATTGGGTGTCAAAAATATTCTACCAGGCTCTACAGCACTAATTAAACAGAACTAAATTGGTTTGTTAGAACTAAACTTGATGCATTATTCCCATAAATTGGTTTGTTGGAACTAAACTTAATACATTATTCCCATAAAATTCAAAGGCCGTGTTATGATGGTTAAGGTCTGTCTGCCTTGGTGAGCAGAAGTGATAATCAACAAAGAGGTCCCGGCCAAACACATCATATTTAATGTGGACAGAAGAATGGATTCCATAGGCAAACGGATTCCACAGGCAAACATGAGAAAAGCTTTCACTAATTTCTAGCGGTCTGTAGGATTGCTTAAAGGAGAGGAGATGCTGAAATATACGATTTTTTTTTCTCTAGCCACTTGCTGCTCACTAATAGCACACATCTGAGGGAGGCTTCTCTGGTTTTAGGACAGAAAAAAAGCTCTTCTCTAGAAAAGGGTCATCAAACAATTTAGGATTCCAATTCAACAAACAGTTATTTGAACATCTCTGCAATTCCTGCCCCCAAAGAGCTCTCAAGAGGGGCCAGCCCATAATGCTAGAAATAACACAACAGGACTCTGATAGAGAAATACATAAACACAAAGACAAAATGTACTATGCTTTGTGCATTTCTCTTCCAGCTTGACTCCTCTGATTCAGAAGGGACTGAAAACTAATTTGTACGTTGATCACAAACAGGCTTCTGGTGAAGTCTATGGGAGAAAGGTTTTAAGCCTTTTCACACCAAATGTCCTTCCTGTTGGTTTTTATACATTCTTTTTCTTTTCCATACAATCTTGCTCTCCCCCACCCCCGCCTGCCATTTTTAATGGTATTCTAATCACACTACAGAATTTGGAAAACAATACTTTTAGGAGACAGAGAATTCTCTGACTCTTAAATAACCACCAACAGCATTTTGCTGGCTTTTTTATAGTCCCTAGGGGTTTTTTAGCTTTTTGGGTTGGTTTAGTTTTTCGACTTTTATCATAATATAATCACACCATGCACATAATTCTGAAAATTACTTTTAAACTTGAATGTATCCTAAGCAGGTTAGTAAATAGTGAATATTCTTCAAATTATGACTGCCAAATACTCTGTACTGACTACACCTGATTTGCTCAATATCCACCTACGGTTGAAGAATTAACATGTCACTTTTGAAGGGGCCACTTTGTGGAGGCTGTGTGCTTGCATTATGAAGGAAAAGATCTCTGAGGGCAGGCCAGCCTCCTCTGGGTCTTTATCATTGCTTCCAAGCTACTATTTGAACATAATCAGTGCCTCCCTCTGCTAACTGTCCACAACTCTGTGTTCCTCATCAGCTGCTCTCAAGTCAGAGTGGGAAGGAGCCTTCTTGACTGTCTAGTCCAATCCTGTTTTTATCACAGATGAGCAACCCTGAGCTCCCTGTGTTAGCAGTCAGCCTAGAGCCAGCACTAACACTGGGTCCCCCAGACACCACCCTGACCCATGCCACCTCTCAGATGTCATCAGAACATCTGAAGCATCTGAAGCAGACAATGGGTATAAAGGGAATCTGATCTCAATTCTACACTATTTTCACCACAGAGACGTGTAACTCTTCACCTCCTGCTTGTGTGCTTAATCTTCTCAAAGACACTGAAAACATATCATCACCGGGACTTTAACCTATTAAATATCATCCAGGGAGAAACCCCAGCAAGATTTAATTTAAGGTCAAAGAAGGGGGCAGGGGGAGGGAGAGGGAGGGTGGGGAGAAGCCATCATCGCTTGGCCACATTCCAAAGTGGTTAATTACATTCTATCTGCCAAAACGATCTTGTTACTTTAATCAGATATGGTAATAATCATCATTCCTTATCTCTGCTCCCTTCAGGACTCGCTGCTTCAATTATTACCACTTCTGTGTGCCACCTCCCAAGGGGATGGGCCAAGAATGGCTTCTCTTCTCTTGTGCCTTCTTTAACAAAAACCCCAGTAGATGCCGACATGTAAACTCACAGACCAGGGAAAGGGGATGTGGAGAAGGAACAGATAATTCATGGAATTATCAGTTTCTGAAAGGCTGCTGCATGGGATTCCTTTAATAACAAGCACCCCTTGTGTATTTTAAGTGATTTCATTTTCCTTAATTTCATTTTCTGTACGACTTCTAAGAACCACAATTGCTGCATTAAAATGAGGCCTACTTTTATTTGAAAATAAATGATTCAGCAGGCCTGGGGTAGGGCCTGAGAGTCCGCATTTCTTTTTTTTTTTTTCTTTTTTTTTTAAGATTTTATTTATTTATTTATTTGACAGAGAGAGAGATCACAAATAGGCAGAAAGTCAGGCGGGGGGGTGGGGGAAGCAGGCTCCCTACTGAGCAGAGAGACTGATGCGGGACTCGATCCCAGGACCCTGGGATCATGACCTGAGCCGAAGGCAGAGGCTTTAACCCACTGAGCCACCCAGGAGCCCGAGAGTCCGCATTTCTGACAGGCACCCAGGTAGGGCTCAAGTCACAGCCACACTGTGAGAAGCAAGGCTCTGGCTGAGTCCACTTGGTCCAGGTGGGGTTGAGATAAGGTAAGTCTCCAATGAGCCCTACTCAGTGCTACTACCAAGAATTCTGTCCTTGGGGCGCCTGGGTGGCTCAGGGGGTTAAAGCCTCTGCCTTCGGCTCAGGTCATGGTCCCAGGGTTCTGGGATCGAGCCCCGCATCAGGCTCCCTGCTCAGTGGGGAGCCTGCCTCCTCCTCTCTCTCTCTCTCTGCCTGCCTCTCTGCTTACTTGTAATCTGTCAAACAAATAAACAAAATTAAAAAAAAAAAAAGAATTCTGACCTTGACATTCATCCTCTTCTCCCCATTTCCATTCAAGCCCCATTTCAGGTTTTGAAAATACAGAACTTGTCACCTACACTCTTGTTTGATCATTTTAACTTATACTCCTTTCTCCATTCTTATCACAACCATCGCACTTTCTTTTACCTTTCTTCCAAGAATCATTACCTAGTGTTAAATAGGAAATGTATCAATAAGAAGAATATAACTGTCAATTCTTCTTTCCAGAAGGTCATAGAAAAAAAATAGTTGGGAGAAAAAAATCTCCATCATGTCCCTAACTCTTTCACCCTCATTTTCCCTCCTCATTAGTAAGTGTTTTAGAGGTCACTCTAATCACTTCTGCAACAGTGGAAATGCATGAAGTTTAGAGACTACTGTGCCCCTTGTCCATCCCCTCCCACCCCTTCCCCCACTGGCGTCCATATTTAGCCATTTCATTGCCTGTCAATAGGTGAGTGGACTCAGTCAACAGTTATTTATCCAGCACATGCCCTAAGCAAGGCAGGGTTTTAGACCCTGGAAATTATCCCTAGTGAACAAAACATGCAATTACGTGTTGCCAAGTTTTGTTGAATAATGAGGAAGGAATCAGGATGAAATGTGCATGTATGAGTGGGTGCTGGGTTACCTGAAGCCTGGCTTCTTTTCTCTTTCTAGCCTTTTCCTCAGAGAGTTCACCTGCTTATGTCTCATCATGCTGGAGACTCCCGATTCTGTGCTCCAAAACACTACCAGGCCCATTTCTCAAAGCGATCTTAGGAACATGACAAGGCAACTGCACTCATCTCTTCCCTCTTAAATCAGTACTCTTCCTTTTCTTTTTCGTATGTGCAATAACACCTCCAGGTTTTCACCAAGAAGGTTCTTTTTTTTTTTTTTTAAATATTTCATTTATTTATTTGACAGAGATCACAAGTAGGCAGAGAGGCAGGCAGAGAGAGAGGAGGAAGCAGGCTCCCCATGGAGCAGAGAGCCCACTGGCTGCTGGGATCCATCCCAGGACTCTGGGATCATGACGTGAGCCGAAGGCAGAGGCTTTAACCCACTGAGCCACCCAGGTGCCCCACAGAGCAGGTTCTAAATCTCACCTCTGCTGACTCCTACCCATCCTACAATCCACGTATGACCAAGATGTGTTGATTCTTATCTCACAGTATCTTCCGAATGTGATTATTTCCTTCTATTCCAAAGGGTTCATCCTCCCACAAGTTCTACCACCAATGAACGGCCTCTCCCTTTTTGAAACATGATAGGTACCCATCCTTATATTCACTGATTCATTTTTAATTGCTTCAATGGATATTTATTATGCACTTGGTAGCTGAAATGTTTATGGGAGGTGCTGTGATGACTGTAAAGATAATTAATAAGAGGTCCTTCCCCTTTGATTCTACATAATACAGTTAATACCGCAGATACATAGATCTTGATTACATGTACATATTTCCTCTACAGCTTAAAGTTTCCTAATGATACGTAACTCCATGGATGGATCAGAGAAGTGGGATTCTGTTACCCTGATTGTAAGCCTGCACCTAGACATGGGGAAGCCGTCACTGAGAAAAATAATGCTATGAGTGAGGGACCAGGGTGCCCCTACAATAACATAGCTGCTGGGCCTGAAAGGCTCTGGGTGTGCTCATTTTGACCTGTGCTGATGACAGTGACAGAATGTGTCCCCTGTGTTGTGCTCCCCATGGTGCTGAGGAGAATAGGGGAAAGAGACAGAGAGTTTGATGAAATGGTGCATACAGCTATCAAAACTACCTATTATTCTGGAGTGCTCGAGCGGACTAGAAGAGTGCCACCTTCTCTCTGGAAAACTGACATTTGCAAGGTGACCTGTGGCTAAAGATGTTTCCGGAAAAATGCAAGTAGCACAGTAGAGCGATATAGACCACACTTGACTATACTGCGGTAGCGCTAGATGGTTTGTCCTATTTTTGTGTTCCAAAAAGGACTCTAAGCTCTCTGACAGTGACCTGTTGTGTGGTCCTCCCTCTGCATCTCCCACTGCACATTGCCTTCTTCTGCATACGACATCATCTGCTTTGATGTAATCTAGTGTCTCTTGCCTTCCTGCAGTACTGTACTAACTCTAGATCTGTTGCTCAAGACCATCAGTGGTCTGCACGGCATTGGCTTCAGGCCACCTTCCATTCCTAGAACTCCACTCAATCACTGCTATCCGCTCCGTCTTATTCAGGTCTCTGAGAGTGTCTTAGCTGACACTACATCCATGCACCCTCGCCAGTGCCTCCAGAAATCGTGTCGCCCTTTTCAGGCCACATACAGCCCAAACTTTTTGCACTACACATGGCCACCCTTCAGTACATTATTTCATATTGTCCTTCACCACTCACCCACTGGTTCCCATGCATAAGTCCAGCTCCCCCAGATTATTGCAAAATAGACTGAGAGCAGGGAGATATTTGGGAGATCATGTGAATGGAGCTAGTAATATTTTCCCTGCATGCTACAACTACTCCTGTGTTAGAATCAATAGATCAAAATTTTTTCACTTTATATGCCATAAGACTGAGGTGAATAATACTAATGTATTATTACAACTACTGGTATTTACATAAAAGTGATTTCATAATCTCTTCTCCAAGTCTATTTTATATATCAGGTTGATAATGCCAATATATAAAAATAATCAGAAATTATTTCTCAGACGACTTTCAGAATGATTACCTTTCCCAGTGGCTGCATACATTAGGGTCTTCAAGATTCAGTGATGATGCTGTCCTGCTCCAGAGGCATAACGAGAAACAGATAAAGCTCAGGCGTGGGTTCAGAGAAATAACCATGTTTTTGGAAGAAAAACCTACAAGAAAACAAAAATCCAAATTAGAGAGGCATGAAAATGACCCACACAGAATTCTTTTCAGTACAACCACCATTCAGAACTGGTTTGTCACTAAGGCTGAACCACACATCACAAGCCATGTGTTTAAATAGAAGGGTCACCGGATTTCATGGTCCAAGAGAGAGGTATTTCTTGTGCTGTGCAGGGCGGTCACCATTTTGTAAATTACAAAAATGTGCAAATCATCATTAATTGCCACCACAACAAAAGCCCTTCTCATCCATGCCAACCAGCATTAAAGGAATCTTCCCGAACAATTCGGAGCAACGCAGGCATCCAGACTCTCTCACCAGGCATATTTCCCTATTGGAAGAAGAGGGCTCACAGAGGAATCTGGCCTCATTTGTCCTGGAGGGTAAAGGATGAAACAGAAGCTCCATTGACTCAAGAGAGAGGCACCTCAGGCTCAAACTGAGATTCATTCAATAATCCATTCCCTGGGCGCTGAACGTCTTCTAGGTCTGCTCTATCCTAGGCACCGTGCAAAAACTGGGCATCAAATACAGATACAGTTCCTGCCCCTGGCCATTAAGATGTCTATAATTTCATAATCATGATGTTCATTTCTTACATTTAGTGCTTCCGATTCCCCATCTGCTCAACAGAAACAAAACCAGCTATCTTACAGAAGTTTGTTTGCAGGTGTACAGAAAAATGTGTAAGTCTGTTTAGAGGTCTGTGTTAGAGAAAATCAACCTGGTGTTCTTGAGAGGAAGAAGGAACACAATGGAAAAACAAACAGCAGCATTTTTGCCAAAGAGGCCCACAAAGGAGACACAAGATGAAGGAGAATGTTCCATGCAGAAGGAATCAGAGGGGAGGCAGGGTCAAGCACACTTTTGGGAGCCCAAATTAATTCAGCCGAGAAAGAGGCGGGCATATCACAAAGCTTTTGTACACCATTACCAAGTCCATGAACTTCACTGGGGGATAACGCAGACGCTGCAGGGAACTGAGCAAATCTGAGAGACTTTTCAGACTTGGAATCAGTAGAACTTGGTGACTGAATATGGCAGTAAGAGAGAGGAGTGTTTGCTGGAAGAGCCCCATGGATGGAGTGTTGTGCCCTTCACGAAGATGAGAAGCACAGACACCCTCTCCTTCTGGGAGGAAGAAGCTTTAGTTCAGTTTTAGATACATCAAATTTGAGATTCCCAGGAGATACTCACATGAAGTCATCTGCAGGCATTTACTGAACACCTACTATGTGCAGGACTCACCAGCTCAGGTGTGTCACAGCAGGCATAGCCTGCGCCTGAAACTCACACCCATCTCCTCACCTCCAGGAACTTACCATTTAGTCAGAAGGAAATGCTTAATTGCCACACTTAAATAAAATGACTTTATGTAATCGTTGTAAAAATGGACACGGAAATATAAATAGCTGATCCATTTACTACTTAAAAAGAGAATAAGTATTAACCTGCCTATTGGTAAACTAGAAAAACTAGTAACAATAGGTCAAATTATGTGACCGAAGCAGTTATTTTCCAAATGAGAGCTGGCATTTTGAGAAGTTACACTAACTTTTTACACCACAAGGAGCGGAACCAAATGGGAGCAAAATTTATTCAATAATGACCTTGTAGTTTGAAAAGATAAGTTTAGTCAGATGCCTGGCTATTTCAGTTGGTGGAGCATGGGACTCCTATTAAAAAAAAATATATATTTATTTGAGAAAAAGAGAACCACACATGTGCGTGAAAGCTCTTGCTCATGAGTCAGGGAAGTTGCAGAGGGAGAGAATCTCAAGCAGACTCCCCACTGAGCATGGAGACTCCTCAGGACTCAAACTCAGGACCTTGAGATCAAGAGCTGAGCTGAAACCAAGAGTCAGACGCTTAACTGACTGAGCCACCCAGGCACCCCAGAGTGTGGGCCTCCTGATCTTGGGCTCATGAGTTCAAGCCCCACCCTAAGTACAGAGATCACTTTAAAAAGAGGGGGTTAGGGGCGCCTGGGTGGCTAAGTGGGTTAAGCCTCTGCCTTCAGCTCAGGTCATGGTCTCAGGGTCCTGGGATCGAGCCCCACATCGGGCTCTCTGCTCAGCAGGGAGCCTGCTTCCCTTCCTCTCTGCCTGCTGCTCTGCCTAGTTGTGATATCTCTCTCTCTCTCTCTCTCTCTCTCTCTCTGTTAAATAAATAAATAAATAAAATCTTTTTTAAAAAATAAATAAAAATAAAAAGAGGGGGTTAAGTTTATCTTCAAATGAACAATAAATGACAATACCAGCAAAAACTAACTTTAGGAAATAGTTTATCCTTCAAATTCAAGACATTAGATCACGTGAAGAAGTACTCAGTCCTTTGGAATCATGGCTGTTTATAAGGATAAGTATATCAAGTATATCATGATGAGTCACCTGTCTCTAACTGCACAAAGGCTTAAACTAAAGACAACATTTGCTTTAGAATAAGGAAATAATATCATGAATGTGTAGGACAACGGAAAGATACTGTAAGCCACTATGAGAGGTTGTGAAGTCTTTAAAAGGGGGAGTTTCCATCATCACAAAATATATTCTAACAGAAAAAGCATAAGTGGGAGGCCAAAAAGGGCTCAAAAAGTAATTCAAATTGGTGTTTGTCATGAAGTTGTAAAAGCTGAAGCTCAACATTATATAACCAAAGAAGTTTTTCCACTTAACAGGAGTGACCAAGAGCGATGATGATGATGAGAAATAATTTCCTGACCAATTGCTGGGGGCCAGGCCCAGGGTGGAACCTTTTATGTGCATGATCTGTCCAACCCTCACAGCTATTTACCTAAGAAAAAGGTGTTTTTATGATCCCCATTTCACAGTTGAAGACATGTAATATACTGCTAATATTTTCTTCATTCATCAAAAAAAGCAAACCTCTAATATACTTAGTTGTAACAAACAAGCATGGCAAATATCTGTCTCATTGCTTTATCTACCTCAGGATAAGCGTTTTGTTGCAGCGAAGTGTGAAACAAGTATATTAACTTTCATTCTCTCCTCAAAGACAAAATGAGTGCTAGTCAGCAGTAATCTGCCATCTACTTACCAACAATTACCCCAAATTGGAAAGTTTATATCGTGAGTCACCATCTTAGACTCAAACCATTCATTTTCCAATTAGAAATGTTTAGTCTGTAAAGTTAGAAATTGCTGCAAGCAATGAATCAAACTGCCAAGAAAAAGAAAAAAGGCTGTGTGTTTTCCTTTAATGTAAAAATGTTAATGTTAATCTTTTTGAAGCCTTTCTTGCTTTGCACTTGATGTGAAGCTCTATGAAATCTTTAACCTCTCTATGAGGATGGCAGGAAAAAAAAAAGCAAAATTTGGTCATCGCCCCTGTGCTTTTGAAATTTGGCATAGAAAAAATCTAACTGCATTGCCAAGTTGCTGGAGGTGTTTACAGAAGGGAAAATATAAGGACATTTAAAAAAATGTATATATACATCAGTGGGTCTCATTCCCAAAGGATTTTCCAAATGAAAATTAAAAAATTAACTGAGTTCTAGAATAATCTGCGTTAGAGCATAAAACATCAAAAGCAAAAAGAATTGCTAGACCCAGATGCAGGGATCATGCAATTCCACATAAACAGGTTAAAACCCTTTGAGAAAATAATTCAAATGTTATATACTGTGGAGGGATTCACAGACATGTCAATGAGCTGTAAAAGTCTATAAAACACAACATTTCACTATATTCAAAAACAAGATGCTCCTTCCTTTTTTTCTGTCTTGTTGAACAAAAGGCACTGAGAGACACAACCCAAATAAGTGTATGGGACAGTACATATACTCTTTCCCTGCTTTATTTGTTTTCTTCTATAGGTTTCGCTGAGTAAAATGCACGTACAATTTTTCCTTTGTATCTACCCTGAAGGAAGAAAGTTCGACACATTTTTCTCCCCATTTCTCTCTTTTAAGCTGTGCCATCTTGTCTTACACTATAATCTTCCACTTTGGAGCACAAATGAAAACAAAACACAATCTTTAAAAAATAGAATTATTTCAATTGAGAAAAAAGTAATACAGTGGTGATTTGCTTCATTAAAACAGACATTTGGAAAATATTCAAAACTCTAAATGGAGATTTCTGCTAACCCCCACCCACTCAGTCTTCATCTTCAAATAACTTTCGTTATGGTTCCATTTAACAAAATTTAAAATGTTAAAAAAAAAAAAGAGTCATTTGCATGAACCCCCTAGTGCCAAACTTGATTGCATTCCATATCATTCACTTAATTATTATGGAAAAATCAAAACAGAAAATCAGTACAACTGATTAGCATTGCTAAAGTGCTCCTATTAGAAAAAAGAAACACAGCAGGTAGAATTAACTCTTGCTGTCTACTAGGAAGGGAGGCTTTGCTTAGTCTCACAAAAACCGCAATAAATAATCAGGTTGAATATAATCCTTACAGTGGATGAATCTGGGTTCTGATGATAGGGAGTAGTTGATCAGTGTAATAGGGAGAAATAAATAATGGGGCGTTGACTCGCTAATTTATTTTTGCAACAACAGAGATATAAATGATGCCAGACAATCCTTTCTGCCTTTCAAATCTATTTCCTTCCTAGAACCATTAAGAGCACTGATAGAAATAACTTGGGTGCCCTCACCCAGTTTTTTCTCAAACTCATTTCCCTAAAGTCATCTCACAGTTTTCTAAGCCAAAATAAATTTCACGATTAAGAATAGTCACACTGGGGCACCTGGGTGGCTCAGTGGGTTAAAGCCTCTGCCTTCAGCTCAGGTCATGATTCCAGGGTCCTGGGATCGAGCCCCACATGGGGCTCACTGCTCAGCAGGGAGCCTGCTTCCTCCTCTCTCTCTGCCTGCCTCTCTGCCTACTTGTGATCTCTGTCTGTCAAATAAATCAATAAAATCTTAAAAAAAAAAAAAGAATAGTCACATTTCCACAACCCCCAACCCTTGATCACCCCATCACATTATCAATAAATAATATTAAATAATATACTAGTTTTTCCTCAGAAAGGCCGCCCAAGTGGGGCAGAAGGTAGCATGCTGTGTTCTTCCTGGAGCTTCAAGCCTGTGAATAGAGTATCAGAGCTCCAGCTCAGGGGTACCAAAGATGTCAATGCTTACTCATGTCACTCTGGATCTCAGGGTCCTGAGTTCAAGCTCCATACTGGCGGTAGAACTTACTTTTAAAAAGTGGGGGGGGGGGGGTGTGCCTGGGTGGCTCAGTGGGTTAAGCCTCTGCCTTCAGCTCAGGTCATGATCTCAGGGTCCTGGGATAGAGCACTGCATGCTCTCTGCTCAGCGGGGAGCCTCCTTCCCCCCACCCTCTTTCTCTGCCTGCCTCTCTACCTACTTGTGATCTCTGTCTGTCAAATAAATAAAATCTTAAAAAAAATTAAAAAAAAATAATGCTACTGGTTGTCCTGAGAACAACCCCAGATGAGAATTTCCACAGAAACACTACTTTGCAGATAAAAAGAATCCAAGAGGCACTGTTGTGACTTTTGTTTTCACCATCCAAAGCTAGTTACTCTAGTAGCATATGACTTTAAGCAAGCGTAACTCTATCTGAAGCAATGCAAGTACTATATATGTTGTGTGTGTGTAAAACTTTGTGTTATTTTGCTCGCATCAAACACCATAACACAGATATTCTTCTGAGTCACACTGAGTCATCTTATATGGGCGGTCACACAGCATTCTTTAGAAGACTCTAAAGATATAAGATACATGAGTGTGGCTATTAACACCAAAAAAATTTTAAATCCTATACTACAAACTTATAATGGTTTTATAAGCAACACATTCATACATACATATATATATATATATACCTAAATGTTAGCAGGAAGTTGAGTGTTTCATACCAGTTTTGGCATTCACTAGATACTTCACACCAAACAAGAACTAGACAAACCCTGAGGATGCCAGGCACTGGGCCACCCTGAGGAAGCTCACCAGCCACATGAAGAATGGCCACAAACAGAACATTTCAATACAGCACAATGCCGGCACAGTCAAGCCCAGAAGAGGCTGTTGTGGAACAGAAAGTTACAGTCTCATAGACTTAACCTGCCGACTCCACACGTATTATCTAGGTGGCATTAAAGGGTAGTTTGAGGGGACACCCTGATCACCCACATGTCCTCAACTTTGGATAGTACTACAAAACACCCCTATGACTCCCACCCCTAGGAATGGAAAATTCCACAAACAATACTCACTAAGGATTGAAGCTCAAGCAACTGTGGGGGCCATGCTTATAAGGCATGGTCTCAGCCTCAACAGGTCCAAATCGACTAGGGAACGAAAATTCTAAATAAGCTATTATTTGCCAAACGAGTTGACATAGAAATAGATGACCAGGGTTTTAAGAGGAGGAAAAAACCAATGTGAGAAAGAAAGTTTCATAAAAGAGGCCGAATATGAACAGAAGCATTCAAAAGAAAAAGAACTAGAAACCACTGAGTATCTACTTCACGACTTGCACCTCACATATGTAATCTCATTGGCTGAGACTAAATGTTTCACTTGAAAACCAACAATTAGAACAGCAGAGATTTGAACCAATCTGGCTGATGACTACAACATCTGTGATCTGTTCTTGGCATCACATCCGGGTAAAAGGAAGCCTTGAGTAAATGAAAACCGTGGCAAAGGGCCATGAGGCAAAGAGAGAAGTGGGAGCCAAGACTTGCGGGTGGAGAGCAGGAGGACTTGTAAGGAATCCTGAGAGGCAGTGCTAGGAAAGTAGGCAGAGCTCAGTGATAAGGGTCTTGAGTACCAGGCTAAGGAGCTCATACGGTTTTATCTTGCCTGCAGTGGGATACACTGAAGTCTTTGAGCAGGGCACATTATTAGATGAAAGAGATGTTTTAGAGATTAACACAGAGAGGGTGTGCAAAATCCAAAGAAGGGAACAGGGACTGGGGGCAAAGGAAGGGGTGCAAGTTTGTGCCTTCAGGGGTGGGGTGGAACTGCCCTTGGAGGGTGGGTAGACTAAGGGAAGTATGTGAGAAACCAGTGAAAGAATTGGTGAGACTGGGAGAAATTACAGAAAATAGGGTTAATATCAAGGACAGCTGGTGGCACCTGGGTGCCTCAGTCAACTAAGTATCCGACTCTCGATCCCAGCTCAGGTCTTGATCTCAGGGTTGTGAGTTCAAGCCCCACGTTCCCGCTCCAAGCAGAGCATGGAGCCTAATTAAAAGAATAATAATAATAATAATAATAATAATAAAATAAAAGAATACAAAATAAAAATTAAAAATCTAAGAAAATAAACTTCTAATGTTGATCATGAAAAGAAGAAAGTAAAAAGACCCAATATCAGAAATACAAAGAGAGGCTTAAGAACAGGCTCAAAAAAGATGTTTGGGGTGCTTGGGTGGCTCAGTCAGTTAAGCAACTGACTCCTAATTTCAGCTCAGGTCCTGATCTCAATGGTCTCAGAACCGAGCCCCACATCAGGCTCTGTACTCTATGTTGAGCATAAAGCCTGCTTAAGATTCTCTCTCTCCTTCTCTTTCTGTTCCTCCCCACCCCTCAGCTGGGCACTCTTTCTCATTTGAAAAAAAAAAAAAAAAAAGACAGCTGCTGTGGCTTAAACCATTATGAATTGCACTTCTATTTGCTTGGTTCAGTCTACTTATCTTCTTTTGGTGAAACAATACCTCTCTTTTTTATAAGAAAAATAAATTTCAAACACTGCTTCTCATTCCAGGGTTCAGTGAATAAAATCATCTTGATTTGCCTAAACTTCTCATGACTTAATATTCCTCAATAACATTCCCACTCATTCTTCTCAAAGTGCTTTATTAGCCCTATTATAAGATTTACCCTTTCTTTCTTTCCTTTTTCAACAACTATGCCTTGGCAACCCTAATTATACCCCAGGGTTGTAGCCAACCTCCAGGCTGACCTCCAACGATCCCTGCCTTGTGTCAGACCCTTTCTCGATGAATAGACTGTGTAACCAATAGGATATGGCAAAAATGACAAGAGTGTAACTTCCAGACCTACATCATCACAGGCAACGTGGTTCCCTTCTTGCTTTTCCGACCGTCAGGAAGCCAGCTGCCATGTCATTAGGACACTCAAGCAGCAAGGCAAAGCCTCACGGAAGGTGTCCCACCACCAGCCATGCGAGTGGATCCTGCAGCCCGGCCAAGCCTTCAGGTGACCATAACCACTGATGACACATACTATGACCTCGTGAGATCCTGAGCCAGAGCCACCAGCTGAGCTTCTTCCAATTTCCTGACACACAGAAACTGAGGTAATGCCGCTATAGAAAACCACTACATCTCTATTTTAATATGTCTATACCAAAAATATCTTGTTGGACTTCCAAAATGCTCTCAATAATGCTCACAATTTTGTTGGTATCTTCAGGAGCATCAAGCAGAAACCACCTGCAAAGATTCTGAAATCTTTTCTCTGCATTGTAACTCCTGGCAGGAGCCCCTTGACTTTTAATTACAGTTTCAGTTATTTTGCTCTGGGAGGCATGACCTCGAGATGCCTGTGCTTTGAGGTGTAGCTGCTGCTTTTTCACACAATGTCGTGTCCTAGATTATCCTGCTGCTTACCCTTAACCATTAGCATTTGACTACCTAGAAGAACTGACCTGCCTCGTGATAACCGGGAGTTTGTCATGTGCTTGGTGCTACTGGTCACTTACAAAATATTAAACGAATGGATTCTAAACTTTTCTCTGGGTTGCTTTTTCATTTACAAATAAAAATTCTTTTTCCTTTCCTGCCTTTGAACTAGTTTTCCATGATTATCTCTGATAATATATGTAAATGGTATCTGAAATAAATACATAAAAATTTATTGATAGAAATAAAATATATGTGAAATAAAATTTAATTATTGTTTTGCTTTTAACTCTTTACTTTGAAACAATTTCAAATTTACTTGAAAGCTATAAAAATAGAACAAAGAATGGCCTTCTCTCAGACTCACTAGCTGCTAACATTTTGCCACATTTACTTTACTACCACCCACTTACACACACACAAACCCTTAACCATTTGAGAGTAATTTGTAGTTTGCCACTATCCATTTACAAACACACACACGCACATACACTTAATCATTTGAGAGTAATTTATACATGAAATTTTGCCCCTATGCCTCTAAATACTTTAATGTGCATTTCCTAAGAACAAGGACATTCACATATGTAATTACAGTACAATTACCTAAATGGAAAAAATTTAACATTGATGCAATACAAATGGAAAAATTTAATATTGATGCACTATTACTATCTAATCTAGACCTGATTCAAATTTCATCAACTGTCCTAATCATGTCATTATTTTAATCATCTTTCACACAATCATTTTTCAAAGGCTTTGCTGAAAAACAGACAACTGTTTTTTCAATCAGCAAACCCTGGCAAAGTCAGTCTTTGCCCTCAAAGAGTTTACAGTCGAACAGGAGAGTAGTATCATGTCTATGATAATGACAAAGCAATGTACAATGGGATTAGGGTCGAAGAGGGTTACCAAATAAGTATCAAGAGTTGAGAAAGTCTTACCAACTGGTGAGTAGACATAAGAGAGAGCAATGTTGCAGGTTTTGCTGATTAGATGGAGCAAGGGAGGGTGTACCCAGAAGAACCACTAGGAACACAGGCATAGAAAGAAACTTCCCAGAGGGAAAGGCAAATGGGCAAGATTGTCTGGAACATAGGGTGGAAAACCAAGTGAGTGAAAAGGAGTTTTAGAGCCATGTTAGGAATGGCGCTGAATATCATGGTTTAAGATTGACCTGAGGTAAAATATCCCAACACCTCATGAGACCTCAGGCAAAGAATGAATGGGTTTGAGAGAAATGAACTAGAAAACAGAACTTGATCAGCCCAAGAAGAAAGGGAGACCTACTGTGTTTTTCCTTCTTTTAACCAATAATATGGATTGAAGAAGCTGACCGTCAGGTTTGACCAATCCCCTGACATAATACCAGCAGGAAGAAAATCCAGTTGTAATAGAATATATGACAAAAGAAGGTAGTTTCCTTTAGACAAAGCCAAATTATAATACAATGGAAAAGGAGAAAATATATCTCTCTGACATACAGCAGGATAGATGGGTATCATCAGAATCTTAAGTCTTTCCTTGTACATGGGGTCAGAGGTGGATGGAGAAAAGAATGGGAAGCCTATGTAGTCGCATGGTCCCTCTCTTGGGAAGGTCCTTTGCAGTGATGCATAGAGCTATAGTAGGAAAGATGATGACACTCATTCTGCCCCCATCACTGGCATGACAAGGGCCACCCATATGTCACCTGGTCATCTCTGGGTCATTGTACTAACACTCAGTTCCTGAGATACTATTCAGGCACAGCTGAACAATCCAACTCAAGGCTTCCTTTCCCTGAAGGTTATTTCTTACGTAAGAAAACAGAGGAATGAAGACTCTATGAGGGAAAGAACATCTATGGGACCAAGATTTTAGAAAATTTCCCTATCAAATGCATCTGTCCAGATTCTATGAAGGAGGGATACACACACACACACACACACACACACACACACACACACACACACATACACACACAGCATTCCTCTATTTTTAATATTTCATAACAGGCCAAATAATTTATATTTGTAACAGTCATTTGGCTTCCAAAAGTTTCCAGGGCACTACACATATCTTAGGGTCCAGAGAGCTTTTGTACTAAAAAAGAGAACAGAAAGAGTTTAAGGCCTTATGGGCTTCAACCAAAATCCTTTCATTTTTATGGAAGAAATAATTGGAGGCCCAAGTTATGGTGACTCAGTTATATCACAGAGTAAGTTTGTGAATGGTCTAACACTAGAACCCAGAAGTCAGGCCTCCTAATTTCAGGCAAATCATCTTCATCCAGTGAAAATGCCACTTTCTTTCTAAAATAACACTCTACTTGTACAATGGAGCAAGAAATTCTTCTTAAAATGCAAATTCATTAAGAGCTAGATCCTCCAAGTGACTAAGCTATCTTCTGGCCAACACTGAGAACCTGAATTAGAACGTACAAAAGGTAGGGGTGCCTGGGTGGCTCAGTCGGTTAAGTGTCTGACCCTTGATCTCACTTCAGATCTTGATCTCAGGGTCATGACTTCAAGTGCCCTGTTGGGCTCCATGCTGGGCACATCGCCTACTTAAAAGAAAAGAAAAGGAAAGAAAGTACAAAAGGTATTTCCATATTTACACTGTACCGATGTTTAAAATAATCAGGAACAGCAGGACTCAACTGCCATTCTTCCCAGGGTTGCTCAATTCAGAACCACAAATCCAGACCAGGATACAGAATGACCACAGACATGGCTCACAGCAGGCATGGCCACAAAAGAGTCTGGACACTTTCATCCTCATGGTTTTAAGCCCACATGGTCAAAGGCTTTGAAGAGTTGAGGCAAAAAGTGAGGAAATTGCTGAAGAAATGTAAGTAGGCGGAAGAACATAATTATTTGAAGTTGCGTTTGGCCTGGACATTAAGGAGAAAATACTTGGCCAGCCTTCCCTCCCACCTCAGTTTCCTCGCCAACTGCATATATATGTAAATATGAGAAGCCACAACCCAAACCCCAACTTTATGACTCTTAAAATAGGGCTTTGTTTTAGTAGATAAAGTACCACATGCTGAAGTAGGAACACCACTTCCTGTGGTATCTAGACAGATCTTTTATTCACAAAGTGACCCTGTCTGACCCTGAATAATGGTTTGAGAACAATCTCATATTGATAGGAAATTAAGGGCCATTCCCCATACTACTTTCTTCATTCACATTATCCATCATTCTCTCTTCTAACGTCCCTGCATTTCTGTACTTATCTTCCTCTGCCGTTTTTAGGGTAATTCAGGATCTGCATGCCATGGGGACAGGAAAGTATGGCAACCAAGGAAAATTCTAGTGTGTTTCGGCATCAGACTCTGATCAATATCAGGTCATTTATCTTCTCTCTGCTTTACTTCCCTTTCATAAATATCAGCCAGGAAGGCAGCTTGAATGGCAAGCAAACTTATAAAGAGAGTTATAGTTTCCCATTTGTCTTTCTTTACAAACTTCCAGAATGCCTAAGTTTCATCAGCTTTTGTATGAATATAGCCTGTAGCAGGAAGGTGGTCCAATACTCTTAATTTTACAAATGGTGATACTGTGATCCAGGGAAATTCAGTGTATGCCCAAGGTCACAAAGCTCTTTCACAAATAGCTTCTCCTTAGGCTAATATTGGCCCAAAATTCAAGATCCTGTCAGTGTGCACAATATTATGATTTGCTGCCCACAAAGATAATCAAGACACAATTACGTTTTTTTTCCTGTGGCTGATGCCAGGCTTAATAGAATATAAATATACAAATTATAAGTCCTAGGGTTCTTAAAAGTTTAATACTAAAATATTGATGAAATGCCCAAGACTTTCATAAGGCAACTTATGAATGCACCTCTTCATATCAAGGAGGAGGAGCTCACAACGAATTATGTCTACTCAGTCTGTGCATCAAAGGAGCAAATTAGACATGAGCTTCATAGTCATTCTGCTAATGGCTATTGCAAAGGAGCTGATGAAAGATAAATGGACACCCCCAATTTCTTCACTGCAATGATGCTTTTTGGTTTTCTGTAGTATTTTGGTACCCAGAGCAACACCTAGCAGAGGGAGGCTAAATGGATGAATGAATGAATTTAATGAACATATATGTATATACATATGTATATGTATAGAATGTATAAACAGGAGTCATATATGTGGATTTGAACAAAGAATTTTAAGAAATCTTGGATCTAGTAAGACCTCTCGAGTCTAGCAAGATCTGGAATTGGTAAATGGGACAAATAAAAATCTGGTGAAGAAATAGATATTTCAAGTCATGAGTTTTTCAAGAATTAATCATTTTTATGTACCATGAGGCAGTTGCGCATCCTTTATGTACTTTAAATTACCCTAAAAATGCTTATCTTTTTTTTGTTTTTTGAAAGTTTCAGGGTAGGGAGACTTTGACCTTGTTAATTTGAAATAGGGCAAGTTTACAACTTTTATGGGCATTTTAGAGTTTTGTCTCTTATTCTCAGCCAATTAAGCTTGATCTGCTTTTTGGAAGTGTTTTTCAGTGCTTGCCTCAGCAGCACATATACTAAAATTGGAAGTGTTTTCCATTAATTTATTTTTCATAATTTTTCAGGCATCAGTCAATGTCCCAGTGGAAAAATTGTTGCAAGAGTTGTCATCTCTTACCTCATTTATTTATCTTAAAGATTTGCATGTCTATTTTAGAGAGAGAAAGAGAGTCAGGGGAGGGGCAGAGGGAGAGGGAAAAAGAGAATCTCAAGGAGACTCCTTGCTGAGCATAGAGCCCGACAAGGGGCTCGATCCCATGACCCTGAGATCATGACCTGAGACGAAATTAAGAGTCAGGAACTTAACCAACTGAGCCACCCAGGTGCCCCTGACCTCATGCATTTATAAGCTTTGTATATTGTAGGATGATTTCATGTTTTTGGACATATCACTTGACCCCTTTATCTGCTTTTAAAAGTACTTTTTAAATCATTTTCAGTCAGTGATGCCAACTTCCTACTAAGTGTGATCGTACTCTCAAATGATCACTTCTATATTTTAGCAAAAACTTCTATTAAGAGTGAAGAAATGGCCAATTGTTGGTTGACTCTTCCTGAAAGGGACATTCAGTTTTTAAATTTCATTTTAACACAGAAATATGAAATAAAAAGTTGAGAAATATATGCATCTGTCATTTACCGTTCATCTACTTTACTCCCAGTTTTAACTAGAGCAGTAAGCAGGTAGATAGTATTGGTCCTTTAGTTTGACTTTTTACTGTAAAGATAAAGTAGGTTTTACTAATAGCAAGCTTAAAACCAAAGTCTAAAAACACTAACTTCTGATTAGCTTTTCAGTTTGATAGATTTATTCTTTTTACCAATTCAGTTCTAGCTGGTCCTCCATGCTGTCCCCAATTCTGTCAAAACACAAATCAGAATATCACACATCTATACTTAAAAGGTTTTTTTAGAGATTTATTCATTTATTTTAGAGAGCAAGAACGGGGGTGGAGGGTGGAAAGGCAGAGGGAGAAAGAATCTCAAGCAGACTCGACGCCGAGCACAGAACCCAACTCTGCGTCAGTCTCCCCACCATGAGATCATGACCTGAGCCGAAACCAAGAGCTGCATGCTTAACAGACTGTGCCACTCAGGTGCCCTTATACTTAAAAGTTTTTGCAAGCTTTCTTTTCACGGAAGTCCAAACTGGCATTTCTTCACTCAAGATAATCTGAGTCCAACCTTATTTCCCAGAAAGTTCTGGCATGTACATATCATTTCTATCACCTCAGCAGTGCCTGCTACCTGACTTTACCAGTTATCCTTCAAGAAGCAAATGCCACCACAGAAGTGCTCCCAGGCCAATCTAAACATCCTTCCTTATTCCCATCCGCCTGGTGCATCCTGGGAGTAGATGACATCGACTTTTTCAGACTAGAAAAGCACACTATTTTATTCACCATTGTCTTATTCATGTCTCTACCAACTGGTAAATTCCTTCATGTCAAAACAATACATTGGTCACTCTACATGTTTCTGCTACAGATGAGGGGCTCAATAATATTTCTTGTCTACTGACTGACTGAATGAATGAATGAATAAATGACCCATGGGAAAGACAAAGCTCAGAATACATAAATCAGTTGCTCTGCATTTTGAAATATTTTTCTCAATATATAGGGGGGAAAATGGAAGGTCAAGATTGTCCCATTTAATTGCTAAACTTTGTCCCATTTAATTGCTAAACAATACCACTGCAAAGGAAAATCCCAGAGTTGAAAAAAATGATGACAATACTGGGGATTATAAATACAGAAAAATAACAAAAGCTTTGCTGGAAAAATATGTGGTTCAATTAGAGGAAAAAAACTGATGCTGTTTCATAAGAGAATTCTATGGATACTTTCAAGGGCTTAATTAGTAGTTATTCTGTACATTCACTGAAAGCTGAAGGCCTTCTTTTCACTGGCATTCCTGTATTCTCATTAAGTGGCTCTCCTCTGATATGGCTACATGTAGTCATGTTTTTAGGGACCTGATATTCATCTCAGCTATGGCCACAGGGAAGTGACCATGAGCATACACTGGTAGCACTAAAGGGATGGTCCAGGATGGGCTGAGAGTCAGGCGACAGAAGAAACAAAGGACGGTACAGGAGTCAGGGAGAAAGGAGCAATGGAACAAACCTTGCAATGGCAATATTTTACTATGCTAAGAAGAATACTTTCAGCCTCATGGCTGAAAAGCACAATTCCTAGGGTGCACTGTGTATGCTGGTATAGGGACCCAGCTCTGCAAACTTCTCCAGAAAAACAATGTCTGGGAATACCCTAGAATGAACCCCTACTTATTAGCAGATTATTATAGTCTACAGTTAACTACAGGACTGCCTTTCTTCATTGTGTTCATGAAGTGTAATATAAAAACAAGCTAGAAAAGGGCAAAGAATATCTAAGGTTATTTAAAATATATTTTTGAAATATAGACAAAAGGAAAAGGAAGGGGTTCCTATAATTTTAAGGCTTAATTTTGAAAAACAACTGAGGTCTCTGATGGTCTTTGATGAAGCTCACAATGTGACTGCAAATAAAGAACATTTCAATGTATCCTAAATGTATGTAAGTGTCTGTACATTACCTAAATGAAGCAAGAAAACAAAAAGCACAGGTAGCCGTAAATACATATGAAGTATAATGTTAAGAATAAATAAATAAATGACACTAACATTAAATATTTAACATTAATGTTAAATAGCAAACATTAATATTAAAATAATATTAATTATTTATAACATTAATATTAAAGTAATTACAGGTTTCATGGTGAAGAACACCTCTGCTTTTAAGCAAATGCTGGTTAACTTTTAAAGGGCAATCTGAACCAGAGAAGCTGAAAGTATTTGAACTGAAGGTGTGAGCTCTCAAGTCTGCAGAAACACAGACCTCATTTGCAACATTTTGTTTAATTTCTTTCCCTCTTCCATTCTTGCTCTTTTTAAAATGTCATTTCCCTTTTGCTTTTATTATAAATCCTCTTCCTTGACACTTTTTTAAAATTTCAAGATCTCTAATAGCAGCATCTTCACTTTATCATAAATAATGGAAACTACAGAGAACAGAAAGCAATCCAGTTTAAGCTGACCCCATCACACTGAATACATTCATTTCCTTCTTACGAAGAATCAGTTCCTATAAACTGTATCACTGTCATTTGTTCAAGGTTTTAAACTCTCTAATCATTTCATTTAAAAAGGAAAACTAAAACCTAATGGACTTAAACTGCCCGTGAAGACCATCTCAATTGAAGAATCTGCAGAGGGTGGAAATGGTTTCTTGCACAGATAATATTTTTCCTGCCCTGCTAACTTTCAAGGGTCTATGATTCATTTCTGTAATTCCCTTGGGTCAACATGTAAGTCTCACTAAGTGTTTGAAATTCAAACCATTACATAAGCTTCCTGTCAACTTATTTCTCTCTCTGCAATAATTTATGCTCTCATTAAGTATCTAGTTAATGATGTGTTGGGACCTGAGTAAAAATATCCTTTAGTCTTCTCCCTAAAAACTGCATAGAAACCTCCAATGGAACTAAAGCTGCACATTCTTCATCTGATATGGATTTGTTACCCGCGGCTGCAGGTTCGTCTTCAGTGTAGCCCATCCCACCTCCTCAGCTATAAACACCTTGAAAGCAAAGCCCGAGTCTTGCTCTAGTCTTCTCCCGCACTCGCCCCTGATTACCACCTCTCTTCACATCCATAAGAATATAATAGATGCTCAATAAATAGTTGTTAACCGAGCTAGATCAAAACTTGGGGCTACAGAGCATAGAACACTCACATTATGGCAGGCAGTGATCTGAGAGATTGAAGGGCAATCAGGGATCACCCTCTGTGAGTCATGGGCAGCTGACATGAGTCCAGAGGTTTGAGGTGAGAGACCGATAACTAAGGGTAGGAAGGGAAACAAACACCTCAGCTGGGAGCTGGAGGGACTTTGAGAAACCTTGCCTCCAGGAGATGGCACTTCTGCTCAGGGCTGCTCTGACTTGGTCAAGTTGCCACTTCCTCTAAAAGGCCTATCCATTAAGTTATAGAAATAGTTCCCCAACAAGAGAACTGAAACTAACAAATGAGCTCTTTTATCCCAGAAGATATTGCTGTTCTTAGGAAAAACAGAAGAAGACTAATCTGATTCTCATGTAAAGAAAAGCTTTGATTGGTCCACAACTGAATAATCCTGACCATAGCATCTTTGCTTGAACCTTGGGTCTTTCCTACTGTATCTTTGTTGTTGTGTTTTGGGTTTGGGGTTTCTTTTCTCTTTTTATTTATTTATTTGTTTATTTAGAGACAGAGCAGGTGAGCAGGGAGAGAGAAAGAGAGAATCTCAAGCAGACTCAGAGCTGAGTTCAGAGCTGGAGGGGGAGGCCCTGATCTCACCACCCTGATATCATGACATGAGCTGAATCAAGAATCCAGTGCTTGGGGCGCCTGGGTGGCTCAGTTGGTTGAGTGACTGCCTTCGGCTCAGGTCATGATCTCGGTATCCTGGGATTGAGTCCAGCATCGGGCTCTCTGCTCAGCGGGGAGCCTGCTTCCCCACCCCACCGCCTGCCTCTCTGCCTACTTGTGCTCTCTCCCTCTCTGTCAAATAGATAAATAAAATCTTAAAAAAAAAAAAAAGAATCCAGTGCTCAACTGACTGAACCACCCAGGCACCCCCATATCGTTGTTTCTTAAAACAAATTTTAATGTGGTAAAAATCTGACTCTAAACATGCCTGCTTTCATATTTGGCAAGAACATGTTTGACATCAATGATGGAGAAAGTTGCCTTTATGGATAAAAGTGCATCACAAATATTCGGTGTCAGATGAGCCAATAAAGAGGGAGTAACATTCAAGTCGGTATACCTTTACATGTATGTATATGTACAGATGTTAAATATATACAAATTACAAGTAGGTCACATTTATGCTTCATTAATATACGAATTGAAATTAAATCTTGATTAGGTTCTACAAATCACCTGTTTCGTGTGGGTCAGATTAAGAGCTACATTTAAGAATACAGTCAACTAGAAATTCTCTTGGGAATATCCTAAAAAACTCAAAATTATGCATCAGGAATCAAGGAAATGAATCAATATCTTTAGAAAATGGGAGCCAGAGCCTTTTCAAAATATTTAAAACAAAATGTCTGCCCAAATCTCTATGCCTCTGGCCATCTTTTAGAAACAAAAAAATTTTCTCCAGAATATAAATGCAGCTTCCAAATCTACACTACCCAATAGAGCCAAGTCAGAAATGGGCAGAGCACTTGGCTCTTTCCCAAGAGTGCCCCAATCACACAGAACCAGCTCTGAACTATTCAGAGGAGCTCAAGAGAATTTTTTGAGCCATGTTCTCTTACTATTAAGGACATATATTTTTTCTGCCTGTCCCAGGTCATTAAACTCTTAGATTCATTTTCTTTAATGATGAGCCAGACTCATGTTCATCATTAAAAAAAGAAAGAAGGAAAAACAACCTTAATGAAGACATTTGCCTTAGAAACTGTCACAATCAAAGACAGACCTTTTCAGATGTAATTAAACTTTTTTTCCCAGGTAATTTACCCTATTAAAATATGGTAATTTACCATGGTTTCAGGTTATCTGAAACCTTTCTAGGATTGAAAACCAAAGTTAATTTCTTTCTATAAGCAGTATAATTTGAACCTAAGAGAATCAGGGGGCATTTTATATTCACACAAGCACGTAGAAGCTAAAACTTTTTCTATGGAAGGTACTTGAAGGAATCTGATTGTGCCCCTGGAATCTTCACATGCTTTGGTACCAAAGTGCAAAGGGCACTACAGAAAGAACAGAATCGTCCTCCCCCAAACTAATCCACCCTTTCCCTGGCGGCACCGTGGGCTGATAAGGACTTAGGAAGAAAGCCCTTGCAGCGATGTTATTTTTGACAATATCGGTGGGCCCAATTCAAAAATCAGCGTGATTAGAGGTTTAATGAGGCACTTTGTTATTCCCTGCAATAAAAAACGGAAAAATAGAGACAGAGTTCTTCAGGCTTAATTACCACATCTGTTATTAGGCACTTTCCCGTGATTGACTGGAGTGTATGTCGGACACGGTGCCAAAAAAGCCTCCCCATAAAAGCAGCTTCCCGCTCACGGCCTGAATGGCACCGGTCTCTGTTACAACCAGGATTTCCATGGCAAACAAGCAAAGCTTGGCGCACACAAGCCCCCGTGCCAGCTGAAGGCACTTTTTCCTGGTGCCAAGGAAACTGGTCACGGGGCCTGGTCGGCTTGCTCTGACTTCTGCTCCTCTCCCTCCTTCCCTCCACCCCACTTCCCTGCAGCTTGTGACATACAGGGCACTGCTGGGGAGGCAAAGGAGCCAGGGGAGGCGATCAGGGGCTGGGCTTTCGTTTTTGTTGGAATGCCTACTTGCAGACACTAAAGTTGGGGATGATCATTCAGTTAGTTACACTGCAGGTGGAAAGCACTTCCCAGCTTCTGATGTCATGATGACATTAAAACACACAGCGCACAGGCAGCACCAAGAAGCGGGTATCTCAGAATCCCCGGCCCTAGGAAAACCCCACCAAATTTGGCTTTTAGGAGCATCTCGTTCTGTAGCATGCAAATCAGAGGAACTTACTGCCCTCCTTCCTTATACCCAGGAAAGCTCATCACAGATACCTTCCAGTCTGAGCATGCAGGCAAATATGGATCTACTCATGAAACCGTGGCTCCTTTGAAAAGAGTGGCACTTACAAAAAGTTCCACGTTTTAAAGGTACAAAAATCCAGACACCCACAACTCAAGTGACTGTGCAGGCAGCAGTAGTGTGGGGAGAGTGACTAGCACAGATAAGCCCTCTTCAGACCAGACCCACAGGACAGCCAGGAATGTCAGAGCAACCTCTACCCTGAGCACACGCCAGGTAGGGACACACAACCAATGCCAAGAGTAAACAACAGCCCAGTGCTCCAGAAAGTGTGACATGTGGTTGCAGCAGAAGTCAGGGGAAAATACTAGAACACAGATATCCTGTAAATACATTCTTCTGGAACAGACAAATGAAAAGAAGAAGGCCCAGGAGGCGTTCTCTCTCTGGATGGAATTTGCTCCTCGAGGATGAGATTGTATAAATGTACAATGCACTTCCCAGTTGCTGTTTTCTACCAAGCAAGATCGTGGCATTTTGGATGTGTGGCTCCTGTTAATGGTGATTAGTGCACAGAATATAACCCCAAAATAATAACAAGTAAAGTGTGAGAAATGAGCAAGCAGGGAAAGGATTTTTCTGAGCTATTAGAAGAGTCTTACCAGCATTTAATAAAAATAAAAGGAATATACAGTGTTTTCTAAAGAGGAATGAACATTGATAAAAGCCATTATCTATACACTTGGAAAAGTGTCTATGGAAGAAGTTTTTCAGTCCTCGGGATACAGACTGGAAGCCAGTTCCCTAGAGGTTTGCCTCTAGAGCCTGCCTTATTTTCAAATAATCTTTCCAGCCTGAGGAAGGCAAAAAGAGCTTTAGAAAACAGAATTCAGCCTTCTCAAACAAATGGCAGTCCAATTTGTTGTCATACACTTCCTGCCGGCCACGGTTACCACAGGGCCCTCTCATATTCCCCAGACTTTCTCTCCTCAGCCCATATAATATACATGATTGAGGCTTTTTTCAAACTAAGCCTCACTCTCTTTTTTCTTTATCCACAAGTGAGCCTTTGTGATCCGTTGAGAAGAGAAGAGAGATGGGTAGAGCATGGCGGAAGTGAAGTCAATCAATTCTGAAATTATATTAAGGCCCGCTGCAAACAAAAGAAGAGCTATTTCCAAGCAAAATTCCCTCAATAGAAAAATTTCCACAAGTCATGGTTTTTGTGGTATTAGAGAGAAAGGAGCTATATGTTAAAATATCTAAAAGCAAATTGGCAATGATCTCTTGGGTATGATACCAAAAGCACAAGCAACAAAAGGAAAAAAAACAACAACAGATACATCGGGCTTTGTAAAAAACAAACAAACAAACAAAATAAAAAAACTTTGTGTGTCAAAGGGCATTACTGATGGAGTGAAGAGGCAACCCACACAGTGGGAAAACCTATTTGCAAATCATATATCTGATAAAAATCCAGAACATTAAAAAAAAGACACCTATACTCAACAACAATAAAATAAACAGCCTAATTAAAAAATGGGCAAAGGACTTGAACAGCTATTTCCTTAAAGAAGATACAGGAATGGTCAATATACACAGGAAAAGATGTTCAGCATCCCTAATCATTAGGGAAATGCAAATCAAGATCACAAAGAGACAGCGATTCCCTCCCATGGGTAGGGCTTATGATCAAAACACAAAACAAATAAAACCCCTAAAATGACAAGTGTTGGTGAGCATGTGGAGAACCTGGAAACCTGTGCTTTGCGGGTGAACATGTGAAATACTGCACATGTGGAAATACTGCTGTGGAAAACAGTACGGCCGGTTCTCAAAAACCTTAAAACATGGGATTACCACATGATGCAACAATTCTACCTGTGGGCATATATTCCAAAAGAATGGAAAGCAAGGACTCAAACAGATTTGTACATCAAGGATCACAGCAGCATTATTCTTAATACCCCCAATGTGGAAATAACACAGATGTCTATGAAGGGATAAATGTATCAATAAAATGTGGTATATACATATGATGCCATATTATTGAGCTTTAAAAAGGAAGGAGATTCTGACATGTGCTGCGACATGGACGGACCTTGAAGACATTATGCTAAGTGAACTAAGTCAAAAGGACAAATATTGTGGGGCCCCTGGGTGGCTCAGTCGGTCGAGACACTGACTCTTGATTTCGGCTCAGGTCATGATCTCAGGGCCATGAGATGGAGCCCAGCAGCCGGCTCTGTGTTGGGGGTAGAGTCTGCTTGGGATTCTCCCTCTCCCTTTGCTCCTCCCCCTGCTCATGCTCTCTCTTTCTCTCTCAAAATAAATAAATAAAATCTTGAACAAAAACCAACAATAATGTATGATTCTACTTATATGAGATATCCATAATGGTCGGACTCATAGAGTCAGAAAATGGAAGTGTGGTTGCCAGGGTGGGAGGCAAAGGGGAAAAATGGAGAGTTGCTGTCTAGTGGGTACAGAGTTTCAGTTCGGGAAAATGCAAAAGTTCTGGAGAGGGAGGGTGGTTAAGGGTTGCATGCTGTGTGAACGGGCTTAACACTGGAGAACCCTACCCTTAAAAAGGGTTACATGTTAATTCACCACAATAAAAAAAAAAAAAAAGGAAAAGCAATATCTAGAGTCAGCCAAGTTCTAAGGAGTAACAGATGTCTGCCCAAGAGATAGGGGACTCCTGTTTGCTTCTTTTTATTACCCATCTGCATGATTAAAACAAACATTCACACATTCTTCCAGGGCTCCCACACGGACCTGTAATCTGGTAGAGAGAACCCGAGGCAAATGTCAGCAAGTGTAATGACAACAGTGTAATCCTCTCTTGGCCCCAGACCCATCGCCGCCTCCCCCAGGGCCGGAATATCACCTCTCCCGCTCTCCCAGAGAGCTGTAACACATCCAAAAATTCATCCAGAATCCAGACTCAGAAACGCAAAAAGCACCATCTCACTATCTCTCAACTTGAAGCAAAGAGAAACCAAAGGGCACTGAACATCCCAAAGCCACTGCACCAGGTCAGAGTTCTGGCTCTCTGCGACTTGTTGGCCGGAATTCTGAATTGATTGTTTGACTTGGAACGAAGGCACGTAGAGGGCTCGACTTGTGTGTACTTCTTACTTTCCTAGAGACGCTCTAAGGAATTTGAGGTTTGGGAGGAACTTGCCTTCCTCGATTTCAATTCTGAATTCCTCACCTCAATTTTCTGGGTCACAGTAAAACGGCTTTGCTTTGGGGTTTGAGTCTCCTACCCCTCTCACGGCTGAAGAAGTTAAGGTTACACAAAACAACGCCTTCTGAAGTACAGAATGCAGCTCTCAATTCCCCCTCTGGCAGGTACTCCTGCGGACCAGTTGTTATTTATAATACCTATAGGGAGAAAGGGGCTTAAAAGATCAAGTTTAATCAGCACGCTGCACTTGCCCACAAAGCAGGCCACAGCTGTACCCCGGCTTCTGAGCAACTGCTCCACGAGGAGACAGCAAGACCTCTGTTGTCCTGCAGGGTCCGCTCAGGTCACAGCATGTGGTGCGGATTAGAGAGTCCCAGTCCTCTAGGACCCAGTGGGGCAGAACCCTCCCCAACCGAGGCTCTGTGCCATCACCTGACTCTCTTCAGGGTCTCTTGGGGACCAGGAGCAGATACCAGACTTCTCAAAATGTATAAAAGCTAATGATTTCTTTCTCTCTTTCTTTTAAGGTGTGCATCAATTTTTTAAAAATTTTTTTTATTTTTTTAAAGATTTTATTTATTTATTTGACAGGCAGAGAGAGAGGGAGGAAGCAGGCTCCCTGCTGAGCAGAAAGCCCAATGCGGGGCTCGATCCCAGGACTCTGGGATCATGACCTGAGCCGAAGGCAGAGGCTTAACCCACTGAGCCACCCAGGCGCCCCCGTGTGCATCAATTTTAAAAAAAGAGAGAGAGAACTCTTCATTTTTACCCGTTCTCCCAAAGAGCTGTCATAGGGGAGTAGAAGCAAATGTATCCAGAGGAGAAGGTCAGGGCTTGGTCTGAAGTTAGCTAAATTTTGAGACTTCAATGAAGTTACGATTTAAGAGGCAAGAGTCCCACATGTTGGTCGCAGGCTGTGCCTTAACCAGGAGCCGATAGAGAGGAGGAACCCGCAGGACAACAGCTGTCCCAAAGCTTGTCCTCAGCTCCTGCAGTTCACAGAAGGGAGCAGAAAGGGTAAGCCCTCTCTGTCACACAGTTGTGCTTCTTGCATTTGGTGTCTAGCTCCACAGTCCAGCTCCGTGGCGAAGCTGTGGCTCTGCTCTAGGGGCGCTAGGCAGTGAACCCTCATGACGCAGGAACACTGAAGGGAATCCATTTTGGAAAGCTTTCTTCCCAGTTCAAGGGGAAGCATGAAAGTTAATTATTCTCTGAGTTTTGTCCTAGGCTGCAAATACCACCAAGGACCAGATCCCAAATGTGTTCCAGGATGCCAGCTTCAAAGAAACCTTGGCCAATGCTGGCATCAAGATCCCTACCTTTCGTAATTCACAGAGTAATGCCTATTGTTCACCTGACACTCACCTTTGATTGGACCCTACAGTGTAAGCCTGGAGGACCATGTACCCTAGATCCTTCTCTAATGTAAACTCCAAGCCCCAAACGGGGACAAGACTCATTCTCCTTTCCTTTCCGAGTCTCCCAGATACTCCATCTGCTGTTCCCTGCCTGTCGCTGACACTATGCAATAAACTCTGTTTCCATTTTCTCTGGCTTGCACCTGATTTCCATCCTGGGTGAAGACAAGGACCCTCTTGGCTGCTTTTGGAGGACCCTCCGCGGTTCCTGGACCCAGCCTCTCTGCATCACTCACCTCCCTATTCTCACTTGCCCATTCAGTGGCACCCACACACTCCAGACACAGCCCAAGAGACTTCCTAGTCAAGTTCAAGCAGTCCAAACAGGACTTTCTAATTTCCTCATCTTATAAATAAGGAAACACACACAAAAGATTATTATTATTTTTTTTTTTTAGCTGCCAAAGATCAAACAGAGGAACAGCTAGATCTCAAGACAAGATCTTTAATCTCCAGATAAGATATTCATTTCACCACTCGGGGCTACCTAACAGAGTTCTAGTGGGAAAGTATGCTCCCTCACTCAAAAAACGTTTACTTCTTTCACTGAAGAGTATGCTAAAAAAATTAAAAATTTTATGGATTAGTGACACTGACCTTAACATCTGCATCACTTCTTTTTTTTTTTTTAAGATTTTATTTATTTATTTGACAGAGAGAGAGAGATCACAAGCAGGCAGAAAGGCAGGCAGAGAGAGAGGGGGAAGCAGACCCCCTGCTGAGCAGAGAGCCCGACTCGGGGCTCAATCCCAGGACCCTGAGATCATGACCTGAGCCGAAGGCAGAGGCTTAACCCACTGAGCCACCCAGGTGCCCCTGCATCACTTCTAATGCTTTTCATTGGCACCAGATTAGAAAACACAAACATTTACCTCACATTGATACAATTTTAAAAGTGGGCAGCTACACTCATGGGTAGTACTGGAATTTCATGCTTGGGGGATTCCATCAACCTCCCAGAACTCAGCATAAAGCACATTGAATGAAAGACTTGAACTGGATCAGGGGTTCCTGGGTGGCTCAGTCAGTTAAGCATCTGCCTTTAGGTCAGGTCATAATCTCAGACTCGTGAGGTCAAGCCCTACATCAGGCTCCCTGCTCAGCGGGGAGTCTGCTTCTCCCTCTCCCTCTGCTTCTGTGTTCTCTCTCTCTCACACACAAATAAATAAATAAAATCTTAAAAACAACAACAACAACTTGAACTGAACCAATGGAATGAAACGTCCCAAAAGTCACTTTCTCCTTAAATCATTTTCTTCATCTGGACTTCTCTTCCCTAACTATAGGCTCCTCACTGGGGCCTTGGGGATCCTTCTGAGGTCTGACACACTGACCGCCCACAAGCATCTTCACTTTTCTGAGCTGCTCAGCTGCCAACAACGGCTGGGCAAAAAAAGAATGGGGGGGATGGCCATTGTGCATGGCTTACTTTCTGTGGGCATAGCCACCAGAGCCAGCCTGGTCTTCTCCGCACATACCAGGGAGCACACCGTGGAACAAATGGCCACAGTATACCCGGAAGGGGGTTTGCTCTGCTTGGGGTCTGAGTTGTGATAGGTCCAACTCCCAGGTAGAGATTGGGAAGCTGCTTTTGTTTTAAAGAATAGGTTCTCAGAAGTCAATGACAAAACTTGCCTGGTTTCCACAGCCCTTTCTTTACTCACTGACACTTTGGTCTGAAAATCTGCCTGTCAGGCCATGGTTGCCCTCCTTCTCAGCAGCGGAGCCTGACTCACCATCAAAGGAAAGAGAGGAGACGTCAGCCCCTAACACATAAAAACACTGTGGTCTCCCGTGTGTGCCAGTGAATGAAACCACATGCTGCTGGACTCTAATTTCATGGTTCCATTTTTACAAATAGTTACAACCCGCCAAAAAATGAAAAATGTTCTTCCGAATTCTCTGGCTAGACTGGAGTTTCCTTAGGTCAAGCTATAAGAAATCCTTCTTGGATAGAGACTTAATATCTCTCTGTCAGCCACACCTGAACTCAGACAAATTGAGAAAGATTGGAGTTTGGTCCTCTAGGGAGAAGGCGACCCATAAGCACATGTATGAAATTCGAAAAGCAAATTTAGGGGATTGCTTTCAGAAGATCTCTGGACTTCGTAACAATGCCATATCCTCAGCCAAAGACATTTATGCTGCGAGGTGACAACTGAACCCAGAGGGTTAGCTTATGGGATGATCACAACCATAAAAATTAAACTCTCCAGAAGTGATGGGCTGCAGGGAGGCCCTCTGAATGGTCCCCAGAGGTGGTACAAACAAAACTACATAGCACCATTTACATATTGCCTTGAAAGGAAGGCAAGGATTTTTTTTGCCCCCAGCCCTAGCTTGGCAGAGCTTGACATCATAAGCTTTTTTGTTTTTGTATTGAACAGCAGAAGTAAATTGCCTTTGCTCTAGGCGGGTCTTCACCAAAATAAAAGTAGACCATCTGGCCAGCTCTTCTGAGGAACCCTCTGTACCTGAATGGGCTGGGCTCAGATGCAATCATGGTCCTTCCTGGTGGAGGACCTCTGCTCCTTGGTATGAGGAACTGCCTCGTCTCTCCTAGCTGAGGCCAGGGGCTGCTTTGCTGGCGCCACCTCCATCATTCACCCTCCCTCATAGCCTCTACACTTCAGTCCTGCTGCATTCTATTAAAGAGTAGCTAGGGGGTCAATGGTTCAAAACCCGAAAATCTAAAGGAGAAACTGTGTGAGCTCTTCCCTTGCCTCCTGTCCTCCTAACAACAGTGTGTACTCCTCATTGACTATTTCCCTGCTGGTAAGCACCTCCACTAGGGGAAAGACTGGATGTCTTGGGGAAGTTTTAATCAAGCAGTGATGCTCCCTTGCCATCTTGCTGGTATATGGCAGGTGACAAAGTCAAGATTACCCATTGGAATGAAGATTAGGACTGTGGGTCGAGTTCACTTTTTCATGTGAACATCCCTGTACTGTATAGTCCCGTTCATGTAGTTCTGAATAGTTTTGAAATTAATCAGGCCCACAAGGATTTAAGTTCTTAGTATTTTTTTTTTTTTAAAGAAAAAAAAGAAAAAGTCAGCATGTCCGGGGTCTGCTCAGACTGCCTTAACAAAACACCACAGACTGGGTGACTTACCAGAAATGTATTTCTCACAGTTGTGCAGGCTGGGAAGTCCAAGGAGAAGGTGCTGGTCACCTCAGTTTCCAGTGAGAGCTCCCCTCCTGACTCCCAGATGATCTCCTCCCTGTGTTCTTAGAGGATGGAAAGAATGAGCTCTGATGTCTCTTCCTCATCCTCTATGCCATCAGCTCTACTGGTTAGGGCCCCACATTGTAACCCCATTTAGCCTTTATCACCTCCTCATGGGCCTTAGGTCCAAATACGGTCATACTGAAGGATAAAACTTCCATATATGAATTTTGGGAGATATAATTCAGTCCATAGCATTATACTTGACCATTTGGGGACTGAAAGGTAATTAATACAGTTCTTATGGACTCAAGGAGCTTAAAAGCTAGAATTCATTTATTCTAGAAATAAAAGGGCCCTCAAGGTCTATGCCATCTCTTCCCATCAGCTCCAAGGATTCCTTCTAGACATACTCCAAAAATGTGCCTCCTGAAATGGCTGGCTATTTCAGTCTGCTTCACAGAGGGAGGCACAGAGGCACAGAGATCTGAGGTGGTCTGTGGCACTTGTGAAATTAAATTCAAACTCTGGTGGAGTCTCCAAAAGGAGACCTGAGGTGCTCAGGTTTGCAACATCGACCACATTCTGCATCACCAGACTCCTAATGCTGACAGGGGAACACCGCTCAGATCAACATGTTCCTCAAGGCTTCTTGATCTAGAATGTAGGAGAAGCGTTATCTGGAAGCTTGTGCCCAAGCCAAGATCGGGATTGTAGTTTGTTAGAGAAACTTTGTTGTTTTCCTGAAGTATGAATGTAGGCTTTGCATGCTAAGTAATTTGACAAAGTCAACATCCAAGATAGTATGGCATCTTAAAAACCTTAGACCTGAGATGTCCCACAGCAGGTCTCCGCAAGACCCTCTCTGGAATTAAAAAGAGACATAACCTCAACAATTCCTTGAGTTGAAACTAATCAGATACAAATAAACAAATAAAACTTATTGAGCATCTACTATATGCCAGATAGAGTCCTTTATATTCATTATGTCAGTTGACCCTCATAATGGGTCTATGAGAAAGCTAGCATTATTACCCCCACTTAACTGATAAAGAAACTGAAGTCTGGAGTAAGTGGTTCAGGGTCATACATCTAGTAGACATTGGGACAAACAAGTATTTAAATCCAGGAAATCTGGTTGTAGAACCCACACTCAAAACCACTCCATGACCTGGGCATTGATGTTCCAAATACGTTCATCCGCAGGACGTAGCAGTCAAGGCTTGAAATGTATACTAGAGTGCAAATCCAAGAGGGCAGGGACCTTGTTTATCTTGGGTATCATCCCATTCTGACCAAGGGAAATCACATGGAAGGTAACAGGTGCTCAATAAATACTTGCTAAATAAAAAACGAACAGATTATATGAGATTTCATGAAATTACTGTACTATTCTCCCCACTGTCTTCTAATTTTTATATGATTTTCTACTTCTATCATCACTGGTAATCTTTTGCTATCCACTGCCAGGTGAATTTAAGCAGCTTTCAAAGATTTTCAAACTTGGCTCCAACATACACCTCTGACCTCATGTGTTGATACTCCAGTATAAAACACTCCCCTCTGGGCATGTCTGCCAGCCCTCACCCCTGCCTCTCCCGCTCTCACCCTGGCCATGTGCAGTTTCTACCAACTGGGGTACTTTCTCAATCTTTGCCGATTATATGCAGCTCACTCATCACCTTCTCTCAGGTGAAGGTGTGAAGCCTTCTCTCATCACCCAAGTCATAGTGCTCTCTCCCTCTCCTAAGACGAATTCACCTGGAACCTATCACCTGCTTCTTCATCCTTCCCTGTCTTCACACATGAAGGGTAGGGGCCATGCCTGCCTATCAGAATTAGAGCCCTGCCCCAAGGAAGACTTCTGAAATGCAGAAATGGTTGTGTTTAATCTGGGTGTCAGTTACGTGTGGGTGTTCATTTGGTGAAAATGTGTTGAGCTGTTCAATTCTGTTTGCATTCTTTTTTGTATGGATTTTGTACTTAAAAGGCTCAAAAAAATTTTATAGCCTATATTCTATATTCTAAAGTTTACTATAGAATTAAAGCTGTAGCACTGATAGTGAACAGTAGACTTTGGGAACCACAACTGTGTATAATTTACATCTTGGTATTCTCCCCAACACACAAAAGGCTTAACTCAGACATATCAAGAGCAGAGACTGACTGACTGATGCAGATACATCTCATTTAAATGCAAAACACCTACTGATGTGTGTATTTTTTTTAATAAAGGTCAAAAAGATTTCATTGAGTTAAAATACACACGACATAGAACTCACCATTTTAACCACACTGTGCAAACATTACCATTACCTAATTTCAGAAGATTTTCATCACCCCAGAAGAAAACCCCATACCCATGATACAATCACTCCCCATTTCCTCCTCCCCAGGCCCCTGGCAATCACTAACCTACTTTCTGTCTCTATGGATTTGCCAATTCTGGACATTTCGTATGAATAGGAGTATACAGTATACGGTCATTTGTGTCTGGTGTCTTTAGCTTAGCATCATGTTTTCCAGGTTCATCCATGTCCTTGATAGCATGTATCAGATTTCACTCCTCTTAAAGGAATGAGTAATATTTCACTGTATACATACACAACATTTTGTTCATCCAGTCTCCAGTCAATAGTGGAAATGTGGGTTGTTTTCATCTTGTAGTTATTGTGATTAATGATGATACAAACATTTGTGCACACGTTTTTGTTGGGATGCCTTTTTTTAAAGATTTATTTATTTATTTTAGAGAGTGAGTGTGCACAGTGGGGAGGGGCAAAGGGAGAGGGAGAGGGAGTCTGAAGAAGACTCCCTCACAACCCTGAGATCATGACCTGAGCTGAAACCAAGAAGCTCAGTCAACTCTGCCATCCAGGCGCCCCTGGAACACTTTCATTCTGCTGATCTCCTACTATAAGATAATACTATCTTCCTGAAAAAAACGTTGATGCCTGTGGATAAATTTAACTGTTGCATTCCAGAATATTTTAAATTTCTTATAGCTTATATTTTGGGTCAGAAACTATTTTCTAATGTCCATATTTAATTAATGGGATCTTACTTAAGCCCTTGGATGATTCTTTCATAAAAGGTATATGCAAACCTTATTCCTATTAATTATTCTTCCCTCTTTTAAGATTATTTGGTGTTAATAGTGATAACTGATATTGACGGAGAGCTTACTATGTATGTGCCTACCACTATGCTAAACATAACTGTCTTCGAACTACATCCTGTTTGCCCTTCCCAGGTGATGGAATGAGGCTTGGAGAGCGTAAGTAGACTGTCCAGGGTCATGAATGTCCAAAGGGTAGACATGGGAGCCTGAGCCAGGTTGTCACATGTCGTATGGTTAAATGAGACCAGCCAGGACTAGATTCAGACCATCAAAACCTTGTATCTTAACTCATGACTTTAATCACACGTTTGTGTAAGTCCACAGTTAACCTTCAAGTCCAATACCTAAAGGAAGTGTACAGAATGGATACGTACACATCTCACAGATGTACTAGAACCATTTCAAAGCCAAGAACTCCAAGTTCTCTTTAAAAGCAAAACAAAACAAAACCCAAAACTCCTGTTTTCTCTGTTTGAGTATACTAGCTCCATATTGTAACAGCAAGCTAGAATGTTCTACAGGCATGATGACCCACACTGGTGATGGTTGATGTCCTCTAGATGGAAAAAGGCCCACAGGCTGTTCTTGTGCCAGAAGTGTCCCCTCACTTATGGCAATGCTCCTTTAACAGTATTGCTCCTGGAGCTCACTGTGGTGCTCAGGAGGTGACGGTTGAAATAAGCAAAGAGAGAGGAACCCAAGGCCCCATACCTCCTACCGCTAAGTCTCAGTTAGCAAAATGGGAGAAAAAAAATAAAAGCATTTCAATATTAGACTTCAGGGAAGATGTTATCTAAAGACTCAGAAAAAAAATAAATAATGTATAGAGTCTTCTTTGATTTTTTCTGACAGATTACAATGAAGGAGGTGAGTAATGGGAGTGAGATTTTGTAGTTGGCCAACTTGGAAGGATGCCTGTGTTTTAGATTCTCAAGAGCCGGGCTCCACTGACACTGTTGATTTCTTAGGCACCGGATTTGCTGCCTAGAAAGGTAAAAAAACCAACTATGCTGGAGCTGGTCCATTGCTTTCTGACACTGGGCTCTACGAACTATGGAAGGAAGGGAAAATTCATGGATGTTTAAAGCTCTAGGCCTTCCCAGCTCCACCAAGATCCAAATTATACAACAGTTGGGGTTCCCAAAGTCTACTCTTCTCTCTCACTGCTACAGCTTTAATTCTATAGTAAACTTTAGAATTTAGAATATAGGCTTTAAAAATTTTTTGAGCTTTTTATGTATAAAATTCATATAAAAAAGGAACATAAACCGAATTGAACAGCTCAACACATTTCCACTAAATGAATACCCACATGTAACTGACACCCAGATTAAACACAATCATGTCTGCATTTCAGAAGTCTTCCTTAGGGCAGGGCTCTAATTCTGATAGAAAACGAAGCCCCATGCAAACACCTCATGCCTAAAAAAGCATTGAGTGCAACCTGGGACATAACCACAATAAAAGACGACCTTATCACCTCTCTATTTTTTCAAAAGCTGCGTCCACGCAGACATTCAAGCAGAGCGCTGTACTCATCCCTCAGAGCACTGAGGAATGAGCCTTTCCAAATCACAGGAATGGAGCCAAATGAACAGCCTAATGACAACGAAGTGAAAATTAATTAACTCATCAGCAGCATGTTTAACACAATCCTTTTGCCACCTGCAAAGAACAGTCTTGTCTTCCCCTTCAACACTTCAAAGGCACCTACCTCACTGGTAAAAGCAAATATCCACTCAGTAAAGTATAAACAAACTGCAAGGGGAGGGAGAGGGGAAGTCTAATGAAGAAAATAAAGCCACTTGCCTCTCTGCAATCCACTTGCTTCTCCTTCTTTAATGGATTTACAATGATAGTCTACCATCAAGGTGCAATAATAGACTTAATTACAAGGAGCTCTAAGTGACCTCGAGAAAATCATATATGGCCCTCTCCGGGGTACAAACCTCCTTCAGCCTAATCCTCCCAGTAAGGAAACCTCTTATCTCAGAGACAAAAGGATCCCTACTGGCCAATGAGCACCAACTGCCCGAACACTCTTTGTAAATGGGCTCTCCACAGCCCACTATATCCAAAAAAGGCTTTCCCCATTTTTGCCCCACTCAAGGCTATATCCCCTGCCTAACTGGAAAAAAAAAAAAAAAAAAAAAAAGAGAGTGAGAACAAGGAAGAAAAATTTGTAGCCACCTACAAATATCCACAGGAACCAGGGACTAAGTTCCCTTTTGAAGGAAACTCAGAGTCAAAGGCTGAATGAATAACATACTTTTTCATAAAGGGAGTAAATCAGACTAAACGAACAATCCTGTGCAAAAAAGGCTGTGACCTTTGCTGAGGCTATGATCTTGAATTTGAATCCGGGGACACAAAGAATGTAGCCAATTGTTGAGCTCTGGATTAGATCTTTACAGGAAGTTTGCAAGCCTTTTCCTCCAGGGCTAGAATCCAGTTTGGAAGTTGGGGGTGGGGGGTGGTATTGAAATGATTTCTAGGGAATCCCCCAACATCATAACTGTCTAAATAGATCCATAATTTTCTAATGGAATTAACTGTATTTTAACCTCAAAAACAAAAACAAAAAAAACTTCTCTGCTTCAAATCTTAATCTGAATCTAGATTTGGAAGGATTAGGAACACATCATGATACACACAGTAACCATACCCTGGAACAAAGAATCATTCTATGAGGTCATGGGCCTTATACTTTCAGACCAAACACCTGTCTTTGATGAACCTGGGGAGAACAGGCAGTGAAAATGTGCCTTCCCATGGACAGAGAGGTCTTTTTTATTTTTTCAAATCAATAACAAAACCCTGCAGTAAGCCAGTGGAACGTACTCGGAAACAATACCTCATTGGCCAAAGATCAACTGGGAGTTCTAACAGACTTGTTCCCCTAACACCACGTCTCACGCTCCCAAGCCAGATTAATGGTGCTTCCACAGAATTACTTTCTTCCTTCCCAAATCCTACCTCGGACACATTGCTACAAGTAGTTTAACTGTGAAAGGCCTTGACCTCCTTTCTTTGTCTCTCCGATTCAAGTGTGTCTGTTTCCTTGGGGCTACCAAGCTCAGTTGGATGGCTGGCCAGAGCTGAATGTAGCATCAGCCAACCGCAGAACAATGGGCCCCTTTCTCTGGCTGTCACATGAACAGCGTTATGTTACAGCCATTGTCCCTGCAAGCAGAGAGGGAGAGGCACGGGTTCTCACAGACCAGCTATTCTCCCTGACCCCCTCTGACCAAGTCACTAAAATATTTTACAAGAAGAAGAAAGAAAAAGCAAAAAGACTTGGGCCTGCTGAACGGAGCAACAGAGCCCTAACAGAGATTTCAGGGCGTCCATGGACCACCTGCTTCAGAATACCTTGTCAAAAATACACCTCCCGGGGCCCCGCAACACACCTACCGAGTCCAAATCCTGATAGGCGAGCCAGTATTTGCTGGTGAGTCCCAGGCCTCTGTTTGAAAACAGGCTGCACAGAGGCCTTGCTAACCTCACTCATGGCCTGAGTGTGCATGTCTCTCTGCTCAAGAAAGGCACAGAAGATGGGAGATAGCTGATAGCATGTGTACCAGATTTCAGGGTGGGGGAAACATGAGGAGAAGACAGGTGAGAAGGATCAGAATGATCACGGTATGGAAGAACATGGAAAATGAGACTGGAAATTAAAAAAAAAAAAATCGCTGTTCAAAAGAGAATAGGAATTTGAGGGGAGGGCCAGCAACAAGAACAAAGAGGGAGGGGCAGCAAAAGTTGCAGGAAGACTTGGAAGTAATCTAGCAGAGGCTGGAGCCTTCAGAAAAAAGATGGACAGGAAGAAAGCTCCCTGGGTGGTATGAACAGACAGGGGTTTTGTATTTTTCATTTTAAATAATTTAATTGCTAAATAGTAACCAATTAAGGTATATGAAATGGTTATAGGTAATATGTAATAGTTATAACAATAATTAATAATTTAAATGGTTTAATGGTTTTAAGTTTTAAGATGTGAACTTCCTTCACAGTCCCAAGCCTTAAAGGTCAGCCACTCAGAGCTACACGTTGGATGATATTTTACAAAGTGAGAGAGAACTGATATCTGGATGTCTGTGGACAACTTCACGTGAAAAGAGATAGTACAGCAGTGGGGCAAGATAATCACTAAACCGAAGATCTTAAGGGAAAGTATGAATTCAGATCCAGGTGATGCTAGAAAAACCATATCCCCTGACCCCACCCTCCACCCCCAAGAAACCCCAGAGTTGTTAACTGAATTAGCCATTTCTTCATTTTGCACCTTCTCATGGAACAGGGCTCCATTTTTATATGAATCCCAGAGATGCCCTAAAGCACATCTGCTTCATATAATGAAATAGTGGCATTGTAACCTGTGCGGCTCCTCTCATCGTGTACCTTGTGCGGTGGGAGCAGGCAGAATCTTGTCCTAGAGCCCCTGTGTGGCTACCACGAAATGATTCTCAAATGTTACCTCACCACACCTGTAGAATGGTTTAGCCACTATTGCTTGAAGATGTCTTGCGAATGTCCGCAGCCACATGTTTGCTGAGCTCATTTCCCTGTCTAAAATGAGCCATAACCCAAATCCTCTCTCTTCGAGGCCCCACCATGCCAGGAAACCTTTGATGAGCATGACGAGCCCTCTCTCTTTCCCAAATGAACTTGCAAAGAAGCTCTCAGAACCGCCCACTGGCCCTTACTACACCCAGCCTTACCCAGTCAGTCATATATTTTTTTTAATCTTTGTTTATTTTTAAGGCAAGAATCTTGGTAATTCCATATAATAATCAACCCTATGCCCTATACACCTAATAAATAATGGACGGGCAAAAGTAAAACTCAAACCCATTTCTTTTTTAAAGGACACCAAAGTCACATCTTGTCATTAATTTCTTGTCCAAAAACAAAAAGTACCCTTCTGAAGCTACCAGTGGAGGTAGATATTTTAAATTCCTCATTTTCATTGCAGAATTAACCCCCTGGGCCCAAAACAAAGAGTTTATACTTCTGTTTTGCTCCCAAAGGAAAAAGGTAAATTTGTGTTTTGGTTTTCAATTTGCCGTCAAAAAAAAAAATTTTTTTTTAAGATTTTATTTATTTATTTGACAGACAGAGATCACAAGTAGGCAAAGAGGCAGGCCGAGAGAGAGAGGAGGAAGCAGGCTCCCCATTGAGCAGAGAGCCTGATGCAGGGCTCGATCCCAGACCCCTGAGATCATGACCCGAGCTGAAGGCAGAGGCCCAACCCACTGAGACACCCAGGTGCCCCCCACAAAAAAATTTTTTTAAAGAAGACAAGCAAGTCTTCACCAGAAGGTATTTAAAGGTACATTGTGGGATGATCACCTGTGGTGAGGTCTGAGAACAAACCAGATCTGTGCCACTCATCCAGACCAGCCAGGATGTTCACGACAAGGCATTTAGTCAGCCTCTAGGATGGGGCCTCCTTGCTCTCAAAGATAAGATGTTTTCAACAGATGCTAATATCCTGCATATGTACCTATCAAGATGAGGCTTCCCATGCTGAAATACTGTTTTCTTTGTTTTCGAAGTGGGGGGAAGTGTATGATTTATTGCCCTCTAAATAGGAAATTGAGGTGGTTAAGATGCTTTACATAGTTTCTTTATCTAAGAGCATAAGTCACGAGAAACGAAACAAGAGAGGAAATCACTAGACACGAAGCTCCATTACAGCAGGATACATGATCACATTCACACTTTCCAGACTAGCTAATGGCAGAGTATGCATTATCAAACGACATCCTTATGATGACCCAGAATTTTGCAAATAAAGTTGTATCAAGTAAAACCACACCGGTTTCTACTTATTTTCTCCCCCATCATATGAGAAATCTTCTGATCAAGTGCTATAAATTAATCTTCTGCAATAACCGTTTTTTTTAATGATTTTTACATATTTATTTGACAGAGAGAGATAACAAGTAGGCAGAGAGGCAGGTGGAGAGAGAGAGGGAAGCAGGCTCCCTGCTGTGCAGAGAGCCCAATGTGGGGCTAGATCCCAGGACCCTGAGGCCATGACCTGAGCTGAAGGCAGAGGCTTTAACCCACTGAGCCACCCAGACCCTGCAATAACCGTTTTTAAAAGAGTTAGAAAGGCCACCGTGAAAAATCATCTTAAATTGTGAAGAAAGGAGAAACTAGAGATAAATACAAAACCTTGGGAAATTCAGATCGAATGAATGAATCAGACCAAATGTACTTAGAGAAGTACACTCAGCTGCAAGCTTAAACTCAGGTAGAAAAAGTTCACTTTGGAAACAGAACGGAAAAAGAAGACACATCAACAACAGTCAATGAATTTTAGTTCATTCTTAAAATTAAGCTAATTTTGAATACAGAATACTAGTTACACTTCCTCGAGAAATAAAGAGCATGGGCAGTTCTTACTATTGCTTTATCTGAAGTCCAAACAATCTGGATGTTGATACTCCGCATGCTGATGCTGCTAACTCCCTGCCCTACGTCACTGGAACTTTCATGCATCAGCCTATGAATGAATACTTTCTGTGGTTTATTTTATGGTGAAGCTGTCTATGAGCTAAAAGTTCAACTTTTGCAACGTGACCATCATCGTCATTACCCCATGATGTTTATTCACTCCTTGAAATTATTTCTATTATCTATTTCTATTATCACAAAAATGAGTGGGAAATGAAACAACTAAAAGCCTCAAGTAACAAAGAGAAGTTTGGGGTCTCGTAAAACTTAATGTGAGACAAAAACGCAGGTTATTAGGCATGCCAAAAATGGCAAATATTTAATCTGAATCAAGACATTTATTGAACTTAAACAGATCAATTGTTGTTCAAACGAGAAGGAAATCACCAAAATTACAGAGAGTTCAAAGAAAGAAAAATTAAAGAAAGTCGTGAACACTGAATGCAGAGTATAAATGGCTAGGTTGAATGAGATATTTGGTAATATACGTAGCTCATAGGGCCAGCATCCCTTATAAAATGTAGGGTTTTGCACCATCAATATCTGGACCATTTTTAAGAGTGCGCCCTATACTAAAGTAGGAAAAATAGTACTAAGCCAGTCACCACGTTTATGATCAAATATAAAAACAAAGATAAAGGAATGCATAAATTGACAAGCACAAGGCAAAGTTCTTTATTTTATTGGCATTGGCACTTCCATCCCAGTGCCCCAACACTGTTATACACAACCAGAACCATCCCAAAGGTATAATAAAATCATTTCTTGGATTATAGTGCTGCCATAGTGTTGAACATGTAACATTAATTCAGTGTTAATTAATTTAGTGTTTCATAAGTCTTAGGATAATCTATCTTGCCCATTTAGCTCTCTTACTAACTTTGCACACTATGTCTAGCCAAATTGTAAATTCTTGACTGGCTTCTCCACAGTCCTGAGTGCACATATCCGGACCATCCTAAATACTTCGTGTGCTAGGGAAAAGTCAACTAGTGTTCATTCATTCCATCTTCCCCGCCATTCTTTAGGCATTTATCATATAACTATGATGTGCCAGCCATGCGGATGAAGGCTTAAAATAAGGAATGGTAAATTCACCAAGCAGTTGCCCAAACATCCAGATCACAAATACAGCTGACATAATATAATAGATGGCAAATGAAAGCCATCTGCAAAGTAGAGTAGCAATCACAAGAGATAGCACTAAGTTTATCAGAGAGAATTGCAAAAAGCTTCAGAGGGTGGGTCTTATTTGAACATGTCTTGGAGGGATAAATGTGTAGGAAGTTGATTGGACTGAAAAGAGGAGCAAAGACATCTCTGGCAGAGAAAATAGCATACACATAAGAAGTAAAGGCAGGCAATGCATGCTTTTAGGAAAAGGAACCAGATCAAGATTACCTGGAGGCCAGAGGAAGAAGAAAGTAGAAGAAACAACCCAGAGAAGATGTGCTATGGTCTTGTGCATCATGATAAAGAGGTTAGGCTTTACGGTGTTAGGCCAATTGTGATCTCCACCAGATTCATTTAGGGATCTGTTTCAGTGCAGATATCTGGCCCTTGCATCTCGGGTGGACCCTTGGAATCTGCATTTTTAGTAAGTACCCGGTGACACTGTTGGTCACCATCTGGAGAGCTGCCAAAGATGTTTAAACAAGGTGAAGACATGATGAGACTTGTATCTTAGAAAGATGCATTAGACCAAGCAGACAATCACAAAGAAGGTAGATTCAGTGCTACTACATGAGCCTGTGACTTGGGTTTGCAATAGGGAACTTGCAATACCACACACTTTCACATATCCCCCAAGACTTACTGGATCTGAATCAAAGTGGAAGGGGCCAGGATTTATACTAGATTGAACTGTATGAAATTGCCATTTTCTGTAGGTCAAAAATGGTCGAATTTTGGCAATTTCTCACAGTTTAATGAAAGCTAAAAATTACTAATGAAATACAAGCAGAACTAAATACTTATACTTCTTTTTATTAATTATCTGTGCCATTACCCACTTGATTAATATGCAATGATGGAAGTGACAGAATTTATATACCTAAGACAAATGTTAAAAGAAAAAAAGATTAAAAAGCAATAACTGATGAAATAAGGCAGTTAATCTAAGGATTGTTAGAGACAGAAGGAACCCTGGAGATTATCCAGCTCTTTCTACCTCCCTCCCCACAAATTTACATATGGTGAAGCTGATGGGAGAAGTAACTGTGCTGGAGGTTATACTGAATATTTTGTTCAATTCCTCAGTGGTATGTTCTCCTCATTTTAACAGATCTTGAAATCATTATAGCTAAAAAGTATTTGGGATTTAATTCATGGAGAGCTAGTGTCACGTGATGCCCTCAAATGCTTGGGGTGGGGGGAAGGGGAGACAAAAGGCAAATACTTATGCATTTTAAAAATGAAGCCAACGAACTTAAATAACATGGAACCTAGATCAGTGCTTGAAATGCCATAGATGCTTAATAAATATTTATTGAACAAATTAATGATGGACCTCTAAGAAATAGGTTAAAGGAGGTATATTAATGCACGGCATTTCTAAGACAGTATGCAGGGTGTAAAGTGAGTATAGATTTCCCACCTGCCAGCCTGTCTCAAGCACCTGTTGGCACCCAACCATCACCCCTTCTGTAAAACCCCAGTCCTGACGCATGCACCTTTCTTTCTTCTGAAAGGGTCCTAGCAGAAAGCAATACAAAGATCGTGTGTGAGATAAATCTGGCAACACATCTTGTCCTGGCAGGACTGAAGCCCACATGAGCACAGCCTTCAAAGCTCAGCTCAACACAGATAACAACTAACACTTAGCTATATTACAGTGATGCAGTGGTTAATAATGTTAGCTATTTCCTCATCAGAGTAATAGCTAACTACCTGCCAGGCTTTTAGCACTCTATGGGCATTGACTCATTGAATCTTCTTCACAATTCTAACAATAAGAAGGATTATTATTATCATTCAGATTCTACAGATGCAGAGAGAGAGATCAAGTAACTTGCCCCAAATCACACAACTGGAAAGTGGCAGGGTTGAAGCCGACCTCAGGTTGCCTGCTCCCAGAGTTCACCCTCTACAAAACTCTTTGATCTTAGAGCTGCAAAAAAAAAAAAAAAACAAAAAAAACTCTGCAATGGGACCCTTTGGAGCAGTAGTGTCAGGAAGATGGCACTTCTGTATAGAAAAGATCAGATCCTAATCTTTTCATCCATAAGGAATGAAGAATCATCTTTAGTTGAGAAGACCATATACAAAGTGAGACCCAGGATATAAAGGAGAAAGGCAAGAAGAGTCAGCAAGGAATGTGATTCTCCTCTGCCTAGGAACAGCACGGATTTCACTGCCTAAGAAATTTTTGGCTAATAAAACCCCAAACTTTAAATTTCCCCTAAGAATTTGGGTCCTCCTATGATGATATTATCTAAAGAAACATCAAATAAATGAGGACACTTCATGCACTGGGGGTACCATCCTTAATTCCAGAAAGAACTAGAGAGACAAATGGTTTCTCTTAAGCCAGGGCTAAAAATCCTAGATCAAAGTTATTTAAAGGACTAACACAAGATAGATCTTTCTATGGCTTGAAGAATGTCCCCTCCCAACATTCCCTGGGGAGCCTGGCATTGCAACCAGGAAAGACCCTTCTCATCTAAATCACCAGGCTTGCTCCCCACACCCCTAAAGGACCCTGAGAACACAGGAAGGGGAGCATCCCACATCTGTGCACAATGTGAATATCAAGTACTGGAAAAAGAAAAGTTTGGAAAACAAGTTAAGATCCCAGAGAAGTAAAGCTGGTCTGGAAGAAAGGGTCCTGCTGAAGCTGCTTTTCATTCTCAGTCTGATTCCACTCTCCTCACCTCCCTACATCCAGCTTTGGCACCGTCAATACAAAACAAACGCAAAGGAGGCAATGCAAAATAAAATGCGTAACGGAGGTGTCTCTCCAGGAAAAATACTCCCGGAAGTTCCTATACGGCCCCAAATAACAAGACCAAATATAAACAGTAACAATAAACCATTGAGACAACGTAAACAACCCAGCCTGAGCCCATCCCGCCCCACCTCACGCTGCCCTCGAGTCTCCTGACGAAGGAAAAAAATGCCCTCAACCCGTAACAAACCTGGCAGCGTCCGGCCAAGGTCCCCTGGCTGCCAGAACTGAGTTTGCTCAACTCTTACCCAGGTCCCGGGATCCTGAGATTCGTAGCGCAACCCTTTCTGCTCGGTTTTCGACCCCACGCCAGCCAGCCAAGAAGCAAAATTTGTTCCAACAGCGCAGTTAGCCTCCAAGTAGCGTCCCAGAAGAGAGCGATACCTGGGGGTCTCCGTTCAGGTTCCAATGTGCACAAGCGGGAAAGAAGGCCGGTCTCGGCGCGTTTCCAGACCCCTAGTTTTGCGCACGGGAAAAGTACTCGCTGCAAACTTAAACAACGTTTTCCTGGTCTGGCCCGAGATGCTGGAGGAGGAGCGGAGTAACCCGAGCTGGGGCTGGGATGCGAGCAGTTGCCGCTGCTGCAGCTGCTGCCGCCGGGGCAGTGACCGAAGGGGGGTGTCGCTTGGCGCCGCGCACTCCCTAGTGCCACCGACAGGCTCCTACCCGCCCGACTCCTAAGTGCCGATCGCAGGTCGCCCCTGCCCCGAGCGGCTTCCACCGCCCAGAAGTGATCCCAGCAAATAGTCCTGTCATAAAGTTGGCAAACCGTGGGGTTACCGCAAGAAATGAACCAAGGAGTGGCGGAGAGAGTGCCCCCGCCTGCCTTTAGTGAGAGCTCCCGCGCCAAAGTCCCTGGGAGGTGTTCTAGACCCTCTCTGAGGACTTGGGGTACTGGGGACAGCGCCGGAGTGGCCAGCTGGATGGACGGCACGTCCCCAGTGGTGCCAGGGAAGGAGAGCGAATGTGGGACGGAGAAGGGGTGGGTGACCTAGTGGTGCCAGAGTGTGCGATACGGCAACAAAGTGGTTGGGAAGGTGGAGCGAGGAACTCGCGGGGAGAGGGGGGGAAGTGAGGGAGCCTGCTTTACAGAGGCGGGGCAAAGGAACTCCCGGGACCGTCAGAGAATCTTTCCAGGCCCTCCACCAGGCCTCGTGCGGAGATTTCTTGGGGAATGGCTCCCTCTGCCGACTAGCCAAGGAGGCCCCGGGAGACAAATCACAGAAAGAATAATGAAAAGGTTTTTCTCTATTTGTGGGTTGGCCAAGACATGAATTCTGCAATCTGTTTCTCCAACTGTCCACCTTCTTCTCTACCAAAGAATTTCCCCGCTTCCGAACAAATGAAGCAGACACAAATCTCAAACTCCTGGACAATTCTTATAGTCAGCTGAATTCTGTTACCTCCCACCACCACCACCCCTCCAGAAAAGGCTTTTGCGCCATACTCAGACACCAGACGATCTCCTACCAGGTTTCTCTTGCTTACATGAATATGAACTTTCTTTTTGGAGACATCTCAAATACTTTTGTGTCTCCAGTCAGTAACAGCATCTGCAAATAGTCCATACTCAAGATTACGCTTGAATGAATGGCATGAATAAGCATACATAGATCACCATTCTCCTAGGTCACCCCTGGAAATTCCCAGGGGAAGTGTGCATTTGTTTGTTTGTTTGTTTACCAGACATTATTGCCACTTCCGGATAAGAGCTGCTCCATTTTTCCTTGGGGGACCACTCCTGCCACACTTAGTTCAGTCTGGATGAGAAGGTCTGTTGGAAAGGTCCATCTTTTCCAGGTTCAAGAGCCAGCACCTGACCTAAGCTGGTCCCTTTAGACCTTCTCTGCAGGAATGTGAACTTTGATCAGAAGGGCTCAAGGACCAATAAATCTAGAGCTGATGGACCAGATGACAGGGTTCTAAAGATTGGCCATTAGCTCAAGTCACTTAATCCCCAAAGCTACCCTGCTTTATGTTTTAGGAAACCTGGTTGCTCCACTGCCTCTTTTTTTTAATCAACTATATTGAGACATGATTTACATTCAATGTGTTGTGCTCATATTAAGTGTATGGCTTGATGAGTTTTGAGTAATATGTACATGCATGGAGCCACAGTCAAGTTAATGAATGACTCCATTATGCCAGAAAGCTCCTTTGTGCCTTTTTGAAGTTAGTTTCCCACATACCACATCATCCCTGTCCCCTGAGCTGCTTTCTGTAACTACAGATTAATTTTGTCTTTTCTAGAGTTTCTAGAATGGAATCACATAATGTGTATTTCTTTGTGTCTGGCTTCCTTCACTGAGCATAATGTTTCTGAGAGTCACTGATCTTGATTAAATCAGCAGATTGTTTCTTTTTATCGCTGAGCATCATTCCATTGTATGGGTAGACCACAATTTGTTTGCCCATTCACCAAATGTTGATGGACATTTGGGTTGTTTCGAGTTTAGGCTCATTATGAATAAAGCTGCTAGGAACACTGCTGTACAAGTCCTTTTGTGGACATATGTCCTTTTCCTTATTTCACAGCAGTGGAATTACTGGTTTATACAGAAAGTGTATAATGACATAACAGTTATCCAAAGTAAATGTATCACCTTACATTCACAACAGCAATGTATGACAGTTGTTTTACATCAACAGTTGGTACCGTCAGTCTTTTTATTTTAGCATTCTCCTAGCTGTACAGTGGTATCTCATTATGGTTTTAATTTACATATCCATAATGACTAATGGCGGAATATTGATCTGTATTATTATTTTCTCATGATCACTCTGTCTGGCAGGAGGTTCATCAATGTTTTTGAATCGATCTATTTTCCAATCCTCTCAACCAAGAAACTAGTGCCCTGAAGGTCTTTGGCACAAATCATCACTCCAAAGCCTCCTGCCCACACCAGCATTCCAGTTCCCTCCTTACTACCTTGGCCACAGCTTGTCTGCAGCCTGGAAGTTTCCTGTTGAGTCCCTGTATACTCTACACCTCCCCACCCAGCTTGCCTGTGAATTAGAGGTTGTCTACTGAGACTCTGCTCCCTCTCCAGGACCCTCTGTGGCTCATCTGTGGTCCAGAGCATTCCTCTGTGCTATTCCAGTGCTATTCCTCTCTCTGCATGCTCACACTACCTGTTACTAGTCACCAGGGTTTTGCCTGCTCTCCAGAGGGTTGCTACCTGATGGCTAAGAGACTTCAGAGCAGCTCTAGCCTAAGCAAACCAGCAAACTTCTTTGCTATCCAGTATATACTGAACTATACCTTCTCCAATGAGGTCTAAACCCTTTCCAATTTTATCCTTCCTTAAGTGCTTTCCTGGCCCTAGAGTAACATGCAGAATTGTCATATCATCAGTCGCTTTTCATCAGAGTCAATAAGCCTCCATATTAAAATGCCCCTGTTTAACTGACAGTGCGGCTTCTATCTTCTGATCCGACTCAGACTGATGCACTGTAATAAGGCATGACTTTTTGGGGTCTCTTTTTGGATGTTCACTGAAGACAATTCTCTCTCCACTCTGCATATCAGTCTGGCAAGGGCTCTGGGAATTGTTCCGCTTTCAGTTTCCTGATTGGTATGTACCTATTCTCACACCGTTTTAGCCCATTTGTCATGGCTTATTATTCAGCAATCGAAGGACCCTATGCAAATTTCTGTAAGTCTTTCTTTGTATAAATCTTTCCTCTTTGGTGCACTGCCCTCCAAAATCCAGCCATATCAACCTCCCTGAATTCCACTCTCTTGTGCTCCCCTGCACTGTAGGCCAGGAAGCAGCTCATCAGAAAGCCAGAATGATTCTGGGGTTCATTGCATTTGCTTACCATTTCTCAGGGATCACAGTCCTCCGGCCCAATGTTTGAAAGGAGGTTGTTTTTTTGTTTTTTGTTTTGTTGTTTTTTTGTATTGTGTCTAATTTTTATTTGTTTAAAGCTGGCATCTAAGTCCAGTCAGGCTAGTCCTTTATAGCCAGAAAAGAAAGTTCTTTTCCTTTACTTTTAAGAGTTATTCTTAGAAGAAGAAAAAAATCTTCCATCTGTTTTCTGTGTTTTTCTATGTTTTTACTTATTTTGCTTGAGTTGAATAGCATTGGTTTTTGCTGCTTTCATCCAAAGACCTTCGAATGATACATGTGCTCTATCCAGAATGAACACACAAAGCATTTCAGACCAAGCCTTGAACAACCTGGATTACAGCAAGACTTTTACTGACCTTTATTCTGAACTCCATAGTATCATTAACAGAAGGTTTTACGGGCTTTTGTTGGTGCTGGTGGTGGTAACTATACTATTCTGTTAACATAGAATTTATAATCTATTAAAATTCCAATTATGATTCCTATTTGTTATTAAGCCTGACTTTTAAAAATATTATTTATACAATTAGTTGGGACTTTCATAGTAATTTTACAGGACTATTCATTTTGTCCTTTGAAATTCCATTTTTCTATATGCTGTCAATCTTTAGAATTCGAGATCTTGGTGGAGTTAATTATTGTCCTAGAATGTTAGCTAGCCAGCTCAAAATCATGAAATTTGAAATTTGATCAACAAGCCACAATACTCTTTAGCAAATACTTATTAAACATATGAAAGAAGGTAAAATTCAAAGACACACTCTAACAGTTAGAGATGCTATTCTCTATTTCTATTTATTCTCATCTTGTAGTATGTCATTCAACCACTTATAAACACTACACTCTATTATATCCAGACCCTTTTCTTCATCAGATACACAAGGACTTCACATGATTTTTTTTTATTACCTTATAATTGCGGATGTATTCTCATTCCTTTAATTTATTTGTCTGGTAATACTTCCCATAAAGGAAATCAAGTCAGCCTAGTAGTTCTACCTCTTAGCAGACAAGATTAGCTTCTTATGCTCATGACTTCCGCTCTGTAGTGCTCTCAATCATGTCTTTAAATCTATGATTTAAAAGCTTGCTCAGTTACAGCAATAGAATAGAGGTCATAGAATTTACTTTCTTCCCATTAAAAAAGAAGAAGAAAAAGAAGAGGGCACGTTACTGAGCATTAATTTTTAAATACAGCACAACACATTTTTTACTTCACCCAATCCTAACAACAGGAAGTATGTATCATAATTGCTGTTCTACAGAAAATGAAGACTCAGAAAAATCAGTTAACTTATTCATGTTCACCTAGATAGCAAACGGCAAAAGCAGGTCTGATTTCAAACACCATGCTCTCTCTACTGTTCAACCTGCCTCTAAACTACATTTACCTCTTCTAGTCTCCTGATAGCCCACTGCATGTCTCCTAGTCTTGCCAGTGTGCTGTGTTTACTTACTTTCTCCCCAATGGACTTCGTAAGGGTTGATTTCGAGTCTTTGCTCAGGAGTCTTAGACCTTGGGTACATACAGCTCCATCACCCTCTCCCCAGTACAAACACAAGCCAGATGGAAATAGACTGTACCTTTAATTCTAAGACTCAGCCAAAGGATGAAGAGAAACAGCAAGGTGGAGTTCCAGTCTGATGAGAGTTCCCTCAGACTCCCTCTCTTCAGTCTCTTCCTGTTGACCTAGATTTTCTTTATACTTCTTTATGGAGGATGACCCCTGTTTATCTTTTTAAAAAGATTACTCTCCTGGGGTGCCTGGTTGGTTCAGTTGGCTAAGTGGCTGACTCTTGATTTTGGCTCAAGTCATGTTCTCAGGGTTGTGGGATTGAGCCCTGTGTCGGGCTCCATCCTGAGCAGGGAGTCTGCTTGGGATTCTCTCCCTTCCTCTCCCTCTGTCCCTCTCCCCACTCACATGTGCTCTGTCTCTCTCTCTCTCTAAAATGAATAAATAAGGGTTGCCTGGGTGGCTCAGTCAGTTGAGTATCAGACCTAATACTGGCTCAGGTCATGGTCTTGGGGTCATGGGATCCAGCCTCATGTCAGGCTCTGGGCTCAGCAAAGAGTCTGCTTGTCCCTCTCCCTCTTTCCCCCATCCACCCACTCTCTCTCTCTCTTAAAATAAATAAATACAATCTTTAAAAATAAAATAAAATGGGGGTGCCTGGGTGGCTCAGTGGGTTAAGCCTCTGCCTTCAGCTTGGGTCATGATCTCGGAGTCCTCAGGTCATGATCTAGGAGTCCAGGAATCGAGTCCCGCATCCGGCTCTCTGCTCAGCAGGGAACCTGCTTCCACCCCCCCTCCCCCCGCTTGCCTCTCTGCCTGCTTGTGATCTCTCTCTCTCTGAAATAAATAAATAAAATCTTTTAAAAAGTTTTAAAAATGAATAAATCTTTTTAAAAAATTACTCTCTTTTTAAGATATTGGTGGGAAGAAGGGACGAGACAGGACAATAAACAGGAAAACTGTATCTGCAGCCCTTGACCATGAATTAGAAGTTAGGGGCACTTTTCTCTCTCCCCTTATGTAAGATATCTTCACAGATGTGAAGGATCTTGGTATTCTTAGGGAGATGGGAACAATGGGATTAAAATTCCACCTGCGTAGTTCCCTTAGCTTAGTGTTTTTCAATTTTTTTGTTTTCATTTTTTTTAAAACTTTGCCTGTTATCTCTAAAAATTACTTTTCAGCTTTATTGAGCTATAAAACCTATAACACTGTCCAAATTTAAGGTATAGAACCTGATCATTTGAGACATTTTCACATTGTGAAATGATTACCACAGTAGGGTTATTTAACACATCCATCATGTCATATAATTACCATTTCTTTTTTGTGGTGAGAACATTTAAGATTTGCTTTCAGCAACTTTCAAATATATAAAACAGTATTGTTACCTATACTCACCATGCTGTACATTAGTTCCCCAGAACTTATTCATATTATAACTGGAACTTTGTTTCCTTTGACCACATAACTCCACTTCCCTTACCTCCTAGCCCTTGGCAACCACCATTCTACTGTCTGTTTGTATGAGTTCACCTTAATTAGAATCCACATCTAAGTGATATAATACAGTATTTGTCTTTCTCTGACTTATTTCCTTAGCATTAATGCCCTCTAGGTCCATCCATGTTATGGCAATTGCCAGGATTTCCTTCTTCTTAGTGGCTAAATAACATTCCATTTTATAGATATGCCACATATTCTTTATCCATTCATTTCTCAAAGGACAATGAAGCTGGTTCCATATCTTGGTTACTGTGACTAAAGCTACAATGAATGTGGGGGTGTAGATATCAGGGTCCCAATATCACTTCACCTGGATATATACCCAGAAGTGAGTTTGATCAATCATACACTAGCTCTACTTTTAATCTTTTGAGGGAACTCCTTACTATTTTCATAATGACTAAACCAATTTACCATCCCACGAATAGTGTAGTGCCTCTCGTCCACATCCTCACCAACTTGTGTTATGTCTTAACTTTATAATAAAAGTCATTCTGACAGGTCTGAAATGATAGCTCATTGTGGTTTTGAAATGCATTTGCATTTCCCTGACGTTAAGTGATGTTGAGCACCTTTTCACATCTGTTGGCCATTTGTATGTCTTCTTCAGAAAAAAGTCTATGCAGGTCTGCTCCTCATTCTTAATGAGATTATTTGGTTGTTTTTTTTGTTTGTTTGTTTTGTTTTGTTTTGCTTGCTCGTGAGCTGTGTAAGTTCCTTATATATATATTGGACATTAACTCTTCATGAGATATAAGTTTGCAAATGTTTTCTCACATTCTGTGGGTTGCCTTTTCATTTTGTTGACTGTTCTTTTTGCTGTGCAGATTTTCAGATTGATGTAGTCCCACTTATTTTCATTTTTGTTGCTTATGACTTTGGTGTCATATCAGAAAAATCATTGCCAAGACAAATGTCAAGGAGTCTTTTCCCTATGTTTTATTTTAGGAGTTTTATGGTTTTGGATCTTATGTTCAAGCTTTTAATCCATTTTGAGTTAATTTTTGTGAGTAGTCTGTAATGGGGGTCCAATTTCATTCACTTGTGTGTGATTATCCAGTTTTCTCAACACAATTTATTGAACAGACTGTGCTTTCCCCCCTTTTAGTACTTCTTGGCTCCTTTGTCAAATGTAAGTTAACCAAATATTCACGGATTTATTTCTGGTCTCTTCTGTTCCACTGGTTTATGTGTCTTTTTACGCCAGTACTATACTGTTTTGATGACTTTATAATATAGATTGAAAAAAATCAGTAAGTGTGATGCCTTCAGTTCTTTCTCAAAATGCTTTGACTATTCATGGTCTTTTATAGTTCCATACAAATTTTAGGATTTTTTTTCTAATTCTTTGAAAAATTCCAAAGAAATTTTGGTGCGGTTTGCACTGAGTCTAGACGGTTTGGGTGGTACCGACAGTTAAACAATATTAATTCTTCCAATCCACAAACATACATTTACTTGTATCTTCTTCAATTTCCTTCATCAGAGCTTTAGTTTTTAGTGAACCAATCTTTCACCTCTTTGGTTAAATTTTTTCTTAAGTATTTTATTGTTTTTAATGTTGTTGTAAAGGCAATTATTTTTTATTTCATTTTGAGCTATTTCATCATTAGTGTATAGAGACACAACTGATTTTTGTATGTTGATTTTGTATCCTGCAACTTTACTGAATTTGTTAATTAATTCTAAGTTTTCTGGTGGAGTCTTAAGGACTATCAATATAAGGTTATTTTATCTGCAAACTTTATTACATGATTTTATTACTTTCTGACTGGATGTCTTTTAATTCTTTGTCTTGCATAACTACTCTAGCTAGAACTTCCAGTGTTCTGTTTAGTAGGAGTGGTAAGAGTAAACACGTTTTTCTTGTTCCTGATCTTGGAGACAAAACTTTGAGCCTTTCACCTTTGAGCATGATTTTAGCTGTGGGCTTGTGATATATGGTCTTCAGGTTGAGATACATTCTTTCTACACTAAACTTGTTGAGAATTTTTATCATGAAAGGATGTTGCATATGGTCAAATGCCTTTTCTGAATCTACTGAGATTATCAAATGATTTTTTATCTTCATTCTATTAATGTGAGAGATCACATTTATTAATTGCATATGTTGTAACATCCTTGTATCCCAGTGATAAATCCCCCTTGCTCACAGTGTATGGTCCCTTTAATGTGCTGCTGAACTTGGTTTCATAATATTTTATTGGGAATGTTTGCATTTATATTCATCAGGAATATTGATCCATAGAATTCTTGTCCTTATCTAGTTTTGGTATCAGGGTAATGCTGATCTTGTAAAAGGAGTTTGAGAGTGTTCACCCTCTTCAATTTTTCTGGAAGAATTTGAGAAGGATTAGAATTAATTCTTGAAATGTTTTGCTTAAATGTTTAGAATATAGTCCTGGGTTTTCTTAGGGAAGTTTTGATCACTAAATCAATCTCCTTACAGAGTATTGGCATGTTTGGGGTTATTTCTTCATGATTCAATCTAGGTAGGGTGTACATTTTAGGAATTTATCCATTTTTTCTGGGTCATCCCAATTGTTGGCATATAATTGTTCATAGTACCCTCTATTTTTTAAATTTTATTTATTTATTTGACAGACAGAGATCACAAGTAGGCAGAGAGGCAGGCAGAGAGAGGGGGGGAGGCAGGCTCCTCGCTGAGCAGAGAGCCTGATGCGGGGCTCGATCCCAGGACCCTGGAATCATGACCTGAGCCGAAGGCAGAGGCTTTAACCCACTGAGTCACCCAGGCGCCCCTCATAGTACCCTCTTATAATCCTCTGTATTTCTGTGGTATCAGTTCTAATATCTTTTATTTCTCATTTTATTTAAGTCTTCTCTCTTTTTTTCCCACAATATGCTAACTAAAAGCTTGTCAATTTTATCTATTTCTGCTCTGATATTTGTCATTTCCTTTCTTCCATTAACTTTGGGCTCAGTCTTTTCCTTTTTCCAGGTCCTTGAGATGAAAAGTTAGATTAAAAATATTCTTTTTTCTTAATGTAAGTAAGCATCTATCACTATAAATTTCCCTTTAGAACTGCTTTTTCTGCTTCCCATAAAGTTTAGTATGCTGTGTTTCCATTTTTGTGTTTCAAGATTTTTTTTTATTTTCCTTTTGATTTCTTCTTTGACCCATTTGTTGTTCAGGAGTGTGTAGTTTGATATCCACACACATGAATTTTCTAGTTTTCCTCCTGTTACTGATTTCTAGCTTCAAACCACTGTGATAGCAAAAGATAATTTGCTATGATTTCAATCTTAAATTTGCCAAGACTTGCTTTGTGACCTATCATATGATCCACGTGCACTTGAGAAAAATATGTAGTCACTGCTAATGGATAGTATATAGATAGATAGATTTTTTTTTCTCTATGTCTCTATAACAGTAGGCTGGAACTTCTCCAATGGACTCTTCTGGACTTCCCAAGGACTCTCTCATCTGTGGGTGACTGTCTAAGTCAGTCACCTGGACCATGGCTGTGTGGGGCTAATACAAGTTCATGGGTCACCTGACGGTCCATATTCAGGGCCAAGGTCTGCCTATTACCTGATGCACAGATGGGTAAGACTCTTCACTGGTCCTTCGTGATATGGTGCTGGACCCTACAGCTCCCACAGTAACTTCTTCCCATGGATTAATGCCAAATTTTTGTTGATGGTGGGCACATGATGAGGAGGTTCATATTGGCCATCTTGCTGACATTTCTCTCTCCAATTTTTTCGTACGGTGACCCACAGTAAGAAACACATTTTTCCTGATGACCAAATTCATATCTTATATATACTTGGAATAAGTTTCATGAAACAACACTGACTCACTGTATGTAAGGTCCTCTGACATTCTCTATTCTAGTGCTTCTCAAACTTTTTGTTTTTAAAAATTTTATTTATTTATTTGTCAGACAGAGAGAGTACACAAGCAGGGAGAGCAGCAGGCAGATGGAGAGGGAGAAGCAGGTCCTGCTGAGATAGGACCCCCGATGTGGGATTCAATCCCAGGACCCTGGGATCATGACCTGAGCCCAAAGCAGATGCTTAACCAACTGAGCCACCCAGGCACCCCGTGCTTCTCAAACTTTAATGTGCATGTTAATCAGCTAGATATTTTATGAACATATGATTCTGATTCAATATTTTGGGCAAGGCCTACATTTTAACCAACTCCTATGTGGATGTTTCCGTTTTCAGACACACCTTGAGGACCAAAAGTCAATTTCATTTCATTTAAATGTGAAATTACTTTTACGACTCTTGGATGTATCTGGACTGCTTCTGAAAGCACTGCTGGTCTATTTCCTGGTGTAATACTATGTTTTCAGAAGCTCTTGAAACAACAATATGTCTATCTGTGATATGTTCGTAAAAGTAGGCTTCATGTGGGATGGTATTGCGCTTGGAAGCAGTTCAACAGGAAATCTGCTTCACCTTTCACACACCAAAATCAGAAAATGTTAGAAGACATGGGTATCCTTCTGACACTGCTTTTTAAAATTGTAACATTTGGCACAATAAATACACCTAATTCTGAATAAATAAATCTATGCAATCTGCATAATGAATACTCTCATCTCTGTATGCAAAAGGAAAGTTAGAGAAGATGACCAGAAGGGACTGTGGCAATGATAGGAGTATTTTCTGACCTGCCCCCTTGCCATTTCCCGTGATCTCCTTTTGTTTGCAATATGAATGCTTGCTGTGTCGGACAAGATTCTTGTCCTCAAGCAATAAAAGTCAACTCTGACTAACCTAATAAAACAAAGCTGGGGGGAGACCATTAAGGGGGTCCAAAACAGATGGGAATCTGTGAGGCCTGATGGCAGAAGCCTGTGGAACTGGAGCCCCAGGAAGGCCTCAGGAAGAGCCCAGATGCTGGAGGTCTCATCACCAACACCTCCAGCCCTGGATCCTGATGAGGCAACTACCACTCCACGGAATGGGATGTTGCTGCCTCCCCTAGTTGCAACAAGAAATCTCTACTGTCCCAGTTTCCGAATCAAAGTCTAGAACACATGCCCCTCATTGGCTGAGCCTAAGTCACATGTCCAAGGTCTGGTTGCAAAAGTGTCTGAAGAAGCAAGTGGTTGTCCTTCGTGTTTCTATCCTGAAAGGAAGCCTCTCCCTAAAATCAAGTCTCATAAGCTGGATTACTAATAGCCTCTTGATGCTTTGTACAACTGAGGAAAATGCACACCTCTAGTCGACAAAATTAGTCTTCCCCTTCTCCAGTGATTCCAGGCCACTGTCAGGGTTTGGGAGCAGAGCATGCTTGACTTTTAGCTCCACTGGACCACTCTGCAGGAGTCTTTGTGCAGAGCACACAATGAATGTCTGTATGCAGTAGCCCTGTTAAGGTGAATGTTCATCCAACACAGAAAGGGGGTGTAGCTGAGATAATGAACATATACTAAAGGAAGATATCCAGCTTAGAAATATGGTTAAGTGGTCATGTGCATTTAGCTTGATAAAGACCAGTGGAGAAATCCTCTCATGAAACCAAGACAAGTGAACAAAATCTAGGCAAAAATTGGACTGTGGTGAGTCATCACTTAATGGAAACTCAATCACCATCACTCGGAGAGTCTCTCTTTACCATGTATGGAATTTGGCTTCCAGTGAACGGAAACACAAAGCAATATTGGCCCATGGTGGGCATATCTGATTCATAATGCAGAATTACCAGGAACCATTAAAAATTTAAATCGATATAATATATTGAGATTGACATCAACTCCCCTCCTGGTTCATGAAATAACTATCTTATGCTTAACACAAGAGAAGATTTATGAGAAAAAGTTATATATTTTCATGTTAAAACAAATAATCATTTGTTCACAGTTATAATAACTGAATATCTGAAAGAAAACATATGTATTATTTTAATACTATATAATAATCTATATAAAAAATTTTTAGCCAATTTCCATTATGAAATTAAAAGTAGATATTCTTAAGTTATTCCTATTTTTTATCCTGAAAATTATAGAAATAGTAAAAATAAGAAAATTCATCAGGTTATTCCATACTGATTAACCAGGCCAGGGGGAAGCAGATGTGATTCAATTAAACCCTCCTGTCTCAGATCAATTCCACATGCATGTATTACACAATGAGTGCTGCTAGGCTGGTAGATTTTACACATAATTATGTCAGGAGTGCCCTTCTACAGTGGAGCAGTGGATTGAAAGTCTATTTGGAGACAAATGAAGACACACTAAAAAGAGCCATCTGACACAGAGTACTGACAACTTCTCCAAACTGTGTTCTAAACTGCAACAGAAAAATGAGACCATAGTCACGTAGGATCAAAGAAAGGTTTTCTAAAGTAGGAGGTATTACTGCTTTTGTATCTTGTTGGGAATCACCCAGTGGAGAACAGTGCCTCTCTCTCACTAAGAGTTCCTGGCTATTAATTAATTAGTTAGTTAGTTAGTTAGTTATTTTAGGGAGAGCATGTGTGCGAGTTGGGGGTAGGGGGTGAAGGGCAGAGAGAGAGAGAGAATCTTAAGCCGGCTCCACACCCAATGCTGGTGGGGCTCCACACAGGACTCCATCTCACAACTCTGCGATCATGACCTGATTGTCTGAGGCTTAATCGATGGAGCCACTTAGGCGACCCTGGCTATTTTAGCCACCTTCCATCATGAGAACTCTTCATCTTGCAAAATAGAGTCTCTGTACCCATTAAATATTAACTCCCCCATTTTCCTTTCTATTAGCCTCTGGCAAATACCATTCTATCTTCTATGAAAGTAACCATTCTCGATACACAGGTGGAAATCATACAGTACTTGTCTTTTGGGGACTGGTGTATTTCACTTAGCATAATATCCTCAAGGTTCATCCATATTGTGGGATGTGTCAGGATGTCCTTCCTTTTTAAGGCTGAATGGTATTGCACTGTATGTATATCCATACCTGATAACCATTCATCTGTGGATGGAAATTTGGATGAAATCTATCTTTTAGCTCTTTTAAATAACACTACTATGAGCATAGGTTTACACATATTTTTTAGAGCCTCTGCTTTCAATTTTTCAGGATAAATACCCAAAGGTGGAATTGCTGGATTATATGGTGATTCTATTTTTACTTTTTCTAAGAACAGCAATATTGTTTTCCATGTGACTGCAGCATTTACATTCCTACCAATGGTCCATAAGGGTTCCAATATCTCCACGTCCTGCTGACACCTGTTATTCCTGCCCCACCCATTTTTTGATAGTAGCTATGTGAGGCCGTTGGTCATTGTGGTTTTGATTTGCATTTTTTGACATTGGGTATCTCTGCATGTGCTGTTAGTAATCTGCATCTTCTTTGGAGAAATGTCTATTAAAGTTTTTCACCCAGCTTTCCCCCCCCCCCCCCAAATTGGTTGTTCTTCTTAAGTTGCAAGAGTTCTTTGTGTAGTCTGCTGTCCTCTTGCTCACTCCATTCCAGACATACTGATCTCCCTTCTTTTCTTCAAAACACCAAGGATCATTCCCCCTTAGGTACCCTGCTGCTCCCTCTCACTGACAGGTGTGGCTTGTTGTTTCATCTCTTTCATTTCTAACTCAAATAGTGCCTTCTCCTATCAAATATTTCAACCCATCCCTGCCCCCGCAACATACCTAATCCCCCTTTAAAGTGTTCCACATTTTCGGGCACCTGGGTGGCTCAGTCGGTTAAGCATCTGCCTTTGGCTTGGGTCATGATTCCAGGGTCCTGGGATCAAGCCCCACATCAGGCTCCCTGCTCAGTGGAAAGCCTGCTTCTCCCTCTCCCTGCTGCTCCCCCACTTCCCCTACTTGTGCTCTTTCTGTCAAATAGGTAATAAAATCTTAAAAAAAAAAGACTCTACATTTTTCTATTCTTGCTAATATCCTATATAATTTACTTACTCACTACGTTTATAGTTTACTATCTGTCTTTTCCCCATTAGAATATAAGCTTTTCGAGGGCAGGGATATCTATTTTGTTTACTGATATATCTCAAGCACCAACAGATGTCCTTGTGCATCCTAATGTCTCAAAAATAGTGACTACATTTTAAATATAAGTTTTGTAAATCAGTAGAGCATTTTTATTTTCCACTTGAGTGTTATCTTTTTTAAGTAGAAAATTATTTTAAGAGCAGAGACTCCTCAACATGAATTTCTTTCATTCGTTTAACACATTTGCCCAAACCACAGAGTTGCACAAATACAGCTCTCAGTAGATTCTGTCTTATCTCTCAGATTATAACTATCTCACTCTTGCAAGAAAAGAAAAGGAGGAGGAGATGAAGATAAAGAATTAATTAATCAAAGTCTTTAACTTTTCTGAAAACCCAGGGAATTTTTATCAGCCTCCTCTGTTATTTATCTAACATAACTCTCTGGAATATTAGTATTAAATCCTGAGATTTGCAGCTTTACATGGCCATGATGTATTCACAGAACAAAGTGCCCAGAAGAGTCTTTCCTGATACTTGTTGTACACTAATTCATTTCAGAGCTTTCACATTCAGGAACAACATTCACATTAAATCAAGAGAGGACCCTTTCACTAAATGCAGCACTTTATAGCTTTTTTCATGATATATTAAGAGGATAGTTACATTTATATGAGATATTGGGATCAACAAAGGGATCAGAACCCTTTGCAAGGCTCCTCTGGTGACCCAGCCTGCTTAGTCACCCTTAGAGCAGTGGGAAACCCACTGGGGGAGGAGCTCTGCTAGGCAACATGTTATCATAAGAAGTTAATTCTTAGCAATGGTAAGTGAAACCAATCCTCTATGATAAACATGTTACAATTTCAAATTGTTTCCTTCACCAGATATTCTAACAAACATACCCTACTCTCAAACTTTCAAATCAATGATCCTTTAAATTTTTAAAATAAACATTTCAATCTAATGGGAAAGCTCCTCACCTCTTCTGCGGTATTTGTCTGGTGACACCCAGCACCCATTCCCCACCACCCCACCGCCACATTTGGAAACTTTTCTATCTCCCTTACATTGCAGAAGCTGAAAGCCTGAGAGGTAGGTTTCTCTGACACCCTTGCCAGCATTCTGAATGCATTTTTAGGCTCCGTCTTCACAGATAAACTCAAATAATCCTGAAAGACTGCAGGGCGGCCCAAGTCATTTTTCCTCTTTCTCTCAAGCAGTAGAAGGCATAGCATGGGCCTTTCCAATGTGAGTTTCTGCAGCAGCTTCTGATTCCTTTCCCATTCCCTCCATCTTGGATCTATGAAGTACCAGGAGATGTACAGGAGGTTTCTGCATGTTCATGACTCTGGCAAACAGAGGGTCTCTGATCTTCCATGGTCATGCACCAAAATGCTAGTGGTGGCCCATTGCCTAGGCTTCTTCAGCCCCTGTAATAGGGCAGTAAGCACCTGAGTCCTTGTACAAAGACCTCTTAATACAGCGTTTTATGTTCTTCCCTGAGCCATGAGTGAAACGTCCTCCTGAGGAAATAAATCTAGAAACTCCATTTTTTGAAATAAGACATTTAACAAACACACAACTTTCACTTTTGTTTTTGGTAACAGATATGTTAATGTTCTCTAAACTTTTTTCTGATCTATTAAGTAGGATATAGTGGCTAGCAAAGTGTTCTCTGCTCATGTTTTAACAGGCTCCCATGCTTTAAACTGCCATGATACTACCAAAAGGACTATGGTTTCTGCCCCAAGGGCTTTTTAGCTGAGAGTAAATTAAAGAATACCAGGCTTTTAATGTTCTGTTTCTGCATTACCCAAAACATACGAGCAGAAAGTGAAAGGTGGGGGAGGGTGGTGAAACTCTATATGAAAAATCAAGGGCTCTTTCTAGAAAAAAATTGTGAATGAATTTAAAAGGGAAGCAAATATACACTACCATTTAACTATGTAAAAATAAAAGTAATCTTTAATGTGCCCATTACACCAAAACAAATTACAAACAGATAAAAGATTTAAGCTTTTAAAGAAATGATCCATTAAAATTCTAGATTGCCTCGGTAACTATTTTTTTAAAAGTCTAGTTTAAGAAAACATTTTCTGAGTGTGACATCAAAGGCCAAAACTGTTAAAAGAAAGTTAGGTTTTTCAAAACTATTTTCATTCTGTTTCAAATTAGAAACAACAGCACCAATTAAATAGATTTAACTATTGTTTACATTGTGTCATCATTGCTTTATCCCTGTTTTTTATTCCGCCATTCCACAGTAAAAGAAAAACGTCAAAATTTTCCACCTAAATGCTTCAGCACAGATCTCCAGTATCTTGATTGCACCAAACAAATCTGACAATAATTCCATCATGTCATTTAATTTCTAGTATCTAATACCTCTCCCCCTTCTTTTTTTGGCCTATGACACTGGCTTTTCTGAGTTCGGAGTGGTTTTCTTACAGAAGATACACATTCTACACTGACTTTTTTTTTTTTTAATTTTTTATAAACATATAATGTATTTTTATCCCCAGGGGTACAGGTCTGTGAATCGCCAGGTTTACACACTTCACAGCACTCACCATAGCACATACCCTCCCCAATGTCCATAACCCCACCCCCCTCTCCCAACCCCCCTCCCCCCAGCAACCCTCAGTTTGTTTTGTGAGATTAAGAGTCACTTATGGTTTGTCTCCCTCCCGATCCCATCTCGTTTCATTTATTCTTCTCCTACCCCCCTAACCCCCCATGTTGCATCTCCACTTCCTCATATCAGGGAGATCATATGATAGTTGTCTTTCTCCGACTGACTTATTTCGCTAAGCATAATACCCTCTAGTTCCACCCACATCGTCACAAATGGCAAGATTTCATTTCTTTTGATGGCTGCATAGTATTCCATTGTGTATATATACCACCTCTTCTTTATCCATTCATCTGTTGATGGACATCTAGGCTCTTTTCACAGTTTGGCTATTGTGGACATTGCTGCTATAAACATTCGGGTGCACGTGCCCCTTTGGATCACTACGTTTGTATCTTTAGGGTAAATACCCAGTAGTGCAATTGCTGGGTCATAGGGTAGTCCTATTTTCAACTTTTTGAGGAACCTCCATGCTGTTTTCCAGAGTGGTTGCACCAGCTTGCATTCCCACCAACAGTGTAGGAGGGTTCCCCTTTCTCCGCATCCTCGCCAGCATCTGTCATTTCCTGACTTGTTAATTTTAGCCATTCTGACTGGTGTGAGGTGGTATCTCATTGTGGTTTTGATTTGTATTTCCCTGATGCCAAGTGATGTGGAGCACTTTTTTATGTGTCTGTTGGCCATCTGTATGTCTTCTTTGCAGAAATGTCTGTTCATATCTTCTGCCCATTTCTTGATTGGATTATTTGTTCTTTGGGTGTTGAGTTTGCTAAGTTCTTTATAGACTTTGGACACTAGCCCTTTAACTGATATGTGGTTTGCAAATATCTTCTCCCATTCTGTCAGTTGTCTTTTGGTTTTGTTAACTGTTTCCTTTGCTGTGCAAAAGCTTTTGATCTTGATGAAATCCCAATAGTTCATTTTTGCCCTTGCTTCCCTTGCCTTTGGCGATATTCCTAGGAAGATGTTGCTGCGGCTGAGGTCGAAGAGGTTGCTGCCTGTGTTCTCCTCAAGGATTTTGATGGACTCCTTTCTCACATTGAGGTTCTTCATCCATTTTGAGTCTATTTTCATGTGTGGTGTAAGGAAATGGTCTAATTTCATTTTTCTGCATGTGGCCGTCCAATTTTCCCAACACCATTTATTGAAGAGGCTGTCTTTTTTCCATTTGACATTCTTTCCTGCTTTGTTGAAGATTAGTTGACCATAGAGTTGAGGGTCTATTTCTGGGCTCTCTATTCTGTTCCATTGATCTATGTGTCTTTTTGTGCCAGTACCATGCTGTCTTGATGATGACAGCTTTGTAATAGAGTTTGAAGTCCGGAATTGTGATGCCACCAACTTTGGCTTTCTTTTTCAATATTCCTTTGGCAATTCGAGGTCTTTTCTGGTTCCATATAAATTTTAGGATTATTTGTTCCATTTCTTTGAGAAAAATGGGTGGGATTTTGATAGGGATTGCATTAAATTACACTGACTATTTCTTAATAGTCTTATCTCATATGACTTAAGATTGTTAGATTCCATTCTGACAAAAGGTGGTAAATTGAGGTGGATAGTCAGAGATGTCCAACAGAACTTTCTACAATGACAGACATGTTCTATGGCTATGCTGTCCATTGTGGAAGCCATGGTCACGTGGATATTCAGCAGTGAAAGTACAGCTCCTGTGACTGAGGAACTAAATTTTAATTTAATTTTAATTAGTCACTTTAAGTTTTAAATTTAAGCAGCCACATGTGGCTAGTGCCCACCAAATCATTTGTCTAACATAAAAGTGGATATAACATGGGGCACCTGGGTGGTGCAGTCAGTTGGGCATCTGACTCTGGATTTCAGCTTGGGTCTGACCTTGGGGTCATGAGATCCAACCCCATGTGGAGCTCGTACTCTGCACGGAGTCTGTTTGGGTTTCTCTTTCTGTGTCCCTCTGCCCTTCCCCCACACACTCTAAAATAAATAAATTAAAAAAAATAGGTATGATGTACCTATGTCCTGCCTGTACATAGCAGTTATTTAATAAACGTTGGTCTTCTTCCCCTTCAAATACATACTTCTCCACATGCTATCTAATATATTTTCATATTGACTTGAATGAGGCTGTATGTTTGACTTTATGGTGTGAATAAAACCTTTTCAATAGCAGAGAAGTAAAGGTTTTTGTTGACTTCAGGAAGCATCATGATCAGCACCAACTGCTATAGTTACCTGGGTATATTCATGATCCACATTTTAAAAAAATCTCAGAAATAGTGGAGTCATTCTGTTACCTATATCTGCATCTTTAACTTATATACATAAGGCTTAAGAGTTACAAGTCACATTTCCTGATATAGCCAACCCTGTACATTCACGTTCCTTTCAAGTTGTTCATAGTGTGGTTAAGATTAGCTAGGCCAAAAGAGGATAGTAGAATTCAATACTGAAACTCTTACCCCAGCTTAGAAAAGGGATCTCTTTTTCCATGGGATTAAAGCTTTAAAGCCTGAAGCGGAGCTCCTGAGCGCCTGCCTGATAGCCAGCACAATACAGAGAAAGGTAGAAATGAAACCTAGAGAGAAAGAGTTCCTCTTGGTCCCTGAATGCAACCACGCCTGCAGCAGGCAATGTTGAATGAGGAGGATCTGGTCTCTACGTGACAGTTTGTGAGCTGATAAATTACTTGGTTTTCCTAAGCCAATTATAATAGTATTTCTTTCTGTCTTTTGTACCTGAAAGGGTGCTGTCAAAATTTAACAACCACGAGAGCATAGAATTTAGAATCAGATGAACTGGATTCTAATATATCTGTGATCCAGTGTACCCATGTAGAGATCCTGGGATAACATGCCTTCCTCTTAGGCCTGTCATGAACACTAGATGAGATAGTATGATAGGCATGTGAAAGACATTCTGAATATGCTAGTTTCCATTTTTTGAATTTCTCCCAGAGCTGAAACGACATCATACTCTTGAATCCTCACACACTGTTTCCCTTTTCCCTCCATCACTTAGAACTTTTCCATTTATGCCCAGATATAATGTGAACATTAATTAAAAACTAATTTTAATTTAATTAAAATTAGAGAGGGTCATTTCCTACAATAGGTGATGGAATGCTCCCTGTCTAGTTTTATGACAATCAGTTCAGGGAATGATCATATTTGTCTTTGAAGGTAAGATGGACTCAAAATGATGGCGGTGAATTTGTGTTGCTCTTCAAACTCGATTCTTTCCTAGTTTCTGTCATCCAGATAATGGGGATTTAATCTTGCACAGGCTTTGCTCATATGGTGGTTTCCTTTGCCTTCTTAAATGTAACCATGTGTAGAATCTCCTCTATTGGCATGGAAGATTTACTCGCCTTTTATAATCATAGTGGATTTAAGTTAAGTAGCTTGATAATCAGACAGAATATAATTAGCTAATCATTTACAGGATTACCTAGGCTAAAAATTGACACAGTAAAATACAGTAAGCATGTTTATGCCCATCTGAATCCGTGCATTAATAAAGGTGATCAGATTATACAATTCAAATGAATTTCCAAGAAAATATCCCTGGCACGGAGGATTAGAAATATATTTAAGCTAAATATAGAATTCAGGAAAAGCAATCCCACAGCTTACTTTCCATTATTTTTTTCCCTTCAACTAAGCTCTTAAGCTGAATAAATTAAAGTCTCCAAGATGTGTAAACAGTTCAGTCTATATTAGTATACTACAGTTTATTGCAGAATACAGTTGTAAAACCATTGCCAAGTTGCCCCTAATACCTGTATGGTCATAACTGGAAATCTCTAGCAAAGGCATCAATGTCCTACTTACCTATAGATTTTAGCTCCTTATCTATAATTACTCATCTCCTCCTTAAGAATCTGTCTTCCTTCCCCAAAGTCTCATCCCTGTCTCTGGAGCTCTGCATCACATTCGTGAAACCATATTCCCAATCTGTCAGACAAAATGCTGCTTTTTATGGTCTAATAGTGTATCAAAAATAATCTCTTGTACCTTTAAGATTTTTTTCATTCTTTTAAAAAGCAAAATATAGCTCTTCAGAACAAAGGCACATGAAACAGAACTATCTGGAAAAGTATAAGGCTGGGTTTCTCTTAGACTCAATTTTAGAATTGTGTGGACTGGGAAGAAAGAAGAACACAGAAGAGAAAAATAGAATAAAGTGAGTTGAGCTCTATATTCTCTATATTTCTCAAGTTATAAGGGTGTCAAAATGATTCTAGGCAGGTTTAGGATCTTTGAATAAAAGGATACTTGTAGCCTGCTTTTCCGTCTAGACACCAAAGAGACAGCAAATCCTCAGAAAGGCTGATGTTAAGTTATTTGCTGCATACTATGGGCTAGTTCCCACCTGTCTAAGTTCTCCTTTTCACAGGGGCTACATTTCCCTGTCTCCTCTTGTAGGAAGATTTCAGTTCAGGACCTGCCAGTGGAAAGAATCTGCGGAAGATTAAAGTAAGATGCTGGGACAGCTGGGTAGTCACATGCAAGAAAATGCAGTGAGGCCCCTACATCAAACTATATGCCCAAATTAACTCAAAAAGATGTAAGACCTACGGCTGTGAACTAAAACCATAAAATTCTTAGAAGACTACATAGGGGTAAATCATCATAATCTCAAATTCCACATTTTTATATATGACACCAAAAGCACAAGTAGCAAAAGAAAAAAAGAACAGATAAATTAGACTTCATCAAAACGTAAAACACTTATGCACCAATGAACATTATCAAAATGTGAAAAAACAATCCACAATCTGAGTGAAAACATTTGCAAATCGTGTATCTACTAAGAGACTTGTAGCTAGAATATATTTAAAACTGCTACAGCTCAATAATAAAAAGACAAATAATTCAATTAAAAATGGGCAAAGGCTCTGAAGAGAGATTTCTCCAAGAAGATACACAAATGGCCAGTAAGTACAAGAAAAGATGCTCAACATCATTAACCATCAGGGAAATGCAAATGAAAACCACAATAGGCTACCACTTCTGACTCAGTAGGAAAGCTTATCATCAAAAAACAAAACAAAACAAACAACAAAAAAACATAATCACAAGCGCTGGTGAGGATGTAGAGAAATGATGGAAACCTCATTGGGTTGGTGCTGGTGGGGATACAAAATAGTGCAGCCACTTTGGAAAACAGGTTAGCAGTTCTTCAAAATGTGAAACTTAGATTTACCACCTGACCTAGCAATTCCACTCCAAAGTCTCTGCCCAACATATATACATTCATCAAAAACTTGTACATGAATGTTCATGGCAGCATTATTAACAGCTAAAAAGTAGAAACAACTCAAATGTCCACTGACTGATGAATAGATAGATAAGATGTGGTCTATTCATACTGTGGAAGAATATTCAGCAATAAAAACAAATGAAGTCCTGATACAACATGAATGAGCCTTGAAAATGTTACGCTAAGTGAAAGAATCCAATCACAAAAGAACACACATTATAAAAATCTATATGAAATGTCCAGAAGAGGCAAATCTACAGAGAAAAAAAGGAGATTAGTTTATGTGTAGGGTAGGGGAAGGATGGGGGAGGGAGGGGAGGATAACTAGAGGGATTGGGAGCGGGGTGAGGGGGTGATGCCTGAGGAGAAAATGTTTCTTCAGGAATAATGAAAATGTTCTAAAATTGATCATGGTGGTGGATGCCCAACTCTATGAATATACTAAAGCCAATGAATTATACACTTTGCACACTTAAAATTATTCAACTGCATGGTATATAAATAAGTAATTTTTTTTTTTTTTTTAAGATTGAAGAGAAGAAGGAAGCCAGAGCCACACCAGGCTTTGGCTGTAGAAGCAGCATGACCTTGCAACAAGGGCAGTGGGTCTGCAGGGGCAGAAGACCACCAGCTCAGAGCAATTCGGGGTTAGACAGGTGAGCTCTCCTACAGGGGCAGGAGCAGCTTCCTGGAATTCCTGAACATTGACTAATTCCATCTTACCCCCTCGTTTTTCTCTCTTCTACCCCTTCAAATGATTTTTGCGGCTTAATTCCCTATGTTAATCTTGTTCTGCTTGAAATTTCTAGAGGGGTTTATTTTCCTAACTAAATCCTGGCCGATATTATTTCCTAGAGAGCAGTTATCCTCCTCATTCTCTCCTTAAAAAATTCCAAATTTCTTCAGGTACTCACCCCTTCTCCACATAGTACCTTAGGAGACTGATTTCTAATCTCAGCTTCTGGGTTCAACCTGATTTTGGTCTAGCAGTAATCCCATTACTTTTGCTAAAAAGTAATTCAAAAATAAGCATGTGATTATAACACTCAATGTTAAATAACTGGAATTAAAATTAAAATTTCAATTAAAAAAAAAGGGAGGGGGGAAGAGGCATGTGATCCAGCCACACCAATAAGAGGAAAGGATTTTACCTGAGACTTCTAGGACTGCTCTACTTCATTCTGAAGAAAGAAGCTTGAGACGTCAATTAGATACAAAAGACAAAGCAGTAATTTCTGCAGGCGGCTATCATACAACCAAGACACGAATCCATTTCAACATGAAGATCACAGGCAGAGGGCAGGATAAAGAGACAGAGAGAACCCAAGCCTTTGATTGCATTTTTAAACTGTTGGATCAACACACTTTGAAGCTCACCTCACCTCTTGACTCCTTATATGAGCTAATAACTTGTCTTAAGGCAGTTTGAGATAAGTTTCCTATTACTGCCGGAAACATCTTAATTTATGTTCTGAGACACCGTGAAGTGGCAGTCCCTCTATGCAAATAGGGCTTGAGGTAACTCCCCAGTCTCCCACAGCCCCAGAGTGGCAAGAGATATCATCTAGACGGTATCTCCAAACCTTGAGAAATTTAGCTGAGAGGCGGCTGGTAGACTGGGAGGGGCCTTGCAGCTTGAAGAGGAGACAAAGTAGCATGACCATGTAAAACCAGAAACGACATAGGAATGTGAACATCATGACAGGAGGGTGATGACAACCAGGACCCGATGGGTTGCTCCATCACAGCAAATACCAGACAGGCTAGAAGACAACATGAAGTTACACCTTGTCCACTTGACAACTCAGTGTAACTTAAAGCCTTTCCCCAAAGCCCTGAAACCTTGGGAGAAGGATAATGCATTGCCTAGGTTAGTTTTCTACCACCAAAGAGGACAGAAGCTCAAAACAGAAACTGCTGGATCATAGAAAAATGAAAGAAGTTATGGGTGGAGAAAAATCATAACCCTAAACGGGTACATTTCAATTATGCAGAACTCATTCTTCGGCCAGTGGGTGGCAGGAGTAGCATGATTATATGGATTCCCATCCCTATCCCAGATTTATCAACCTTACCCACCATGGAGGATCACGATCAACCTTAATCAAGTCCTCTTTCCACTGCCTCCTTTCATCTGCAATTGTTCAGAGCTCGAACTCACATCCTCTCGCAAATGGAATTTTTTTTTAAAATTTTTTATTTATTTTCAGCGTAACAGTATTCATTGTTTTTTCACCACACCCAGTGCTCCATGCAATCTGTGCCCTCCCTAATACCCACCACCTGGATCCCCCACCCTCCCACCCCGCCCCTTCAAAACCCTCAGGTTGTTTTTCAGAGTCCATAGTCTCTCATGGTTCACCTCCCCTTCCAATTTCCCTCAACTCCCTTCTCCTCTCCATCTACCCTTGTCCTCTATATTATTTGTTATGCTCCACCAATAAGTGAAACCATATGATACTTGACTTTCTCTGTTTGACTTATTTCACTCAGCATAATCTCTTCCAGTCCTGTCCATGTTGCTACAAAAGTTGGGTATTCGTCCTTTCTGATGGAGGCATAACACTGCTGGGTATTTACCCCAAAGATACAGATGTAGTGAAAAGAAGGGCCATCTGTACCCCAATGTTTATAGCAGCAATGGCCACGGTCGCCAAACTGTGGAAAGAACCAAGATGCCCTTCAACGGATGAATGGATAAGGAAGATGTGGTCCATATACACTATGGAGTATTATGCAAATGGAATTTTTATTGCAGTGGCTCTTGGATACAATTCTGACCAGAAGGCTTATGGTAGAACACTGACCGTTGGTCACCCTCTACAGGCCCTCAGCCCCACTCTTTGTCTAAAAAAATATATATATACATATATAAAACTAGGTAAGAGAAACTCAGAAAAATGGCCTTAATTTGGTCCTGCAGCCTTATCCCTTCTTCCTTGCATGTCTTTCAAAGTCATATTGTTCCAAATTTGAGGCAAAGAATAAATTTTTAAGAATTCCTGATGGACAATATTCAAGTTGAAGTTGCTCTAACTTGGAACATGAATGTACTTACAACTCTTTCTTCTGATTAATTTTGTGAATTTAAATGCCACACGGCTTGTAAGAAGCTGTTATTATGATTTCACTTCTTGTTTCTTAACTTTCTTCTTCCTCACTTACGTTCCAGTCCCTTAAAACCAATCTCATTTCCTCAACGTTGCCATAGATTACCCCAAGGAGAGATGATTGATGTCAACACAAATGTCATTTGGTCCCTATGCCGAGATGAAGAAAATTTTCCAGTTTTCATTCCAGAGAAAAGGAAATTTGCTGTGCAAAGCAAGAATGCTGAACACAATTGGAAAAGGAAAGTTAAATAGCAGATCAATGGGTTTCTGATTCCTGTTATCAACCTTCTATTAAAAACAAATTTAAACCCACTGACTTGCAGAAAATAATTCCATCTTCGTATTTCACCACTATGTTAATGATATTCTTTACGGAAACATTTGATTGAAAATGTTACTGGAATAGCGGAAACAGATCTTAATTTTTCAATGAATTTTTAAAAAGTCCTTTTACTTTATGTGCTAGCTCTTACAACTTTAAAAATTGATGAATAATATATAGCAATTATGTACATACCTATTACTGATAAATTTAAATGAGAACTATAGTTATTCTGTACCCTGTCACCAAAAACTTGAGTTTCTGCCTAAGTCTGTTTGCTAAATACAAATCTTTCCTGTAATATTTGAAGGTTTATTTTTAATATTTCTACCAAATGTTGGCTTACAATCTTGGAATTAGACCATGTGTTATGGGTTACCATGTTAGCTAAAATGTTTGCTATAAAAAACTGTGCATTTTTATTTAAAATTACAAACCAGATTTGTCAAACAGATTGGTTTTACCCACCAACTTAATGAGCATGAACCCTCTGGGGCACTACCTGATGTAGCTTGAATTATTTCAACCTGTGTAGAAGGAATGGAGATTTTCTTAGCACTAACATTTCTTAACTTTTAGAAACTGGCTTGTAAAGACGGATTTGAAGAAAGGGTCTAACAGATTAATTTCAAAACACAATGCCAGTGAGAGTTTTTAAATGGCAGGAATGGATGGCCACAGAGCCTTCTGGGCATCACTGAGGGGAGGGGAGGTCAAACACATCTCCCATGGGATGCCAGTGGTTGGTGTGAGGTGGAGTGGCCAAGGTGAGAGCAGTTTCCTCTAGTGCCACGTAGTCAGTGGTAGAAGCATTTCATCCCTAGGTGACTTCCAGGGCACAGTTCCCTGGAACCTACTAGAGGAAGTGCTCCCCCCAAACAAGAGTGTAAACCATGACAGTGGAAGACACGGCATCCAGCAAGCAGGAGCTACAAAGTCAGCACCAGGAAAAGGAATGTTCCTAGGATGACAATGAAGGGGAAGCAGCTTTGCTGTTCTGGCAAAGCTGAGCAGCAAGTCCAGAGAGGAACCAGTCCACTGTGATGTGGAAGGATGATCCAGAATACAGTTTCAAGCAAAACTTAAATTCTCAGGCTTTTCTCAAGTATGTGATGGAGTTGAGAAATTTTTTGTTGTTGTTGTTGTTTGTTTCTTCCTCCTCTCTCTCTCCTCTCCCTTGTTCTCTTAATTCTGTCCATTGTATCAATAACAAAGCAAATTTAAAAGTAGACAATTATTGGGGCACCTGGCTGACTCGGTCGGTAGAAGCATGCAACTCTTGATCTCAGGAATCTGAGTTCAAGCCCCACTTTGAGTGTAGAGTTTACATCGTCATCATCATCATAGTAATAATAATGAGGAGGAGGGGGAGAAGAAAAGCAGACAGTCATTAACTTCCAGAAAAGCAAGTTGTTCAGGAAGGGAAAGCATAGAATACTGTGAGACACAGACATTCTGCTTATAACATTGAACATTGATGGAATCAAAAATACTGTTGGGGGGAAGAGAAGTTGAAACATGTACACATTTGTAGGATGAATATATGACTATGGGAGAGAGTCTGGTTGAGGTTTGAAAAGTGGATCAGAGAAGTGATTATTACCTTTTGTGGTAAGAAGAGAATCGATCATCTGCAAAACTGAAAAAGGAAAACAAAACTTAATTAGCAGAAAAATCCTCTCGCTGAAAAGTAAGAAAGTTACAAACACCAGTAAAAACTGCACAAACGGGGCCCCCTGGGTGGCTCAGTTGGTTGAGCAACTGCCTTCGGCTCAGGTCACGATCCTGCAGTCCGGGGACTGAGTCCCACATCGGGCTCCCTGCTCAGCTCAGAGTCTGCTCTCCCTCTGACCTCTCCCCTCTCACACACACTCTCTCACTCTCTCTCTCTCTCTCAAATAAATAATATATATATATATATATTTTTTTTTTTTTAAAAACTGCACAAACATTGGGTACTATTGACTTGGGGAGTGTGAATCAAAAGCTGGGAAGAGTAAAGCTGAGGATTGCTGTTATAAGTTAGAACTCATCATACTTAAAGTAAATATGTATAACTTTGACAAAAATAAAGACTACAATTTTAAATAAGAACAATTTCTAAATCCCAAAATTATACCACTATTTTCACTAGAACTCCATTGAGCTTATAAGTGAGTTAGAGAGAAATGACATCTTTATAATTCCAAATATTTCTTTCTGCAAAGATGGTTAGGACTTTTTCATTTTTATCTTCAGAGTTTTATCATTTTCTTGTAATGGGTCTTGTGCGTTTTCTGCCACTGGTATCAAGGCATGTTACAGTGTCATTTGCTGGTATGAATGACATGTTTTTCCATTGTGTAACTGTTGTTAATAGATTTTTAAAAGTGCTCTATATTTTTTGTAGCTTGCCACTTTACTACACACTTCTCTAGTACTTTTTTCAACTGACTATCTTCAGTAATTATCATTGGATATCCCAATTTTCCTTCCCCACGCAGAGGATTCATTTGTTTCACCCATTTATCGCATAGGCTCCAACTTGTTGAGTGCAGCTTTAATAATGGAGTGAGGAGGTGTATTGCTTTCAAGTGGAATAAAAAGACTTCTAGTGTTTCCTAACATGAATATTGTTTTCTATTGATTTCAGACAGAAATTTGATCATCTTTTTATTCCCTTCCTAATACTTCCCCTGTCTAAATACTCCTTCATACCTTAGCAAATAGCATTTGTTTACTTATCTGTTTTCCCCCTACAATGCGTGTTTCTGATGATATGGATGAGCGTCTGATTTTATCCCAGAACAGAGAATAATGCCTGGCTCTACAAATTTGTTGAATGAATGTATCAATCCATGATGTATGGGTCACCCCTACATAGTCAGATGTTGCTTTGTCTCTTTTAGCCTTCGAAAAAGATTAAAATCTGCCATACTGTTAAACCACTTTTGCATTTATGGACTACACATTACTTCATTGTGGTGTACTAACTGGATTTCCTGGTATTTTATTTTAAATGTCTGCATCTATAAGTATGAAATGTAGGTTTGCTATGGGTTATTTTTGTCGGGTTTGGTTTCAGGATGCTGGCCATACTAAAATAATTAAAATATTGCATGTGTTTGCTCTATAATTGTTTTAAAGTAATATGAATTAGCTCCTAAATCAAGAGCATCTTCCCAGAAAATATTCTGCGTCCTGGTGCTTGAACTTCTTCAGTCATTAGCGTTCTATTATGTTTCATTGTTCTTTTTTATTCAAGATGTGTGGGAGCATGCTTTCATTATAAAATGTTAAAACTGTACCTAAGTGTAAAGACTAAAAATGTGAGGTTCTATCTACCTTTCCAGCACAAGCCCAGAGATAGCCAGGGTTAACAGTTGAGTACTTTTGTTTCAGTATTTTTCCTATGCCCTTCCATATTTACAGGTGCACATACGTGTGTGTGTGTGTGTGTGTGTGTGTGTGTGTGTGTAAAATAACAAAGCCAGGAATTGTCTTGAAACATTTACTTTTTTTTTTTAACCTTCCTTGAAATGTTTCCACTAATATGTTGTAAAAAACATAAAATATACAGGGGCATATAGCTAGCTCCACTGGCAGAGCATGTGACTCTTGATCTTCGGGTTGTGAGTTCAAGCCCCATGTTAGGTGCAGAGATTACTTAAAAATAAAATCTTTTAAAAATATGAAATATATACTTCATCCTTTTTAGTAGTTGTGTGATATTCAACATTATGGCTTTACCAGAAATTATTTAACTGCTCTTCTAACGATCAGTATTTGGCAATTGCCCCTTTTTCACTATTATAAACAATCCTGCTATGATCATTTTCACACACCGACCTTTAGTCCATGCTGATTCTCCAAAATAAAGTCCTCAACATGGAATTGCTAAGCCAACAAAGATGGACAGCTTTTATGTTAGTAGATACTGGAAAAATTGCCCTCCAAAGAATGTTTTTTCATCTTACCCTCCTACCAGCAGAGTTTCATTTGCCACATCCTTACTAACCTTGGGTATTATCAAGCTTTTAGATTTTTGCTAATTTGATAAGTAAAAATTCCTTAAAATGTATCACATTAATTTACATTTCTCTGATTACCAATGAGGTTGAACATTTTTTTTGAGGTTGAACATTTTTGTAGAGCTTATTGAATATCTATACTATTTTTCCTATCCATTACTTACTTTTTTAAAAGTAAACTCTAAAAAAATAAAAATAAAAAAAAAGTAAACTCTATGTTCAATGTGGGGTTTGAACCCACAACCCTGAGATCAAGAGTTGCATGCTCTACTTACTAAGTTGGCCAGGTGCCTCCACTGCTTATTCTTCTATTAGAGTGTTTATATTTTCCCTATAGATTCGCACTGATATTAATCCCTTGTCAGTATTATGTAAACATATTCCCAGGCTGCATGTTGTCTGTTAATGTTGTTATTATGTCTTTTTAATTTTTGTGTATTTTATTTTTTTAACTTTCCTAAATGTTGTTTATTTATTTGTGAATTATTTTTATTTTTTTATTAACATAGAATGTATTATTTCCTTCAGGGGTACAGGTCTATGATTCATCAGTCTTACACAATTCACAATGCTCATCATAGCACACACCCTACCCAATGTCCATCACCCAGCCACCCCTCCCTCGCACCCTAAATATGTCATTATCTTCCTTTATGACTCTCATGTTTTATATCTTGCTGCACAGGATTTCTTCATCCCATACTTATGAATTATTTTTTATACCTTCATTTAATCCCTTTATGTTTAGTTTTTTGGATATTGGGTAACATGTGTGTGTAAGTATATTTCTTCCAAAACGAACAACTTATCACCCCAGGTGTATTTCTTTCAAAACTGATAACCAAACTTCACCTTGATTTGAGAAGTAAATCATCTTTTTCCTACTAATTTGCTTACCATCTTCATTATTAATAGCAGCTAACATTTACATAGTTCTGACCGTATTCCAAGCTCTTTTAAGTGCTTTTTCTTATTTAATCTTCCCAACAACCCTACGGTATGGGTGGTATAATGGTCCCCATTTTACACATAAGCCAACTACGACAGAGTTTGAGTAACTTAACCAAGAATGCATAGCAAATATGCCTTGGCTTGAGATTCAGTGCTCTTAACTACAATGCCAAGTGCCAGTGTACAGATTCCCGTTTCTAAATTCTACACCATCTTTATTCATCACTATTTCTGCCTATACCTGCACCAACCCTATACTTCTACAACTATATTTTCAAATGTGCTTCAATTTCTGAAAGAGAAGTTAGTACAATATCTTTCTTCTCAGAGTTTTGCAGGCCATTACTTGCCATTTTTTTCCCTGTCATGTAACCTATAGAATCAGCTAGTTAAGTTTCATATATAATGATTAGAATTGCATTACATTTCTAAATTAACTTGAGAAGATTTATATCTCAAAAACAGTGGCTTTCCATTTAGGAAGGGACTATCTGCATTTACTGGATCATTTTCTTTTCTAGAGCTTTCTAATTTTCCACTTATGAATCTTATATTTTTGTTAGGCATTTTGTAATTTTTCTTTTCATTGAGAATAGGTTCCTTTTTTCTCTGCTTATTTTTTAATATATTATTGATAATACATAGGAAAGCATTGATTTTGCTATGCTAATTTTGTATCTAAACCTCATATTGAATTCTTCATTGATTCTAGTAATTTTTTCTTGATTTCTAAGACAATTTCTTATTTGCAAATAACTATACCTGTGTCTTTCCTTTATAATATTTATATACATTATTCTTTTCTGTCTTACTGCATTAGTTAGACTCTCCATTTTAAAATTCAATAGCAACAATGCTGGGAGCAAATTTATCTTATTTCTAACATTAGGAGGAATGACTATAATGTTTTATACCAAGTATTTGCTTTTATACCAAGTATTTGCTTTTGGTTTATGCTAACCTTTATCAATTCAAAAACTTTCCTTCTATTGCTAGCTTGCCAGGAGTTATTGTTTACTTGTTTTTAATCAAGAGTGATGATTGAATTTTAGCAAATGCATTTTTGCCCATATTGAAATGTCATGAGTTCTACCCCCTTTGATCTATTTATATAATGAATTACATTAATGGATTTCCTTGTGTTGAGTCATCCCTGCATTAATAATAGTTCTATGTGCCAGGAGCTATGTTAAACACAGTGATTAGATGAATACACATTTAAGACTGTTGTATCTTCTTGATGAACTGACCTTTTTTTATTACGAAATTTATTATTAACTAGAATATTTAGTGTATTGCCAGTCAACGTAACTATTAACATGGTTGCATTTAATTCTACCATCCTGCAATTTGCTTTTTATTTGTCCCATCTCATGTGTGTTTCTTTGTTAGTTCCTTTCTGCCTTCTTGGTCCCATAAAATATTTTTAATACTCCATTTTATTGCTTCTTTGGTTTCCTCTGTGTGTGTGTGTGTGTGTGTGTGTGTGTGTGTGTGTGTATTAGTGATTGCTATAGTGATTCCAGTATACATTCTTAAGCTTATCACAGTCTACTTCTACTTAATATTATAACATTTCATGTAGAATATAAGAAACTTCCAAGTGAAGAATTCCATTTAACCCCCCTGCAACTCTTAATGCTATGGTCATGTGTTACCATTACATATGCTAAAAATACAACAGTGCGTTATTATGTTTGCTTGAACCAGTCAATTATGTTTAAAGGAAGTTCAAAGATAAGAAAATAAAATTCTTACTTATGCACATATTTACGATTCCCAATTGTCTTTATTCCTTCATCCTATCTTTCTAAATTTTATCTTTAGCCCAACAAACTTTCTTTGGCATTTTTTTAGTATCATGACTACTATCAGACTATATTCTATCAGGTTATATTCCTGTCAAAATATTTTTTGACCTTTATTCTTGAAGTTTTTTTTTTTAAGATTTTATTTATTTGTTTGACAGACAGAGATCACAAGTGGGCAGAGAGACAGGCAGAGAGAGAGGAGAAAGCAGGCTCTCCATGGAGAGGAGAGCCCAGTGTGGGGCTCGATCCCAGGACCCCGGGATCATGACTTGAGCAGAGGCAGAGGCTTTAACCCACTGAGCCACCCAGGCACCCCCATTCTTGAAGATTATTTTGAAAGATACACTGTCTTGGGTCTTAAGAGTTTCTTATATCTGTAGAATGATTTTTTTTTTTTGCTAAGTTTTGAATATTTGGGGTTGTTATTCCTTCAAATAGTTCTGACCCATTCTTTCTTTCATTTTCTTCTGAGGCTTCAATTACATATGGGACAAATCATATCATTCCACAAGATACTGAGGCTCTGTTCATTTTAGAAAATAGAAAATACAGTTTATTCTGTTTTTCAGTTTTGATATTTTCTAATTAATCTATTTTCAGGTTCTTGTACTTTTTATTCTGCAGTGTCCAATCTCCTCTTAAGCCATTGAGGGAAATTGTCATTTCTAGTATTTTTAATTGGTACTTTTATACAGCTTATATTTCTCTTTTGAGATTTTTACCTGTCCATTATGTCCATTTTTTTTTTCCTTTAAATCCTTGGGCATGTTTACAATCACCATTTTTAAAAGATTTTATTTTTAAGTAATCTCTACACCCAAATGTAGGGCTCAAACTTAAAACCCCAATATCAAGCCAGGCACTCCTATAAGCACCATTTTTAAAATGTGTTCTAACTCCAAAATCTGAGTCATTCTCAGGATCACCTTTGATTGTCTTTTAACTTTTCTTTTTTTTTTTTTTTTGGTAGGCTCCATGCTCAGCATGGAACCCAATGTGGGGGACTTGAACTTAAAACACTGAGATCAAGATGTGAGTTGGGATCGAGAGTCTGACACTCAACTGACCAAGCCACCCAGGTACCCTCAATTGTCTGCTTTTTAAAATCTTGATTATGAATTCAATTTTCCTGCTTCTTTGCATATGTAGTGATTTTTTAATTATATGCTGCATGTTACAGGTGATATACTGTAGAGCATCTGGATCATCTCGTTTCTCATTTAAAGGTGTAATGTTTCGGGACACCTGGGTGGCTCAGTTGGTTAAGCAGCTGCCTTCGGCTCGGGTCATGATCCCGGCGTCCTGGGGTCGAGTCCCACATCGGGCTCCTTGCTCGGCGGGGAGCCTGCTTCTCCCTCTGCCTCTGCCTGTGCTCGCTCTCTCTCTCTCCCTCTCTCTCTCTGACAAATAAATAAATAAAATCTTTAAAAAAAAAAAAGGTGTAATGTTTCATTCTGGTCAGCAACTGCATAAATGCTTCATTCTCTTCATCCTTCAGGCCTCGTTTTATGCTCTGTTTGGGCAAATCAACATTGATTTTGACCTTAATCCTAGGATATGATCTTACTCCTTACTCCAAAAGAGTGGCCTTTCTGGGGTCTCAAGTCAATGTCCAGTGGGCTCAGTAAAGTCTTTCTACCATAGCTGGATCGCAACTTCAATTTATTTTGGCATGGCACGGCATGACTTCTGGCATTTCCATTCATTTCTTAGCACCACAGGAGCTGCTGTTTGCAGAATCATGAGGTCTTACAAAATCTTAACCTATACAGGCAAAGCCCAGAGTAGCTCCTAGCCAAAGAGCTGAGAAGAATCCCTACACAGACTTGGGAAACCTCCCTTCTGTAGACCTCATTTGTCTCTGTAGTTCTATACTGTGAATTTCACCTGTCTTTTCATCCCCTCTGTTGCAATTTTTGCCACACTTCAGTATGACTTGATGTTGTTCACTTGGGCTCCACTTTGTGGCAAATTCAGGAAAGTGCCCCCAGACATAAAATCAGGTTTAATATGGTACTCACCTCATTTATTCCCTGTCTGGCTGAGACTATAGTCTTGCACAGTCTATCTTCCAATGCCTAAAAGTAACCACCTCACAAGTTTGGTTCAGTTTTATAGAACAGTAAATCCAACAGCAGCTACTCCACCCTGGGCTTGAAATAAACTTGTGATAGAGCAGGACACCTGGGTGGTTCAGTCAATTGAGTGTCTGCCTTTGGCTCAGGTCATGATCCCAGGGTTCTGGGATTGAGCCCCATGTCAGGCTCCCTGCTCAGTGGGGAGTCTGCTTCTCCTTCTCTCTCTGCCAGCTGCTCCCCCTGCTTGTGCTTTCTCTCTTTGTCAAATACATAAATGAAATTAAAAACAAAAACAAAAATGCCACACTTGTAATAGAGAAACCTCACTGGTATTTCTCTCTCACTCTAAGGCTCTTATTTCTTCTCTCTCTCTCTCTTTCACACACACACACACACACACACACACACACACACACACACACACTTTGCTATCCTTTGGAATAATAATATTTCCCTTTTTTTTTCTTTCTTCTCCAATGGCCTTATTTTAATCTGGTTTTAATTTTTAAAAACATGTTCTAATTTATTCTCCACCAGTATCAAGAACGAAGTTACTGATATGGACTCTTCTTGTTCAATATAAAAACTTTATCACACTTCACTCCCTCTTCTACCTTTCTCTTCACCCCATGTCTCCAGGTGGTTTTAAAAATTATATACATTTTCTTTTTAAAATTCTTTGTTATAAATTGTACAGTTTCACAACTACTTTACAAGCAATTCTTTAGATTTACATCTAAGTTTTTCTTGCTCACTGCTCTTTTTTCCTAAAACATGTCTTTGTCTTTATTAAATTCTTTATTTTGATTAGTTTTTGCTTGAAGGTCTAGTTTAAGTTGTAGTTTTCAAAAAGCATACGTTAGTCATATAATTTCTGAATTCTTTTAAATCTGAGCCAGGCTTTCATTTGCTTTTGCATTAAGATAATAGGTAGGCTTGGAATATAATTCTTGGAACATAATGCTTTTTTTCCCAGGAGGCTATACATTTTCTCTGAGCTTTTCTAACACTAGTGTTACAAATAAGGAGCTAATGCTATTTGAACTTTTTTTTCCCCCTTTGGTGACTTTTTTCTCCCAGCTAACTGCTTCCAGCCAAAACCACCTGGGTACCATTCCTTCTCATTAAACCCATCTAATCTTTGCTAACCCTGCTCCATTTACAACACTGAATATTTCAATTCAGAGAAGTTGCCTTTTTCTGTTTGATTATTGCTTTTCATTCATCTGCTACTTTCTCCTTCTGGAATCCATATAATCATGATATTAATTCTACTGCTTCAACATTTTCTGCCTCTTGATTTTTCTCTTGAATTCCCAAATCTTAAAGTTTGTGCTGTGCATTCTGAAAGAATGTTCCTCAGTTACTCTTCTTTTTATTCCTAACTTGTTTTTTACCTCTCGGTTTATACATTTTTGTAGAAGTTGGCACTTAAAAAAATAATAATATATGATCCTTTCAAATCTAATTAAGAAAATTAGCTCCCCAACCCCTACATTCTTCTCTCTATTGTATGGGAAGTCTGTTTTACTACGGATGATTTGTTCTGAATATTTGCATTTGATACCCCTCATTTGAATTACTGTATTTCTTAATTTATCTGGAAATTTTTCTCTTAACCTTACAAAAAAGTTAGTTTTTCCAATAGTGGCTCATCAGTGCTCCCTTATTCACTCCTACCTGCTCCATTTCCAGTTAAAATTCTTCACCTTCATAGACATGTTTCCAACAGTAATACACACATATTCCTTTTATATTCCCTGGACTGTTTCTTTCTGAAATGGGGAAAAGGAAGGGATCAAACATGTGATTAGGATATCATCTTTGTCATAGAAATTTATTTTTCTTCAACTACGACGAAACAAATTTTCCATTGTATTGTATTATATTAAGAATAGTAAAATTCTTTAAGAGAAAAAAATGGCTATACACATTCTTTCCTTACAGAGAAACAGGGATGTTACCTTGTTGCCAACATTCTTACTAAAGTGGGGGATAAAACCTTAAGTTACTTTCCCACCACTAAAAGCATTTTGAAATACTTCCCTTGAAACCACATTTAGAATCTTGAAACTACTATGGACTTCTGTGTCCAACTGCCCAAACAAGGACGGAAATATGCCCGTGAAAGTTAACCTCTGCTGAATACTACCATGAGGTAGAAGAAACACTAGGAACATCTGCATTTTATCCTGCCAATATGTTCTCTCTTATTCTAGAAGCACAGGATGTCTTTACTGTGTCAGCTGCAAAAATATTATCTCTCTGCAGGAATGAAACAAGTGTGGAATATATATTATGCTACCACATTACATGCATACCTAAGCAGAAAACAAAGAAAATAGCCATTTAATATATAACTCAATTTTGCCTCCAGGGACAGATAAAAATTTTTATTATAATACCCAAATGGTACAGTACATAAATATACATGGGAAATGTGATAGGGCTAAGTCAGGCTCTTTTGGCTAGAGGCTGGTGGCTAAAAATTTATCATCTGACACCCATTCTAATCTTGCCTTCCCATAGACAAGAAGTAGGCTATATTTTTTATGAGGGCCAGGAATTTGGGGCGAGGGAGACCAAACCCATCACCATTTTTCAGCAGATCATTAATTTCTAAATGTGTGTGGAAAATAACTATTGGCTGATATCTTCTAGTTTCATTTCAAACATTATACCTTATAAAGTTTGCTTAATAAATAACCAAGATAGTAAAAAAAAATAATGACAGTAACTAAATTGGTAATTTAATAACTTCAGATGATTCTAGAGGCTTAGTAGTGTTTATCCTTCTTGAAATCAATAACTTTTCATTTGGAATCTTAAATCCACTTTAATGAGCATTCTGCTGGCAGCAGTTTTATTTAGGGTGTGAGCTTATACAAACAGAAGTAATGGAGGCTTTTTCCTAGATAACAATTTACAGTTAACTTTGCAGATCACATGGCTGATTTGAAAGTATAAATCTCTGCAATCCCATTATATATGCTCCTCAAACATTTTAAATGCTTTTAACCAGAGAAGAGGTTACACAGGAAGAGCATTCTCAATGTGGGGAAACCTTCATGCTTCTCAGTTAGAGGTAACATGTCTGAAATGGCTATTCTAATATTGATTCTATTTTTGAAAGCCCATACAGAGCAATAACACAACTTTCTTACAGGCAGCAAATGGAAAACATCCTGTGATGATGCTCCTAGCTTACTATATAAATTGCATGAACTATCAAAGTGAAATATTTATCAACAAAAAATAACCTATCCCTTCGTATCTTCTCATGTACTTAAGTCTAACTCTGACAGCATCTTCCACAATGTTTCCCTCTCTGTAGAAAACCTTTGGGGTCATGGAATCTACCATATAAAACTAATTTGAAATACCCTCCACAGAACATGGGGCTAACTCTATTGTTATTGTAGCCCACATTACTCTGCCTCTGTGCCCCCAGAGACGTGAGTAGCTGTGGAAGTCTCCAGAGGGTGTTCAGGAATGAAGCTAAAGCTTTTGCGCACATCATTGTTTTCTGTGCGATGCTGTCCTCTGTTGCACTAATGTCCCCTGGAAGCATTTCAAAGCTCTCATGCCCTAAAAACACCAAAACTGTGCTGCATTCCCTTCATAGTTTATAAAATCCTTTATAAAAACAGTGATTTCACCTTCTGTTATAATTCTGCCTTTCACAGAGGCTCAGAAACTAGTGAGGTTTCCCCACCTTGCCCCTCTCACAGGGGCCTTCTAACAAAATCCCTCCTTTCTCCATAAGCCAAAATAAACAAACAAACAAACAAACAAACAAACAAAAATGCAAATTAAATTAACAGATATCCAGGCAGACTCCAAATCCCAGTTTGTGCTGGAGCCCCTTTCCTCATTTGTAAATATCTGAAGGTCACCCTGTATCAATGAACAACCTACTGTTGCTTCACATAAGTTCCCTTGCCAGGTGTTAGTAAGGCCCTTACCTGAGAATGAAGCTAACACAGAAGTAAGCAAGTCAGGAGTTGAGGAGAGATGTCTACCCACCTCATCTGAGCTTGTGAAACCAGCATCCACCTTTGGTCTCCCCAGTTATATGTCCCAATAAATTCCCCTTTCTGCTTAAGTTAGTTTGAGTTTGGTTTTATGTCACTTCCAACTGAAACAATTTTGACTAATATACTAATAAGTACCAAATTTTATTGGGTTATATAAATATCATCGCCTCAAGAACTTGAAATAACACACCCCAGAGATTTCCAACTGTGAAAACTATAGCCTGATGAGTGATTTAATTAAACATGTACATATGGATCACTCCCCAAACTGCGTATACAGAAGTGAGGAGAGACAAATCTGAAGAAGAAAGAAAAAAAAGTTGGCATGTGAAAGGATGGATTAAGGAGAAGACATCTGCCCAATGTTTAGGACTGGGAAGATAAATGATTCCATTTTATGTTGTTATTAAATTGTATTACTCTTCATTAAAGTTAAATGCATTTAGAGGAATTAAGCTTATCAAAAACTTGGCAGTGCAATATAAGCGATGATTCTTTGTTTATTTGACGACATCCTCCTGTGAGTTGATTCACAATTTTAATTTTGGAAAACAATATTTCCTTCACAGGGACTGACAGAATGATGTGAACTGCTGCATCATTTTGCATGAAGTCATATCGATTATGAAAGCAAACAGAAGCCAAGTGACTTAACCCATTTTTCAAGGAGCATTATGACAATAATGTTTCTATATTGTCAGAGGGGATCACATCAACTTAAGAACTGAAATTAGCCTCAGTTAAGGGGGGAAAAAAAAAAAAGACCTGGAATGGAGAGCTTCAGGAGACAATCGTCTATCCCTTTTAAGGAACTCGATAAAGACAAAAATTCTAAATATTTTTAGTGGGAAAAAACTATTTTGGAAGGTACATATTAAAAATATGTATCAGAAAAATAAATATGTATCAGTATTGAGATCCGACTATGGACACCATGGTAAGCAAAACAAATACACAAGAGAGCTTTTAACCTGGTGACAGCAGAAAGCATTAATGCAATCACAGAGAACTGTCATTCCTGTTGGGGTAAATATTACCAGAGAAATGTGCCTACTGCCCTAAAAGCCCATACTAGGCCTTTATCCTAAGCAGATAGACCCAGAAAGGATTTCACAAAGAATTGATGTTTGAAGAATGAATACACACCTAAGTAAATCAAGAGGGAAAAGAGCATTCCAGTAAGAGGGAGGAGCCACAGGTGTAGAGAAGAATGGGCTAGGAAGCAGAGATCAGAAACAGCACTGAGCCCAGGATGCAGGGACAGGAGGTGGAGAATAAAAGAGGCCCAGGCTGGGCAGAAGTGGGCAGTCTCCTCTAAAAATGGTGGGCAGAACTTGAAGGGCTTTTGGTAGGGCTTGGTAAGATTTAAAAAAAAAAAAAATCACTTTGGCTTCAAGCTGGATAAGAAATGAGTGGGGTAGGGGTGGAGGGGGTGGAGTCAGAATCCAGGCAAGGGAAAATGGTAGCTAGGGTAGGCAGGAGTAGGGGTGAGGGCAAGATACAGAAAAGTAGAGAATCTTCATGGCAGTTTATCCTTATCCTTTCTTGAGAATCAGCATCGTGAAACATGACTGAATCTTTCTGATTTTCACAATTTTGCATTAGGGAAAATTCCAAACCTATGAAAAAGTAGGATAACGTGATGAACTGTACAAACTTGACACCGAGCTTCAAGCATGTACAACTCAAGGCGAATCCTGTTTAATTTATATGTATCCCCACTTACTTCCCCTTTCCTGTATCCCATTTTTAAAGTATTTATCAACATATCAAACCCTCCAAAAAGTTCTGAGAATAGTACGATAATCACCAATTTATCATTCGTATAGATTCCCTGTTAACATTCTATTAACTTCTCTGTGTGGATATGTGTATATTTATACACACACACACACACACACACACATACACATTATATCTGTCTTCGAAGAGCAATGGCATTCTCTTACACAATTATCACACTCAGGAGACTCAACAGCATCAAATATGCGATCCAGAATCACAATTACCTGTTTTTCCCAACGATGTCCTCTACAGCCTTTTTTCCTCCTGATCCAGAACCCAAATGAGGTCCACGCATTGCATTTCATTTTCCTGTCTCTTTAGTCTCCATCAATCTTAGAGAGTTCCTCATCCTTTCCGTCTTTCATGACATTGATGCCTTTGAAGAGTGCAGGTCAGCTCATGTGCAGGATGCCCTTAAATGTGTGGTGGCCTGATTGTTTCCCCATGATTAGATTCAGGTGAAACATTTTGGCAGTACCAGCACATAGATGATGTTGTGTCCTTCTTCGTGTGTCACATCAGGAGTGGTATGATGTCAGCTGTCCCGTTATTAATGATGATTCTTTCAGCTTTTCCACAGGTTGAATTCATATCCTGTAGACATAATCCATTACTGAGGAAACCAGACAAGGGCTGCAAAATATAATTTCTATTTCCCCACGAGCCATCTTAATGCCAAGAGACATTAACACAGGTCATTTATACCGACAAAGCTCTGTCGGTTTTATTCACGAAAGGTACATATAGATCATAAATAGACTGTGACAAGGAAGGAATATCCTACAGCGATGAGAGGAAATTGGCATACGTGGGAATTAGAATTGTGAGCAGAAGTAAAGCATGTGGTACAGTAAAGCCCATAGCCTCAGAAGCCAGACTTGTAGGGGATGTCATCCTGGCTCTACCCTTCCTGTGTGACCTTGGGAGAGTTACAGGAGACCTGTCTGTCTCTGTAACATGGGAAATCATAGAACTCATCTTACATGGTTGACATGAGCACTGAGCTGCTACACACATCTGGTACAAACAAGGTGTGATGATGATGATGATGTTTCCAGGGAAGGATAACTGGTCTCCATCTGTTGACTAAAGAAGACACTAGGTCTTCCTTATTTAAAAAAAAAAACAAACACACACACACACACACACACACACACACACACACACACACACACACATATATATATATATATATATATATATATATATATATATATAAAATCTGAGGGGCATGTGGGTGGCTCAGTCAGTTAGGTGTCTACCTTTAGCTTAGGTCATGATCTCAGAGTCCTGGAATTGAGCCCTGCAACAGGCTCCCTGCTCAACGGGGAGTCTACTTCACCCTCTGCCTGTGCCCCTACCCCCACCCCCTACACACACTCATATGCTCAATCTCTCTCTCTCTCAAATAAGTAAAATCTTTTTTAAAAAAAATCTGAAATTTGAACCCTATTAGTAATATACCCTGGTAAAATATCATAATGGTTGCATAAAATCATGAACACCATCTAATTAGAACTACTCGGGACAGAAGAATATTGATTTTAATGATCAGATGACAATTGTTAACATTTCTCAAATCATAAGCAATAATCTTAACAATAGAATGTGTCCACTGTTGTTTCCTGTAGAGGATCTGATTACCTCCTGTTCCTTAGTAATGTATACATGACCTGTGTTTGATATAAAAGCACATATATAATACTGAAATTCCCAGAGCAGGATCTAAATCATATACAGAAAAGCTCAGAGAATGACTCAAGAATCTAGTCTAGTCTTAATATCACTCATAAATCTTAAAATGGCAACTTGGTTTTCAAATTTCAAAGATATTCTTCTGATTAGGCAATTCAGCCACAGTATCTTTACTTCACCATCTTGTTTATGTATATTTGTGTGCTTGTTGGTGCTAGTCCTGGCAGCACCAGACATTCTCCCTGATCTTATCCCATTACCTTTTTTTGAAAAAATTATTTTATTTTCCATGTAGTATTTTCACTGCTAGTCAGTCATGGCTTAATTACTTAATTTTTAATATATTTTCCCCTTTAGCATAATTATATTATCAAATAGGATAAAAGAATTATCCTTAACTTTGTATTTTTAGAATTTGAGTTTCTCCTAAAATGTGTGACCATAGTAGAGATCTTTTTCTTATCCCTGAACAAGTAATATAGAAAAAATTAAAATTTCTAAAAGTTGAGTGGCTTGAGTTGTTACTATTTTAAGCAAAAGGAGATCAACTGACCTACATCAACACTTCCAAACAGAGGAAGGAATTTTTGAAATTTAAATTCAATTAATTAACATATAACATATTAGGGGCACCTGGGTGGCTCAGTGGGTTAAGTCTCTGCCTTTGGCTCAGGTCATGGTCTCAGGGTCCTGGGATTGAGCCCCACATCGGGCTCTCTGCTCAGCAGGGAGCCTGCTTCCCCCTTTCTGTCTGCCTGCCTCTCTGTCTATTTATCAAATAAATAAATAAAATCTTAAAAAAAATAATGTATCATTAGTGTCAGAGGTAGAGTTCAGTGATTCATTAATCTTATATATTACCCAGTACACATTATACCACGTACCCTCCCTAATGTCCATTACCCAGTTACCCCAACCCCTCATCCTCCTCCCTTCCAGCAACCCTCAGTTTGTTTTCTATGATTAAGAGTCTCTTATGGTTTGTCTCCCTCTCTCATTTTGTCTTGTTTTATTTTTCCCTCTCTTCCCCTATGATCCTTTTTTGTTTCTTAAATTCCACATATGGATGAGATCATATGATAATTAACTTTCTCTGACTGACTTATTTTGCTTAGTGTAATACCCTCTAGTTCCATCCACATTGTTGCAAATGGCAAGACTTCATTTTGGATGATTGAGTAATATTCCATCATATATATATACACCACATCTTCTTTATCCATTCCTCTGTAGATGGACATCTGGGCTCTTTCCATAGTTTGGCTATTGTGGACATTGCTGCTATAAACATTGGGAGCAGATGGCCCTTTGGATCACATCTGTATCTTTGGGGTATGGTAGTGCAATTGCTGGGTCTTACAGTGTGAGAAAAGAAAACTTTAAATGAGTGATACAATATTTGCTTTGGTACCATATTATAGTTTGTTCAGAAGAAGACAAAGTAAGGTAGAAACATCTAGAGGAAACAGAAAGAGAGGAAGGGAGCAGAGAGAAGGAGAGGCAAAGGGACAAAACCAATATTGCTGATGCTTGATTCCCCAAATCTCCCCCTTTCCTGGGGTTACTGCTCCCATCCTCTTCATCACTCTCAGGCCTGCTTCCCTCAACGGTCCCTTCTGAGCTCCCCCCTGCTCAAAATCCAGACTTAACATCTCCAACTCAGTTTACCTACCTACACCCCAAACATACATGAAAAGTTTTCCTCTTTTTCTTCTTGTCTTTTATTTTTCAACTGTTTTCCTCCACTTGTCATGGTGAACTTTTGTCCCAGGCATCGATTTGCAGTCACGAAGCCCAGATGTACAAACATAAAACTCCCTTTACTTCTTCAAAATTGACAAAGCTCACAAACCCCCACTCCCACAGATGGGAAAATACCTAACTTTGCCTATTTCAGGAAAACGTGGGTATTTCTGAGTTTTGTTGGGTAAATACATCGTTGATGTGACATTCCCGCTCATTTCCTTCTGTTCTCTCCATCAATCCTCTAAATTTGGGCTCCGGGAATAATAATTGTAAGGTTGGAACAGCATTTGCTACAGAGAAGAGGGAGTTCAGCCTAGATGAGAAGACAGCAAAATAGTTAAATAAGTGTCCAGTTAAAATACAGATGAGTTTCTTAAAAATGTTATGGGAGCACAGAGTGAATTTAAAGAAGCCCAGAGGGGCAGAAAGAACCATCAACTCAGCCACAAGGGGCCACAGACATCTTCTGAGAGGAAGCACATTTTAAGCTTCATCTTCAAAGGTGAGGAGGAGTTAGTTGGTTTAAGAAGATAAGAAAGGAAGTGTCAGGGCACATGAGCTGAGGCACGGAACCAAGAGAGGGTGTGACACGCTTGGGAGATGAAGCAGCTCTGTTGTGGCTGGAACACAGCAAGTCTTCAGAAGGGTGGGTGAGAGAGGAGTCGAGAGAGAGAAACAGACCTATGTCAAGCCAAGGAACTGGGATCATATTCTCTAGCCCTGGAGTCAATGCACAAGACAGAAAGTCCATATCAGTCACCTGCCTGGTTTTGTAAACAAAGTCTTACTAGACATAGCAATGCTCATATGTTTCACATATTATCTGTGGCTGCTTTCATGCTACCGTATCAGAGTGAAGCAGTTTTGACAGAGACAGTATAGCCACCAATCCCTGAAGTATTTACCACCCAGTCCTTTACATGAAAAGTTTGCTGACCCTGCTCTAGACCACCTGAGTGATAGACTCACCCTAACAGTACACATAGACCTCAAGTGCCATTGGATATCGTTGGCATATTACTATTTAGAGTTGTACAAAATTAAACTATGTGTGAGCATCTTACATCTAGAGTTCTTATGCAAGGATAAACATCTATACATTAGATTTAAACTAACAAAAATAATAACACTCAAATTAATGATATTCAATGTGACCGATGATACGAGTGGTATCAACTGGAATGAAGATACCAATGGTATGGAAATAGATTTCCACTCCTAACAATGGACTCACTGTCCCAGTATAGGTTTTTTTGAATTCAGCAACTTACACCTTTGGGGCCATGGTTTTACTTATTTAAACCAGGGAAAAACCTTTGTTAAAATAACAAAAGACAGTGATTTCATTGAACTTTATATTTCCCAAATGCCTCATATTAGAATACAAAGTCCCTCTGCCTTCATTTTTTGGGTAGGCTATTGATAATTATAGTAATGCCCATTGCTACCATAAAAACACAAAAGCCTGTGCAGGCACTGAAGTCAATTGTCAGCACTCACTTTTAAGGCAGCCATCCGGGTGATCCAAAATTGCTTAGATTTTTTAAATGTCATCTAAATGAAAGCACACTAAATGTGAAAATATCACAGAGAGCTGCACATCCTGGATGGCACGCAAAGCTATTCACAAAATGATATCTAACATGAGATACTTATTGTGACAACAACAAAACAGCTAAAAACAGCTGGTCTAAACTGGGTGAGCTCAAGACATGGCAAGGAAGAAGAAGGAAGAGGAAAGATAGGAGAATATGGAGTGTATTACCTGGACAAGATTCTAACATGAGATGGTTGTGGGAAGGAAGGAATGTGAAGGGGGATTCAGGAAAGACTCCCAGATTTCTGACCCAGGCAGGTACACTCATTGAGGCGAGCGACACAGAAGAGGGGAAAATTTGGGAGGCAAAGACAATGAGTTTACTTGGGCATGTTGAAATGAAGGTTCCCAGGAGACTAAATCTTGAACCTGAATGAAGGTAGGTATGTTGGACTGCAGAGTCATGAGTGAAGATTGGCTCAGATATCAAAATTTGGGAGCTGGAAAGAAATAGTGGTTGAAGTATCCACATAGAGAATAAGAAAGTGACAGTTGGAAAGGTACTAAAAGATGCTTAATCACCAGAGGCAGCTGTATAAATAACTACACATATGCATCCACAAATATACTCAATTCAGGATGATCTATACTGCCGGAGCCAAACTGTAACATGCATCATAGGAAATATCAGAACAAAAATCACTTCTATGCCTTTGGATGGGTACACAGAGAAGAGATGAGTTTATAGAAGATTTACTTTTGTTTGCTAAAGCTTGGTTTGTTCTCCCAGAAGGCACATTAACTTGAATAAAATGCCAAAATGGTATGTAATATGGAACTCACTGCTCAGTGCCTACTCAATAACCATCCTCCTTCCTTCTTTATTAACAGAACCTTGATTTTTGTCAGGGTAGCAATGAGCCCAGGTGAAAGCTACAATTCCCAGCCTCTTTCGCATCTACGAATGGCCATGTAACACAATTCAGGCCAATGAAATATAACTGAAAGTCACCAGATACAACTTGTGGGAAGGCCCTTTGAAAGGCAGGTAGACTCCAGTGACCAGATCCTTTGTCCTTACCCTAATTCCTGCCTGGATTCATAATGTTACACGGGAAGTGACCATATTATGACCTTGATGCCCCAAGAACAGGGTAAGGATTACCGAGTAGAAACCTAGAAGAGGATCTAGGGACTTCATGGAGCCCCAGTCTCAGCCCTAGACCTCCAACTTCCAAATATAAGAATAATCATCTAATTTTTTAAATCGCTATTTTCTGGATTCCTGTTCCTTAAGACCCAGTACAATTTGAACTTACTAGAAACATAAAATAGCAAGAACAATTTTAAAGTATGCTTTAATCCTTTCCATTCTGAAATCAGGTAAGTAAGACCATTTTTATTTTCAAGGCAAATGTGCAAATAAAAATGTTATTACCCCTTATGTGAAATCCATAGAAAGTACTGAGATGAAGGAACTACTTACCAAAAGCTACTTTCTCTTCTCAGGAATTGCTTCCTTAGCCTTTCATGCTTTCCTGCTGTCACTGCTGCTTTGGAATTTGCTGTTATGTGTAATAAGACTCCATCACAAATGTTTGTGGAGGAATCGAGAAATACTCACTGGTGATCTTGGCAGAGACCACAGTCAAGACTCAGTCTCTGATCTCCCTTCCTACGCTCCCCATCTGTATTCAGGCTTTCTTTCTTCTTCCCAGTTATCCATTCTCCTGAGTCTACTAGCTGTTGGGCACTCTTGAGTATGTCACAAAGCTTATATATTAAGGGCTAGGGAAGGAAGGAACTCTGACCTAAGAATCATGAAGCCTGAGTTTATTTGGTCATTCATTCAATCCACAAATATGTTCAAGCATTTTCTACATTTCGGGCACTGGGTTAAGCCTTAGAAAATAGAGATGAATACGGCAGGAAAATCCTGTTCTTCAAGACGCTTACATTCTAATGGAGAAAAACGATAGATTCACAGATAACTAGAACAATTACAGATTCTGAAAAATGCCGTGAAAAAAAGACATGGGGAAGTGTGGCAGATAGTATCTGTTGGGGACATCCTTGGGATATGGCTCTCAGGAAGTCTTTTATGATACGTAAGCAGACCTGACAGAGGGAAGGTAATGACCAGATTCCAAGGAAGAGCATTTCAGACATCTCATTCTGAGATGAGAAATTTCCTATGTCCAAGGCAAAGAAAGGAGGCCAGTGTAGCAAGAGACAGCTTGCAGGATGGAGAATGACCCTAAGTGAGCCCGGTAGAAAAAGAGTAGCTCCTAGAGGGCCTCATAGCCATAGTAAGGAGATGAGATTTTAATCTAAGAGTACAGGAAGTATTTGATACACTTTAAGCAGAGGAGTGACAGACTCCTTTTTTTTTTTTTTAAATCACTATGGCTTGTGGGTAGAATATGGATTTTAAAATACTGATGAGGAGACTAGTGTATAAATTTGGGAGAGAAAAGGGGAAGGAATGGATACTTTAGAGTTGGATCCCATATGTGAGGGGAGAGAGGGTCAGCAAGATGGCACCCAGGTTTTTGGCTAGAAAGCTTGAATAGATGGCGGCTCCCCTTTCTGAGATGGGAAAGCACTCTGAGCCCACCTTGCCTGACCCTGGGTCTCTTCAATTCAGAAATGCAGATATTGACCAAGATAGAAGAGATAGCCTCAGATAGTTCTTCAGCACTACAGTATCCTATCATAGTTCAGTTGGGTAATTAGGACACGATCTACTTCCTTGCTTCCAATTACGGGAATAATACAAACTTAGGAACAATGGAGAATGGGAACTCCATTAAGCCGCCAGAATGCTCCACAAAACCATGTGACTTTGGCAAAGAGATTCTCTGTGCCTCAGTCCCCTTGTATGCACAATGGGATTATAAAACTGACTTGCTTCACTGGACTGCTGTCAGGGACAAGAAATATCATTACGCAAAACAGCTAGAAGATACTAGTAGTCACACATTCTCCTTTCCTGACAGGCGCAACCCTTGTTCCTTCTCTTCTTTCAATCACTTCACTTATCAAATCTCTTGACTCAGAGATTTTCTTTTTCTGAGAGTGAAGCATCTCCAATGCTGGGAATTCCCAGAGCAGAATTTCACGTGTGTCCTTTCCTGTGAGAGCCACTCATCCCTGGACCTCTGTGACTTCTCATCTGGAAGGTGAGCATTGCCAGAGGAGGGCAACACAGCCGGCTTCAAGCCTATGGGCTCCAGGTTACCAACCCTAGAGTTTCAACCTTAACTCTGACTTACTCACCTTTCCCTGCCCTCTAGCTCACCCTCTCCCTGATGAATGGGACTCCAAAAACTGGGTCTGAGAAGAGAGTGTGATGGAATGTTTCTGGCTGCTGGTAAGGGAACACTCATGCCCTGACCCGCCAGCCATACACCATCTACTGCTGCTGGCCCTATTATCTGACACTGGGGAATGAGATGGGCATGCTACAGGAGGGGAGATGATAGTCTTACACGCTGCCCTCAACACATGTTTAGTTAACAACAACTAAAATGTTAACCTTGAAAATTCACTAATAAGTAAGCCCGGTCCTTTTTTAAATATGTTTTTCTGTTTTCACTTCTCTCATCTGTCCTTTTTTTCCTTCCAGGAAAAAGCACAAATAATAGGATTGCCCAAATGTCGTGTTTTTCAAAGGTTTCTTGTTCCAGACGGAGAGCCTGGTTCTTGCCGTCTTTTCTGCTGTGGCAGCTGGAGGGCAGTGCAATTCTCTCTCCCTAACTGAACCTTCGCATTTCCTCCCATCCCCCTCCTGGCTAAGTTCAGAGGGGAAGAGACACAATGGAGGGAAATGTGCATACAGGGCCCAGGAGCAGCAGGGGGGGAAATGACTTGAAAAGAAACAAGCAACATCAAGTTCACAGATGGCACATCCTGGTCTTCTTGCTTCCTCCTCACTCACACAGCCTTAGCTGCCTTCACACCCATTGGACACATGCTTCCCCTTGCCTCAGCCTGTTCTATGTCTTCTCCCTACACCCAATTCATCAAATTCTTCACATGTGAGCTCAGCCTGGACTCACCCTTGCACGCTCACACACAAACTCACTCAGCACCTCCCTGTCTTTCCTCATCTCCAGCTCAGGGCGGGCTCCCAGACCTTGTGACCGGGGACTGAGAGGTGGCGACTGTGCTCTGACAAGGTCTCCCTGTGTGACAACAAGGCAGACGGTGAGGCAGAGAGGCTGGCTGTTGGAATGCTGCCCAGCCCCCTAGGCAGGGAGGACATAATCAGTGAATGACCTGAGTGACTACTGGCAGACACTGACCAAGCCCAATGCATGAGTGCCCACGATGCCACCACAGGTCACAGAAGACTGCTGGTTTTTGTGGGCAGGGCCAGGCATGGAACTGGAACAGGAGAGAGGGAAGCCATGGTATCAGAGTCTTATATTTGCAGTGAGTTTTGTGCCTTCCAAAACTGAGGCAACTCTGTGTACCTGTTACTTCATGTAAGACAGGCCTACATGACAATCCCCTCTTGAGAGGTGAGAAACTAAGCCCATGTGAAGAGTAAGCAGACTGCTCTCATCAGACAGATGGTCATGACAGAGCTGGGTTAGATTCTACTGCTGGGGTGAGAGCTTTACCCAAATCATTGACCTGCATAAAAGTACATATCGGGAGCAAAGTTATCATGTAGGATAGCATCTCTAATAGGGCTTTGCAAGGTAAACATCGGGTTTCTCACCATCTCAAAATCAAACATTAGGCCCTACTATGGCTCTTTAATATGTCCAGGTCCTCCAGGGAAGGACAGGGAAGGGATGACAGCGAAGGCCCAACAGAAAAACAGGTGATCAACATGAGGTCCTCACCACCTTCCCACCTACAGAACATACTAGGCACCAATCTCTCACAAGAGGTTTCAAAGCTGAGATGCCCTCCTTCTCTTCCATTCTCTCCTCATTGAATACAGTCCTTATTGATGGAATTATAACTGTATGAGCCCATGGTGAGAAGACTGTAGACCATCCACTAGAAAAATCTGTTTACAGGAAGATTCTTTCTCTGCAATGCAAAAACAGAATATTTTTAATACCATTCCTTTTCTCTGCTCCCTATAATTTTAATGAAGAGAAAGAGAAGACCAAAAATCAAAGATATCTCAGTGGTAATATATGGTTTAGAAGGAAAAATGGGTGCTTTGCTTTTGTTTTTAAATTAACTCTCTTTTTCTAAAGCTGCCCTCCAACCCAAAGAAAAGTAGTGGGAAGCAAGGTGAGGCATTGTAGATCCTGTATTTTTATATTCACTTTAGTAGATTTCAATATAATGCTCTGACTCTCTTTTAAATTTCTTTATGACCTAGATCAAGCTGACCTGTTTCAGGTTCCACATCAGTAAAAATTAAATTATAGCTTCCGTCTATATCACAAACATGTTATGTGGGCTGGTGAAGTAACCTACTCTAAGGTCATATTTATAGTACGGCGAAAACTAAACTATACTTGTCTAAGATGCCAATACATAAGCATCTTTGGGGTGCTTCGTGAAACTGTGAGTCTGTACATTTTTCTTTTAATTAAGATTTTATTTCTTTTTACTTAAAAATCAATCAATAAATGACTCTAATGTCGAGAGCCAAAGTACATACTAACAGTAATGTGAGTCACAAAGCCTGTTCACTTGTACAGACCACATTTCCTCTTTTACCTGAAATGTTTCATCTGAGAAGACATTTAAGTAATTTGTCTCCTTGCTGACCTCTCGGATATACCATAGAATCCTATAAATCGGTCTCTTGAAGACTTGCACTTCAAGATGACACACCAAGCATGTGTTTACTTCCATTCCTTCATGGAAGTCACATGGCACATATGATAAAGAAATATAAGGTCATGACACCATTATGATTAGGGGGAAGAATAGCGGTAAGAAATATATTTCGATAAATTTCTTGGCAAAGAAGAAGAAGGGACTGTATTACTGGATAAACCAGAATGAAGGAAGTTGAGACCCAGATCACAGCTGCAAGAAGGCTACCACGGAGGTGGGAGCCATTCTTCATAGGAGAGACCTAGGAGTCCCTAAATGTGTAGATGACAAAAAACAGGAGCAGAAATAGGATGCCAAGCAATAATCAATGTAATTAACTAAAGGACTATTTCTGAAATATCGGGTCCAGGTAGCACCTCCCACCCCATTCCTATCCCTTTGCATCAAAAGAACTATATGCTGTGGAATTTGAGCCAAAGACTTGCTGGTTACCCACTCTGGACTCATATGCCCTAAAGGAAGACCTTTCTGTCCCACCCACAAAGCTCACAGTCCGATCACTTGTTCTGCTGGTTAGTAGAGACACTTGTAAGAGAAGGAGAACCACACAGCAGCAGGGGGAAGCAGTCACAGTAATCTATAGGACTGAGTCTCACTAACACTCAAAGAAATCCAAAGCTAAGATGAGAGATTTGAGAAGAGACCCAAGGGAAACTTTTGGATTGATGAAGCTATTCTCTGTCTTGATTATGATGGTAGTAATACGACTGTATATACTTAGCAAAACTCACCAAAGTAAATATCTTTAAAGGCTGAAACTTGCTGAATGTAAATTATGCCCCCAAAAACCTAAATTAAGAAAAGAAGCACAAACCCACGAAAGGAAAGAAGGCTGAGGTTGTTGACATCTGACTTGGTCTGAAGCTGTTCTGGACATTCTATCCACTTATCTAACAACACAGAGTTGTAACAAATGGAAGGCTCCATCTCAGCCAAGGCATTAAGCTGGACTGATTAACTTAGAAACAGAAGGGAGAGAAAATCCTATGTACACCAAGTACACACCAAGACCAGACAGTCCAAGGCACCTTATTTTATTTAATTCACAACAAAGTGATAGGACTATTTGGGGACATCTTACATCAGCATAGGACCTAGATAGATGCGCAATAAATGGGAACTTAAGGTCATATAAACAAAAACAAAAGAGGCTTCTTATTTAAAAAAAGGAACAAAAATAAGGAAAAATTATTATAAATTTAAAATATGCTTGCTAAAGATTTTTACATGTAATAGAGGGTTGAAAAATAAAATCAAGGAAATCTTCTAAAATGTTCAACAAAAAGAAAGAAATCAAAGATTTGGGAGGAAAAGTTAAAATCATAGGGGATCAGTATAAAAAGTCCTACAACCCAGCTAACAAATCTGAAAGACAAAACTAAGAAAAACATACGGTGAAAAATAACTAAAGAAAGAGTGGTTAATAAGTAAAAACAATAAAATGTGGATTACAGATAAATATATTATCTGTCCATAAAAAGAAATGGGGTACTGATATATGCTACAATATGGATGAATCTTGAAAACATTCCACTAAGTGAAAGAAACCCATATAAAAGACTATATATTGTATGATTCCATTTATATGAAATATCCAGAATACAGAGTCATAGAAAAAGAAAGTAGATTGGAGGTTGTCATGGGTTGGGGGAAGGGTGAATGGGGAATGATGGATGATGGGTATGGGGTTTCTTTCCAGGGTGATGTAAAGATTCTAAAACTAGATAGTAGTTATGATTGCAAACCTTTATGAATATGCAAAAAACCACTTACATGTGCTTTAAAACAGTGAATCCTATGACATATGAATTAGATACAATTTTTTTTAAAAAAAGAACTAATTTAAAAAATCCCAGAACTCAAAAAAAGCAAACCAATGAGATTTAAGACTGAATATTAAGTAGAGCAAATATATAGCTGCTCAGTCCCAAAACCATCTTACAGAATTGAACACCAGAAGAAAAAAAAAGCAAAAAAAAAAAAAAAAAAAAGCAAGAAAAAGTTATTTACAGAAAAACTGAAATGAAACTGTCAAACTTCTCATCTGCAATACTGCTAGAAGACATGGAACAATGGCTTTTCATAGTTCTGCAGAAGTATGTTATTGATAAAATTAAAATAGGAAGTCAGACACCTATGAGAGTATCTTCTTTATAAAAGAGTACTTTCCATTGAACAAATAGTATGATTAGTAAGTTGATATCTAAGAGTTTAAAGTAATTATTATAACTCAGTAATGGTCTCTGAACTCAGGATAAAGATGAACACAGAGAGAACTTTAACACAGAGATAGAAAATATGTAAAAGAGTCAGTTAAAAAATATAACAAATGAAATGAAAAAACACTAGACAGAATCAACAGCAGATAAAATAATGGAGAAAAATGAATCAGTAATCTGAAAACAAGATCCTAGAAATAATCAAATCAGAAAACAAAAAGAAAAAAGAATTTTAAAAAGCAAGGACAGCTTAGGGGACCTCTAGAACATCAAGCATACTAACATTCACTTTATAGGGATCCCAGGAGGAAAGATAGAAAGGAACAAAAAATCTGCTTGAAGAGAAATAGTGGCTAAAAACTTTCCCTAACCTGGTGAAGGAAACAGCCGTCCAAATCTTAAAAGCAAAGAGAATCCTGGGGCCCCTGGGTGGCTCAATCGATTAAGTGTCTGCCTTCAGCTCAGGTCATGATCCCAGGGCCCTGGCACCCAAGCCCCACTTCAGACTACCTACTCAGCAGAGAGTCTACTTCTCCTTCTCCCTCTGTCTGTTCATGCTTTCTCTCTTATTTTCTCTCTCTCTCAAATAAATAAAATCTAAAAAAGAAAAATAATAAAAAAGAAGCAAAGAGAATCCCAAGATAAACCCAAACATATCCACACCAAGACACATTATAATAAAGTGTCAACAGTTAAAGATAAAGAGAGGATCTTAAAAGCAGCAAGAGGAAAAAAACTAGTTATGTACAAGGGAACTCTCCATAAAACTACTGGCTGGTTTTTCAGCAGAAACTGCAGACCAGAAGAGAGTGGCACAATATATTCAAAGTGATGAAAAGAAGAAACTTTTAAGTAAGAATATTCTACTTAGCAAGATTCTAACTCAGAACTGAAGGAGACATAAACAGTATCCTAGAAAAGCAAAAGCTTAAGGAGTTCATCAACACCAAATGGCATTACAAGACATGTTAAAAGCACTTCATTAAATGGATAAGACAAGGCCATAATTAGAAATAAGAAAATTATGAAAAAAAAATCTCAGTGGTAAAGCTACATATATAGTAAATATATCTGATCAATCCCCTATACCTGTATGCAAGCTAAAAAGACAGTGTAGTAAAATCATCTAGACCTGCAATAATTAGTCAAGGGATACACAAACTAATAAGAAGTAAAATATGATCTTAAAAACATAAAATGTGGGGTGCCTGGGTGGCTCAGTGGGTTAAGCCTCTGCCTTCGGCTCAGGTCACGAACTCAGGGTCCTGGGATCGAGTCCCACATCGGGCTCTCTGCTCAGCGGGGAGCCTACTTCCTCCTCTCTCTCTCTGCCTGCCTCTCTGCCTACTTGTGATCTCTCTCTGTCAAATAAATAAATAAAATCTTAAAAAAAAAAACATAAAATGTGGGGGAGAACAAACATAGTGCTTTTAGAACATGATGGAACTTAAGATGACAGACTGCTATATACATAGGAAGTTTTATGAACCTCATGGTAACCTTGAACTCAATATCTATAAGAGATACATATACACAAATGAAAAAGGAATACAAACATAACTCTAAAAAAAAGTCACCAAATCACAAGGCAAGAGAGCAAGAGAAGAAGAAAGGAATGGAGAACTATAAAAACAGCCAGAAAACAACAAAACAACCATAAGTGCATAACTAGCAATAATTTCTTTAAGTGTGAGCAGACTAAATTCTCCAATTAAAAGACAAAGAGTGGCAGAATGGATAAAAAAACAATACAAAACAAAACATTTATTTGCTGCCTACAAGAGACTCATTTCAGAACTAAAGACATGAACAGACAGAAAATGAAAATATGGAAAAAGATATTCCACGCAAAGGGAAGCAAAAAGAAAGCCTGTGTAGCAATACTGATACAAGACTCTAAAAACAGATTTTAAAACAAAGAGTTTAACAAAAGACAAAAAAGGACATTATATAATGATAAAGGACTCAATGCAACAAGAGGATATAACACATATAAATACCTATTGTATCCAATATAGAGGCAACTAAATAAATCACACAAATATTAACAGACATAGAGGGAGAAATTAACAATAATACAATAATAGTAGGGGACTCTGACAACCCACTTACATCAATGGGTAGATCATGCAGACAGAAAATCAATAAATACTGGACTTAAATTAACACATTAGAACAGGTGAGTTTAATAGATATATACAAATCATCCAACGTCAAACATCAAATACACATTCTTTTCAAGTGCGCATGGAACATTCTCCAACACAGATCATGTTAGGACACAAAACAGCTTTCAGTAAATTTAAGACTGAAATCATATCAAGCACCTTTTCTAACTACAATGGTCTGAAATTAGAAATCAGTTCAAGAGAAAACTGGAAAAAATATGAGCATATGGAGGCTAACCAACATGCTATTATAAAATCAAAGGGCCAGTACACCTAGGTGGCTCAGTTGGTTAAGCATCTGACACTCGATTTGAGCTCAGGTCATGATCAGAGTTGTGAGATGGAGCCCCACACCAGGCTGGGCCTGGAGCCTGCATAAGATTCTCCCTCTTGCTTCCTCCTGCACACCCCCTACTCTCTGTCTCAAAAAAATAAAAAAATAAAAACTGAAGGGCCAATTAAAAAAAGAAGAAGAAATTTCTAAAAAATGCCTTGAGACAAATGAAAACGGAAATGTAACAGTCCAAAATCTACTGGACATAGGAAAAGCAGTTCTAAGAGGGAAGTTCATAGCAATACAGGCTCATCAAAACAAATAAGAAAAATCTCAAAGAAACAATCTAACCTTACACCTAGAAGCTAGAAAAAAGAAAAACAAGGGGTGCCTGGATGGCTCAGTGGGTTAAAGCCTCTGCCTTCGGCTCAGGTCATGATCCCAGGGTCCTGGGATCGAGCCCTGAATCAGGCTCTCTGCTCAGCGGCGAGCCTGCTTCCTCCTCTCTCTCTCTCTGCCTGCCTCTCTGCCTACTTGTGATCTCTGTCTGTCAAGTAAATAAATAAAATCTTTAAGAAAAAAAAAAAAAGAACAAACAAAGCTCAAAGTTAATACAAGGAAGGAAATAATACAGATTAGAGTGGAAATTAATGAAACAAAGACCCCTAAAATGGAAAAGATCAATGAAAGTGAGACCTGGTTCTTTGAAAAGACACATAAAATTTATAAACCATCCAAAAAAAAAAAAAAGAGAGAGAGAGAGGGAATCCAAATAAAATCAGAAACAAAAGATAAGTTACAACCAAGACTACAGAGATACAAAGGATCCTAAGAGACTAATATAATTATATGCCAAGAAATAGGACAACCTAGAAGAAATAGATAACTTCTTAGAAACATAGAATCTTTCACAACTAAATAAAAGAAATAGAAAATCTAAACAGACTGATAACACAACTAAATCAGTTTTGCACACGCAAAAGTCCAAAACCAGCCATCTTCACCAGTGAAATTCTACCAAGCATTTAAGGAAAAAGTAATACCTCTCCTTTTCAAACTATTCCAAAAAAACTGAAGAAACATTTCAAAACTCATTCAATGAGGCCAGCATTAACCTGATACCAAAACCAAAGACTACACACATACACACACAAATTATAAGCCAATATCCCTAATAAACATATATGCAAAAATCCTCAACAAAATATTAGCAAACCAAATCCAACAATACATTAAATGGACACTACATCATGATCAAGTAGGATTTATTCCAGGGATATAAGGAAGATTCACCATCTGCAAATCAATGTGATACAACACATCAAAAAAAAAGGGTAAAAATCATATGATCATCTCAATAGATACAGAAAAAGCATGTGACAAAATTCAACATCCATTTATCATAAAAAATCTCAACAAAGTCAGTCTAGAAGGGACACAACTCAACATAATAAAGGCCATATATGACAAACCCACAGCTAACATCACACTCAATGGTGAAAAGCTAAATGCTATCCCTCTCAGGTCAGAAACAAGGAAAAGATGTCCATTCTCACCACTTTTATTCAGTATACTATTGGATCTCAGCCACAGCAATCAGAAAAGAAAAAGAAAGAAAAGGTACCCAAACTGGAAAAGAAGTAAAAATTTAACTATCTGCAGACAATATGATACTATATATAGAAAATCCTAAGACTCAAAAAAAAAAAAATCCTATTAGAACTAAAAAATGAATTCTGTATAGTTGCAGTATACAAAATTAATAAACAGAAATCTGTCACATTTCTATACACTAATAATGATCTATTAGAAATAGAAATGAAGGAAGTAATTCCATTTACAAGTGCATTAAAAAAATAAAATACCTAGAAACAAATTTAGCCAAGGAGGTAAAACACTTGTACTCTGAAAACTGTAAGACAGTGATGAAAAAATTGAAGATAACACAAATAAATGGAAATATATACTATGCTCATGGACTGGAAGAATTAACATTGTTAAAACGTCCATACTACCCAAAGCAATCCACAGATTCAGTGCAATCTCTATCACAATACCAATGGAATTTTTCATAGAACTAGAGCAAATAATACTAAAATTTGCATGGAACCACAAAAAAGCCCAAATGGTGAAAGTGATCTTGAGGGAAAAACAAAACAAAACAAATCAAAAACCCAAAGCTGGAGGTATTAAACACCTTGATTTCAAACTATACTACAAAGCCACAGGAATCAAAAACGGTATGGTACTGGCATTAAAAAAAAAAAAAACACAAAAAAAAAACAGATACATAGATCAAAGGAACAGAACAGAAAGCCCAGAAAAATACCATGCTTATATGATCATTTAATCTGACAAAGGCAAAAATATACAATGGGAAAAAGATCATCTATTCAGTAAATAGTGCTGGGAAAACTGGGCAACCACAAGCAAAGAATGAAACTAGACCACCATATACAATACCTTATACCATATACCATATACAAAATTAAACTCAAAAAGGATTGGAGACTTGTATGTAAGACTAGAAACCATAAAACTCCTAGAAGAAAATACAGGTAATAACCTCTTAGACATATGTCTTAGCGATATAGATATATTTTTTATCTGTTTCCTTAGGCAAGGGCAGTAAAAGTAAAAATAAACAAATGAGACTACATCAACCTAAAATGCTTTTTCACAGCCAAGGAAACAATCAACAAAATGAAAAGTTAATGAGAGAAGGTTTTTGCAGGTGATATAAATGATAAAGCATTAATATCCAAAATATATAAAGAACATACAATAGCAAAAAAATAACAAAAAAAATTATCCTCTTAAAAAACGGGCAGAGGGGCGCCTGGGTGGCTCAGTGGGTTAAGCCTCTGCCTTCGGCTCAGGTCATGATCCCAGGGTCCTGGGATCCAGCCCGTGCCCCACATCCGGCTCTCTGCTCAGCAGGGAGCCTGCTTCCTCCTCTCTCTCTGCCTGCCTCTCTGCCTACTTGTGATCTCTGTCTATCAAATAAATAAATAAATAAATAAAATCTTTAAAAAAAAAAAAACAAAACGGGCAGAGGGGGGCGCCTGGGTGGCTCAGTGGGTAAAAGACTCTACCTTTGGCTCAGGTCATGGTCCCGGGGTCCTGGGATCAAGCCCCACTTCGGGCTCCCTGCTCAGCAGGGAGCCTGCTTCCACCTCTCTCTCTCTGTGCCTGCCTCTCTGTCTACATGGGATCTCTCTCCGTCTGTCAAATAAATAAATAAAATCTTAAAAAGAAAAAAAAGGGCAGAGGACCTGCATAGACATTTCTCCGAAGAAGACTTGGAGATGGCCAAAATACACATGAAAAATGTGCATCAGGGAAACACAAATGAAAACCACCATGAGGTATCACCTCATACCTTTCACAACAGCTAGTACCAAAAAGACAAGAAATAACAAGTGTTGGTGAGGATATGGAGAAAAGGGAACCCTCATGAATTATTGATGGTAATGCAAATGGCATAGCCTCTCTAATCTTCCACTATGGAGGTTCCTCAAAACAGTAAAAATAAAATTACCATATGATCCAGCAATTCCACCTTTGGCTATTTATTCTAAAACACTAATTCAAAAAATATATATATGCACTCCTATGTTTACTGCAGCATTATATATATTATACAATTATAAACATATATTATATATATTATATAATGATATATATACATAAGTGTGTATATTTATACATATATTATTCAGCCTTAAAAAAGAATGGAATCTTGCCATTCACAACAACATATTTGGACCTATAGGGTGTCAAGCTAAATGAAATAAGTCACACAAAGAAAGATAAATACTACATAACTTCACTTATAAGTGGAATCTAAAAAACAAGACAAACAAAACAAAACAGAAATAGACTCACAGAGATAGAGAACAATCTGGTGCTTGCCAGAAGGGAAAGGATGGGAGAATGAGAGGGGATTAAAGGTACAAATTTCTAGTTATAAAACAAATAAGACAAGGGGATGCAATATACAGCATAGCGAATATAGTTAATAATATAACGGCACGGTATGGTGACAGATGGTAGCTAGATTTGTCACGGTGATCACTTTGCAAAGTACATAAGTGTTGAATCCCTATGTTGTACACCTGAAACTAAAAAAAGGGGGGGAAGTTATCTCAGTGGTATAATGTAAACATTTGCATTTCCATTTCCTCAAGAAAAAGGTAAAGCAATTAGCAACTTAGGATAAAAGAAAAACAAATAGTTGTTCAAGAAACCAATGTACAAATATGAACTAAAGTACAGCATGATTTTGAAGAATGTGAGTGTGAAGCAAGAGAATCCAATGCCTTCAACATACTCCCTTGAATAGTTTAGTATCACGGAACTGCATTCTATATGGTGAAAATGTGGAAAGTGATATTTGTTGATTTAAAGCTACAAATGTAAACAATAGAGAAAATGTAATAAATATGGGAGGGAGTAGAAGTTGAAGATAAATTCCTCATCTTTCAGAGTAGGAGGCAATAGATATTGTCTAAGTAGTACATTCAGAATGGAAAAAATGGGCAAATTAAATTATAGTCATAACCATCAAGGACTAAAAGCAGCAGTAATTAAAAGTAGGGTGATTTCCTCTGAGGAGGGTAGTGGGGGCTGGGATAATAGATGTTCACTTGTTATTTAATGCCTTTATATAGCATTCAATGTTTTGTTCTACTATATACAAGTATGACTTTTATAAATTAAAAAAACAAAGCAAGAACAATTCCCAAGCCTGCCAACTTAACTGTAATTGTTAGTGATATACAGAAAACATGACTAACTGGCTTATATCATGACACGTGTTACTTGTTTCAAAAGGAATCCAGAGGTAGGCCGAGGTTTAGTGGCTTGATGACATGAGAAAGAGCCCAGCTCTTTCTATGTTTCTCTTCTGCCACCCACAACACTGGCCATGGTCTCGACTCACGATTCCAACATGAGTTTTCTCACAACCACACCCAAAATTGAAAAGGAAATTAGCAGAGACACAAGGGACTAAGTCCCACATGATAATCTGTTCTCATTTCTTTTCCAGAAACCATCATCACTTCTCCCTCGAACTCATTCAAAATCTACGTCTCTTACATTTTTTTTGGCCAGAAATAGGTCACCTCATTGACCCTATACCAGTCACAGGCAAAAGCATAGTTTACTTTTATTGGCTTATACCAATCTTATCTCATTACCTGAGACAGAGCACATTGCTTCCTGAACAGAACCATCAGTGTTCTTTAACAAGGAAGAAGAATCAGCTGTTAGATAGGCAACAACAGGGTCTACCAGGCGAGTGACCGATTAACTTAAAACTACTATTCCTCAGTGAGGAGATGGCTGCCAATATATCTGTCAGAATCACAAAATCTGGACTCTCTCATATAAAAGTCAATAAAATATGAGTCCTTAGTCCTGTGTTGACTTAATGTGTACTAATCTTTTGAGATAAAACCATTAGTCATGTGTTGGCATCTGCAAATTAAAACTGGCTTCTGGGAAGAAACTGTTGAGAGAAAAAAAAAATCACATTACCACATTTTTCAAAGGTTTAACATCAAAAATTTTTCAAGTGTAACAACCCAGTCTGTTTGATACTGTTGAAATGATTAATTTTACAAAAAGCTAGTAGAAACAAGGCACATCTGACAACCCAAAGAATTAGAAGACGAGGCAAACATTTTCCTTTCTGAGTTTAAAAAAAAAAAAGTTAGTCCCATCATTTCCATTTTCCCTCCTTTGTAGCACTTTATTGTCTCTGGCACATCTCTTAAGTCAAAGACTTTCCTGAAGATTCCATATATCAGACACTTATTTTTGGCTTATTTTTCAGCAACTCTATCATGGCTGATTTACTAATAGATCCTATAGACTTTTCTGTGAAATCTACACAGAGAAAGCCCATAGTGCCTCATAATTCCCATCTCTTTTAGGTTAAAGACTTAATGTATAGATAGGATCTGACATATGAGTGCTGCTCACCAGTTCGCTGTCAGTGTGGGTCTGAATAATTAGCACCAGCAGCTCTTCTCTCCAGATATTAATCCCTTATATCATAAATGTCAAGCATAGCACAAAGATGCAACTGGAAAACCTCTGAAGGGAAGGGAGCCCATAAATCATGGAGGTTTCACTCTATTTTCCTTCCATTTTACTATCAGAAAATAAACCCAGGACGGTGAGATTTAAAATCTTGACCTCTTCTTATTTATTACACACCACTGTGCTTTCCCTGAAGAGGTACCCTGGAGGGAGGGCTGAGAGGAGGAAGACTGCTCAGCTGGGGAAGGATCATGAAGCATTCAGGGGTAAGAGAGGTCAGAGAGAAAACAAAACCTCACAGCAGCACTCCGGGGCAATTCTGTGCCCTTGACCCACGAAGCTGTGCTGTGTGTACTTGGGACATTGACGTTGTCCTGTTGCAGAATGGGGGCTCAAGTGAGGAGGATGTTTCTATCTAAAAATCCTGAAGCCCCTGACCTACTCCTGCCTCTTCCCTAATGGAGAAAACAATCTCTTTTATGGTTAGAGAACAAGTGTGAGAACGAATGTTGTAATAAAAATTTTAACGAGCTTGCTAAGGACACCAGGCCCTAAATAAACACCCTATTCAAACGAGGCGCTCATTCCAACCCCACCTCCAACAATAGCTATGACTCTTCCAGCTGCAATCATAGATCTCTAATTCAGAAAGGAGGAAGTTCTCCTTCCAGAAAAACAAACTATTCTAACTTTGGAGAATCTTGACTATCAACAGGTTCCCACAATAATAAGCTGAGGTCAGTCTCCCTAAAACTCTTGTCAGTTTATCCTATTTTTATCCTCCAGGAACCCACTGGGCAATTCTATCTCCTTTTTATTCTGGAAATTTTTTGTGTATTTATAAATTGCTGTCTCAAACCTCCAGTATATGAAGCTGGCCAGCCCCAAGCTCTTTAACAGTTCTTTGGGTGACAAAGCTGCACATTTCAGTATCTCATCTAAATAATCCCCAATTTATAATGAAGAAACCAAAACTCAGAGACTTAAGGCTCTCCCAGTCTGCACAGAGCAGAGCCAGAGCTCTTTGCCCCTGCACCATCTTATACTCCAGAGTCACAATTGTCACTTTCTGTATTCTTAGGCTCCCTACTTTTAGAACTATGGCCAAAGACCAAATTTTTTTTTTCTTTTCTTTCTTCTTCTTCTCTCTCTCTCTCTCTCTCTTTTTTTTTTTTTTTTTTTGATTGAGTTTGTTCCTAAATCTGTATCATTAGCCCAAATCTCTCTCTTGGCTTCCAGATTCTTATCCACATCTGCCTGCTGGACATCACCATTTGGATAACACCTTATCATCTCAAATTCAACATGTCCAATTTGAATACACCACTTTCTCTCCCAAATATGCTCCTTTCCCCCTTTTTCCCAAATCAGATAATGCTTTCACTATTCATTCAGTTTTCCCAAGGCAAAAGCCCAAGTGTCACTCTTGAAATTTCTATTGCCTCCACACACAAACCAACACCAGGTCTGGATTCCTCTTCCAGCTATTTTTCAGCTCTGCCCACTTGGTTCCATCTGAACTGTCACTAGAGGAGGCCACCAATATCTCTCACTTCAATGACTGCAACACCCTCAAAACAGGTCACTGGGCACCGAGTTGTGTTCCCTACCACTTCTTCCCTTCTTTACACTAAAGCTGGTGGGAAACTTCAAATATGAAAACCTGATTAAGTCACTTCCTTGCTTCAGCCTTTTCCATGCTTTCTCAACCCCACCTGTTGTCTCCCCCATACACAAACCATCTAAGTTGAGTAAGTCACAAGGATGAAAGGTACAGCATAGGGAACACAATCCACGGTGTTTTAATAATGTTCTATGGTGACAGATGGTAGCTACACTGGTGGTCAGCAGAGTATAACACACAGAGTTGTTGAATCACAATGATGTACACCTGAAACTAATGCAACATTGTATGTCAACTAAACTTCAATTAAAAAGAAAAAAGAAAGAACGTATCTAAGTTCTTTTACCTGATTTGCAAAACCCTTCCAGATCTACCCTAGTGCTCCTTCTCCAATTTCATCTCTCATTATTTCTCCCACCCTTTATGTTATAGTCTTAATAAACCTCCCCTTCCTTCACTGTTTTATGTCATATTGCCTCCTAGCCATTACCCATGCTGTTCCCTCTTACTGGATCATTCTCTCCCTGTTGCCTGGTAAGCCAACTCCTACTCATTCTTCAGATTTCAGCTTTAATGTCATTTTCTCAAAATGAACTTCCCTTAGTATTAAAGCTATGCACTCCCTAGGATAATGATTTTATTCTATCACTGCATACATCATCCTTTATTTTTCTTTCTTATTTACTTGCTTCCATAAGGAAAGGAATTATATCTATCTTGATTACCTTCAAATCTCCATCACTGAACCAAGAAGGAGTTGAAAAATATTTGTTGAACGAATGAATAGAATAAAGGAATGAATGACAGTTAAAATGTTGCTCAAATGCAGTGGATCTAAGCATGTCCCCTTCAACATATACGCATAAAGTTGGTAGTTTGGACACTAGAGAGGATAGCGCATGTATTCCTCACTCATCTTCATGCTGTTAAGTTCATTTCATCACTTCAAATGCTGAGATGGCTTTGGATCCCAGGTCTCTCTAACTTATTATCTAGTATGTTAGCTATCACTGCTAATTTAATGTTACTTGAAAACTTGTTTGGCATGCCTCTGTATCTTCATCAAATAAGGACAGAGCCTCGTTACACCCATTAGACACCCACCTTCAGGGGCGCCTGGGTAGTTCAGTGGGTTGAGCCTCTGCCTTCGGCTCGGTTCATGATCTCAGGGTCGTGGGATCAAGCCCCACATCGGCCTCCCTGCTCAGCAGGGAGCCTGCCTTCCCCCTCTCTCTGTCTGCCTCTCTGCCTACTTGTGATCTCTCTCTCTCTCTCTCAGTCAAATAAATAAATAAATAAATAAATTCTTAAAAAAAAAAAAGACACCCACTTTCATTAATGAGCACCCATCAGATATGGTAACTCAATCAGGCTCAAATATATTGCATTTTTTCTGTCAAATTCAAGAATGTCATGGGTAAACTGATCAAAGAGCTTGGAGAGGACCAAATAAGGACTACTGTAATTCTCTAATCCCATGATTTTCAATTCTTTTTTTGCCTACCACACTCACAGATAACATTCAGGTAATATCCCCTGTGCATACTCAAGTTTTTGTGAAACTCCCAGAAGCACAGCTAGAACTCCACCTCTTGCTCTCTCATTAAAGAAATCACACTGAAGAGCAACTCAATGAGATGTAACAACAGATCTGGCAGGGGACCTGGCTCTTCTGGAACTGAGGCTTGGATCTGTGCCTGGAAGCTAGCCACCGAGCGTTCACTCCCACTTCCATGGCATTTGGGTTATGGCATTCTGGCCCTAACTCTGCACTCTTCTTCCCATATAATACTCTATTTCTTCCTGACCCAGTCTCCTGCTGGTCTCTAAATGTACTGGGATGAAAAGAACCAGGTGGTTAAACTGACTCCGTTAAAGTCAGCAGAGACCAAAGAGTGCAGGGAAATTTTACCTAGGAAACGAAATATTCCACCAAAACAATTGTACTATGGAAAGGTGCATCAACCTCACCGCTCTGGCTGGCAACCTCTGAAGACCCAAAATTCACAATGTGATGAACATCTTGTAGACCATGTCCATAAATGAAGCCAAGGTCAGTGAGAGACACTCCATTCACAGCACAGCCTTCTGGTTGCAGGGGCATCAAAACATGTGAAGGAGAAGAGGTTTGTGTCTGTTCTGCTACAAAGATGCTACTTGAATTGCTGGCACTAAGTAAGGTCTCTGGGCCTTTCCCCAAAGAAAGCCAGAAGCTGACTTCTGTAAGAGGATGGGTACACAGAGTGGGATATTGTGGCATCCCACTTCTAATATATCAGGCTTTATGGACTAAAGGTCTGTCTATACACTGCAACCAGATCAGTAGCAAATGGTGGTTGGAAAGAGAAAAAGAGCAAGAGCAAGGGATGCCAGGTGTCCAGGCAGGGAAGGGAGGTAAATTTGAGACTGGTATGAGGAAGGGCCAAGGCCTGGTCATCTGATGATGGGGTCTTTTGATCTAAAAAACACAACTAAGGAAAACTGTAGTCCAAGAGCTCGTGAGATAGGAAAACATGACAGTTACCTAGTTACGGCAGACACTACCAGCTACCTCTCCATATCTATCCCCTCTACCTCCTCATAAAAGAACTCCGAATTTTTAAAAGGAGGATACATTGCTTTTCACCGAAAAGAATTTTTCCCAGCTTCCTTTTCAGTCAGCTTAGGACATAATGAGTTTTGGCCAACAGAATGAATGAAGAAGCATTATGTTGCAAGGTCAGGAAATCTTGTAAGGGAGGGGTGCATATTTTCTCTCCCCTTGCTCTACCCTGCTGCTTGGGATGAGGATATAATGGCTAGATCCAAGCAGCCATCTTGGACCGTGAGAAGGCCCTGAGAATGAAAGACACACACAGAATACAGCAAAACAAGAGCAGTTTCCCAGCACTATTGCTGCCACACCAACCCTGAATTGCCTTATCTCCAGGTTTCTTTTATATGAGAGAGATATAAACTATTTTGTTTAAGATACTATTTCTCAGGACATTGTTACTTGCAGCCAAATGTCTAAATCTAAATCATTACTGCTCCCTCTTCTAAGCTTAGCCACCCTGTCTAGCTGCCCAGGGTTTTTGCAGAGGGATCCAGGCCAGTTAGGTCATATTTCACTCTTACAAGGGACACCAAATGTAGACTTTCAATGTTTTCTTCAAATGAGATTATAAAGTCTTTCAGGGTTTCTGACGTCAAAAGGATTGATTTGCTTGATATAACCAAAATGGGCCACAATCCTTAGAAACTTGTTTTGCCAAATGCTTTTTAATCCCAGGAAACCTACATAACGAGAAGGGACTCAGTTCAAGGGCGACTTTGCTTGTTGCCATCAGCATCATGCCATTAGTGCTGCTGGAACCTGTCTGAGACTTTTATACTTATGTGCTCCCCCAGCTCTCCCCTGAGCAAAGGGTTTTAACACCTGTGGTACTGGGCAAGTTCAGATCTGATCACATAAACTCTTGTGCTTAAGGAAAGAGAGGATAGCAGAGATCTGCACAATGGTCCAGTTCTACCAAAGTGAGGAGAGTAGTGGTGGTGAGCCTGTGTCTTCAGTGGAATTTAAGGTAAATGAGAAGAGGCCACGTGAGAAGAGAGTTGGACCCCATGTTCAGCCCTCATTCAGGACCCTCAATGCCATCACCAGCCTTTGTTGAGACGCCTCTTACTTATCAGTACTGACAAACACAGTCTTCTGGGGCTAGGGAGCCAGGATCATGCTCAAGGGTAATGCTCTGTGCAAAGAGGTTCCAGAGAAACTAGAGCTGTGCTACCATCTATGGGGAAAAAATGTGTGATCACTGTATAGCGAGACCCTCCTCCAATTCCTGATGAGTTCCTACCACCCAGCTCAGGGAATGATTTAACCCAAAAGACTTTCAACCCCATATTTCTTACTCTAACCCTATGGAAAGGAAAGACTGCTTGCCCTGGTATTAGAGAGACAAAAGGTACACCTCCCCCAAATACTTTAGTTCCCCTTACTAACACATTTACTTCTGTCATTATCAATGGAAATGTTCTAAAAATCTTTAGCTCCAATTTCTCTCCTCTTGGGACAAGTTTCATGGTTTTATAATCCATAATGTAAAGGACCTGGTAGTTCCACTGACTTGTTTTAAACTCATTCATCATTTTCAAGCTCAAATATTGCACCTTTTTAGTCAAGTCAGTTCAGCTGTCAGGTCACCATATCTACCAGCGAGAGGGTCACTACTGAATTTGAACTAGAATCAAGCTCACACTCTCAAAACATGGCAAGCCTGGCTTTAAGGACTGAATGGCACTCATTCCTTTCTACCTTTTTAAGAACTCTAGAGAGCCACTGTCTGGGCCCCTGGACTCAGCTAGCTTTCCATCACCTGGAGATAAAGCTGGGGGTTCTGTATCTCAAGAAATCATTGGGCAATCATTTGGTACCACCTTCAACAAAGGAAAATCGATGGCTTCTGTTTCTTCAGCGTCACTGTAACACTCCCCTGGGTATCTACCCTGTTTCCACAGCAAAAGTTACACTCTGCATCTTCAAATCAAGAGGCAAGTTCTCTTCATCCAAACAGAATAAACCAAGCTCAGGGGCCACATTGGAGCCACTCCAACTGTCATGTGCAGAACTGAAATCTCCCCTGGCATGAACATTTATCCTTTCTGACTCATTTCAAGCTTTTGCTTTTCTATGAACTTGAGCAATGTTATCATTTCTTTGGGGGATGTCTGAACCCAAGGAGATAAATTTCTGTATCCAAAAAGAAGAGAACAACTTTACACTGAATGGAAGTATCTCCACGAGGTTCCCGGATACTAAGTGTATCTCAGCTCTCCATATTTGAGCTTCATTCCTTTCTTTCCGATATCTTAACTGGAAAGTTACAGGAAGTATATTCAAGGGAAAAAATATTGTGTTTGGAATTTATGTATGTAAGTAAAATATTTTTTCTTCTGGCTCCCTGGTCCTCACCTAACTGTAAATAGATTTTTCTTCAGCTCTTAGCAGTTCTCATCTGATAAACATTACAATCAGAAGCTCGGGCTGTTAGGGGACTGCTGTAACTGTTCGGGAAAGAGTCAATGTTATTCCTCTGGAAAAAATGGTTTCTCAAAGATCAAGCAGGCATTGGTTGGCCATACATTCAATTCGGTCTGTCTGAAAAACAACAATATTATTTCTAGTCCCTGGGTGTTGCCAACTAGTTTCAAGCCATGTGCTGGAAGCCTCATCATTTGATCTACAGAGGCTTAGGACAGATTAATTGCTCCGAGTTAGTGAGTTTGCTGTTAGCACTTTCCACATATAAAGTCACCTATGTCATCAAACATTTTGATTTTTTTTTTTTTGCTAAAATACACTCAACATGGGTTCATGAGTTTGGGGAAGCCATGCAACTCAAGCCTACAATGAATCTGAAGCACAGATGACCATTAGAGCTGCCTATCTTCTGGAATTGCTGAGCAGTCTTTGATGTAAAATGCTGTGCCAGAGGTTAAGGTCCCACCTTCTACTTTGGACAGTAAAACCTATATAAGGTGACATCTTAGGACCTGCTGTTAACAACACTGTTTAACAAGCTCAAAGAATCAATGGAACATAATATGGGCTCCTTAACATGCTGCCTTCCTAGGAAGGATATTTCTAATCTTCATCAGGAAGGCTTTTTCTCCGATGTATGTAAACTTCTTCTGCAGTAAATTGCCAATTTATAATTAGCCTCCCCCACCTTGAAAGGGACATTTTAGAAGCATACATCTGACTTAACTGTAAACCCATACTTCTTCCTCTATGGAGCATCTGGAAAATATTAGATACCATAAGTACTGTCATTTTAAATCAAGTCTTTTAAAGAAAATAGTTAATTCACAGAAATATCCATGTTGCTTTTTCAATTTCATTTTGAATATTAGAAAAGTCCTTTCACTCGGTTCCTTCTCAAAAAGGAACAAGAAACAAAACAAGGCAAAAAAAATCCTCAACAGTAAGAAAACAAACAAACCACTTAAATAATGGGCCAAAGACTTTAACAGGTACTTCACAAAGAAGATAAACTAATGACAAATAAGCCTATGAAAAGATGCTCCACATTACATCTAATCAGGGAAATGCAAATTAAAACAATAATGAGATACCATTACATGCCTATTAGAACAACCAAAATCCACAACACTGATAACACCAAATGCTGGTGAGGATGCAGAAGAACAGGAATTCTCATTCATTGCTACTGGGAATGCTAAACAGTACGGCCACTTTGGAAGACAGTTTGGTGGTTTCTTAAAAAAAACAAACATATACTTAACATACGATCCAGCAATCACACTCCTTGGTATTTACCCAAAGGAACTGAAAACTTACATACACACAAAAACCTACACAAGGATATTTACAGCAGCTGTATTTATCATTGCCAACACCTGGAAGCTGCCAAGATGCCCTTCAACAGCTGAATGGAGAGATACACTGTGGTCATCCAGACAATGGACTAGTAGTCAGTGCTAAAAATAAATGAGCTATCAAATCATGAAAAGACATGGAGGAAACTTAAATGCATACTACTAACTGAAAGAAGCCAGTCGGAAAAGGCTATGATTCCAGCTATACGATGTTCTGGATAAGGCAGACTAGGCGAAGGTAGACGAGTGGGTGCCAGGGATGAGGGCGAAGGAAGGGACGAATGGACAGAGCACAGAGGATTCTTCAAGCAGTGAAACTACTACGTGTGAGATTATAATGCTAAATATATGCCATCATACATTTCCCAAACCTGGAAGATCTACAACCCCAAGAATGTAAACTATGGACTTTGGATGATGATGATGTTTCAGAATAGGTTTATCAACTGTAACAAACGTACCGCTCAGTTGGGGAATATTGACTATGGGGGAGGCTGTGCATGTGTGGGGCAGGGCATATACCTCTAGATCTGCCTTTCAATTTTATGTGAACAGAAACTGCTCTAAAAAAAATTATCTTTACCCCAAAAAACTGACAAAAACAAAACAAAGAAAGCAGTCAAAAGATGGCTGGAAATGGATGTGTCTGAAAGAGCAGGAAAAGGAAACATACAAATTCTGAGTTCCTCCTGTGTGTCTCCGCATGCAACGGCAAGCAACCATTTGGTGAAATCCTCCCTGTTTTTAGTTTTTACTGTCTTTTTACGAGCAGAGCCCACTTACTCCGGGCCCATGAGATGAGTGATTAGGGAGGTGTCAAGTGGAGAAATGCTGCCAAGCCTTACAAATGAGTTTGTAGTTAATGCGGATGCCGGTTACTTTCCAGACGCTTTCAAACATATGAAGGACGCTCTGTGAATGACGAGCTTTTAACCTTGCAGCTGGTCATTTATTTTTCTGATTAGGACGTGCCACTGTCTCAGCTTCCAGGTGGTTTGTTCGCTGAAGGCAGTGGAGGCCTCTTGTTTACTCATCTTTACTGTGCTGTGTGTTGCAGGATTATTGTTCTGTGTGATCCTGCCTCTGTGTGGCCAACATTAGTGGATAATCACTTTTGATCCTTCACACTTTATTATGTTAGAGAAAACCATAGAATATTTTAAACTCTAGCATTTACTGAGGGAAACAAAAATTGAGTGTGTGTCTTGAGAAAGAAAATGGAGGGCACCTGAGTGGCTCAGTGGGTTAAGCCTCTGCCTTCGGCTCAGGTCACGATCTCAGGGTCCTGGGATCGAGTCCCGCATTGGGCTCTCTGCTCGGCAGGGAGCCTGCTTCCTCCTCTCTCTCTCTCTGCCTGCCTCTCTGCCTACTTGTGATCTCTCTCCGTCAAATAAATAAATAAAATCTTTGGGGAAAAAAAAAAGAGAAAGAAAGCAAATGGAATTACGGAGCTCCAAAACACAATGCGCTTCCCGAAGGAAAATAAGGAATGATGAAATCCCAGATAAAAACTACTCCTCAGAAATGTTTCGTGTTAGCCAACTGAACTCTCAGGACCACACACTCCTACTTAACAATTTAGCATTTCATTTGTTGCGTTTATAATTTACTTAATTTCCACCCCTCCCTTCATGTAAACTTTAATAAAATCAGGGATTTAAACAAAATCCCCAGTTGTGTGTACTTTCAGAATTGGGCAAAATCCTTTTATTATGGTAGACTCAGAATAATTGTTTCATTCTCTCCTTGAGAGAAAGCCAGGATTGCTAAGCCTACAGTGGTGCATAATATGGTAAATCAGCTTAATGATGTGTGAATAAAACTATGTTAAGAAAAAGGGGGCTTGTTTTCCTAGATTTAAAAGGGCAGAGAAAAAAACAATTCTGGATGCTTCAGGGAGACTGAAAAATCTATACCACAGAGTTCTAGGATTTTTTTTTTTTTCTACAAAGCCTTAGAACAACACGAGAAAACTGAAGTATCTTGGACAAAAGGCAAGCATACGAATAACCCACTGGGAAAGAGACCTCAGCGTGGTTTCATATTTACACATTATATCCAGAAGTTAAAATTTTAAAATCCACCAAAGACCTAACCTTGGTTTGAAGGGATGGGCTTAGGGGTTGGAGGGAGAGCACTCCTTTCCCCCCCCCCCCAACAACATGAAATCCCAGTGTTTGCTGCAGTTGTCATAACAACTGTTTTTTAAATAAAATTTATAGTATTCATCAAATACTGGCATCCAAAACACGGTACTACCTAAACATTATTAGCTATTCTCATCTCCATAAAGCTAACTTGTGTGGCAAAGGGAAGAAAGAAGGTGGAATTTGAGGTCACAGCTGAGAATTGTCAGTGGAGGAGGCAAGGTTTCCAAGAATGCCCACTGTCCCCATTTGCTCCTCTAATTTCTCTCATGAGCCATTTCCCACCTGGGCAGGAGAAGAGACAGGCGAGACAGAGCTGAGATGCTGGAACAACTGTAAATGGTGCAAGGTGCTGTACACTAAATTAGAAACCCCAGGAGCTGTGATTAAGAGATTTGATTTCAGGGAAACGTGTCTCTTCAGGGAAAAATACCCTCTCATAGAGGTTTTTTCCTAATGCTTTAAGATAAGTTTTTAAGCATTACAATTCTTCACTTGAAGAATTCAAACAATACAAAAAGACTGTTCGGTGAATCATAAGCTTCTTTCCCATCCCAAGTTCCCTCCAAAGCTAACCTTAATACTAAGTTTTATTCATGTGCAAGCATATATTTTTATTTTCATTCAAATATTTGTAGTAGTATGCATACTGTTCTGTACCTGGCTCTTTTCATTTAACAGATCTCGGAGAATATTCCAAGTATGTCAAGGGAATGGCTTTATTCTTTTTCACAGCTACGGAGCTCCATTCCTGGTGGTTGATATTTAGATTGTTTCGCATGTTTTGTCCCTATAAATAGTGCAGCAACAAATATCTCTGTCCTTCTTAATTGCTCTAGTCTTATCATGGACCCCATTGTCTTCCATATTAATCCTCACTAGCTTTCTGATCCCCGTATTTCTGCCCAAATAATCTATCTCCATGGCAGGATCAATCTTGTCACACCTTTACATTAACACAACAGTTCTCCCACCATACACACAGAACACATCCAAATTCCTCAGCATATAAAAATGTACCATGGGTAGGGTGGCTCAGTCATAAAGTGTGTGCCTTCGGCTCAGGTCATGATCCCAGGGTCCTGGGATCAAGCCCCGCATCAGGCTCTCTGCTCAGCGGGAAGCCTGCTTCTCCCTCTCTGCTTGTGTTCCCTCTTGCTGTGTCTTTCTCTGTCAAATAAATAAATAAAATCTTTTTTAAAAAAATTACCATGGGGTACCGTCTGGCTTTTTGGTCAGACCGCCACCACCCCACCCCCACCAAATATGACGCTCTTGCCAAAACATGAGTTCTTAGAATATTTTTAGCTTTCGCGTGGACCCATGCCCTTGGCATTACTTACCATTATTCTATCCACAACGTAGAACTCTCCTGCTAAGAGTGAAGTTAGTTTTTACAGTTAGCTCTGAGCTAGGATCCTTCCGGGAAGCCATATCTAATCTGCTTGCTGCCATAGGTTTTCACCTGCTGGTCCCAGATGAGACTCACCCCAGACATTAGCAATTAGCACACCTGCAGCTGTTTGTATGAAGTCGGAATTGATGTGGAGCTAACATTTGCCTCCTGACACCTTGCCTGAATCTCTGATCTTACTTTGCTATGGCCCCTGCAACTCAAGAGATACCATATTCAAACTACTTGGCACGTAAAGGAATATTCAGATAAAGGTTCTTCCCCAAGGCCACTCTGCTTCCTACTTCACTGCCTTGCTCTGATTAAAGATGCAGCCTCATTCTCTGACTCTTAGAAGTTAGCCTTCTAGCCCACTTTCATTCAGTCTGACAATATCTGGCATTTCCATTCTTACCAGTCAGCAACATTTCCTTCCTCCAAACACCTTCCCTGGTATTATTTTACCCAAGTTAACCGTCACATTTCAATTCTAAAGTAAGATGATATTGTCCAGCTGGTGAAATGCCATTTCAACCCTACAAAGATATTGGCACAAGAAAAATACACATTTGTTCATTGAGGAATGTTCTGACAAATACCTATAACAGAAATATGCTAGTAGGGGATGGCTCTTTGTTCCTTTTCCAAAGTCTAACATCACCGAGTGCCACAGATAACTGAATAGAGGAGCACAAATTTTAAAACGTGATTGTGGCTAACTGGTATACCAGTCATGCATTGCGTTCAAGGGTGCAACTGACATTGACACAATGCCGAGCATAAGGAGAAAGATCTTTAATCAATGCCACTTAAAATGAATATTGAGTCTGATTCCTCCTTTCTCTCCACAAACACTCATCAGGAAAGAAGGGGTAATATTTGCTTTAGAGCGAGGTCACTTTTACGGGCAAATGGATGGACAGACTATGTGTCATAATGAAAATAATGAGTGAACTCTGTTTTAAAATGTCCCCCATGGGACCAACTATTAGATTTATTTGCTTGTACTAAGGCATTGTCTACAAAAGAGCAATATTAAAATACAACCATCTCTCTTGGCAGGGGCAGCAACACATTCAAGCAAAGAAAAAAATCTCTATATGTTTATATTTAGCAATTGCTGTTCTGTTCAAGAGAATTTAAGGTAGATGTTTAAATAAGGAAAAAATAAGACATAACTCCTTTAAGAAATAAACTGTTGTAGAAAAGAATATTAATCAGATACTGTTATATGAAAGAAAACAGAATATAAATGAGCATTTTAACATGATCTCGTTTTTATAAATGAAAAAATATGCAAATGCCAGACTTTCCTTCCTCCCCCCAAAACTAAAAAAACAGGCTGTACAATGTTCATAGTGCTGGTATCTGAGTCATGGAATGTGGGAGATTTATAAATCTTCTTTTCAATTCTTTTTTAAAAAATTTTTTATGAACATACATTTCTATAAGAAAATGTCCATAGAAGTTATCATTACATGTATATATTTGTGCACTTTTCTGTATGTGTCTTTTTGGGAGTCAGGTTTTTCCATTTCTAAATGGTGCTACGTTTAATTAAAGTGCACTCTCAGTGGAGATGAGCATTTAATGTGAAGGAGAATGAATAAATGGGATTTGAAAGGGAGAAGTATTGTACAGATACTTTCTCTCCTGATAGCTGAACCATGTGGCCTAAGGGAATTTTTTTTTTTTTTCTTGGAGCCAAATGAATTCAGGGCAGGTGGAGTGAGCAGAGAAGATTCTGGGAATGCTCAGGGTATGTGGGCATCCCTTGCTTTCTTCCTGAGGAAACCCATGAAGGTAATAAAAATTAGAGAAAAACTGCCTACCTGGGTTTTGACATCTAAGCAAAAAAACTTCCTGAGTCATGGGAGTGGCTATGTAGGTTTTTGAACAGCTGAAATATTGATGGAAAAACAAAAGTTCTCTCCAAGAAGAAAAAGGAGGGGGGCAGATTAAATAGTAATCTTTTCAATTGCACACAAACTTCATTTGTTAACAGAAAAAAAATCAATATTGGGCGCCTGGGTGGCTCAGTGGGTTAAGCCTCTGCTTTCGGCTCAGGTCATGATCTCAGGGTCCTGGGATGGAGGCCCGCATCGGGCTCTCTGGTCAGCAGGGAGCCTGCTTCCCACCCCCACTCTCTCTGCCTGCCTCTTTGTCTACTTGTGACCTCTCCCTCTCTGTCAAATAAATAAATAAAATCTTTTAAAAAATCAGTATTTACTTTTTTAAATAAAGTATGATGTTTGAAGAGGGGAAAGCACATTTAGATGACCACAGATCTTTCTTGATATGCAAGGTTATCCAGCCCCTGTCCCCTCTCCTGACTGTCTCCATGATTCTCTCTCCCATATGGTCGACAGAAAACAAAGAATATGCCACAGCTGTCTTGCCCCAGTGAGGCTGTGCTGGCTTAATTGCATTGGTTTATACCGAGCGATCTAATCAAATCAAAGTGCAGGCTTTTAAAGCCTTTCATTTCTAAACTCTGAGTGCAGCAGTACATCAATTAATAAAAGGGAAGTATTTTTTTAACTGCACAGTACTTTTTTAGTTTATAAAATGCTTTTATATTTTCTCATTTCATCTTCAAACCAACTCAATTTAAGTAGGTATTTCAAGTGTCCATCTCTAGTTTTTCCGTGCTCAGAATCCATTCCTCCCACTTCTTCTGGTAACATACCTCAGTTTTCCTTTCATGGGGCATGCCTCTCCCACTTGCACGTGATTCAGACAAGACTGACCTTATCTCATCCCTAAATCCAATTGTGACATGTGACTAGGGCTTAAGCTGTGTATTCCACCTCCCTGGCCACGGGGATTGGTTCACAGGAAGACACATGACTTAAATCCGTCCCATAGACTAAATTCTGGGTTATTCCTGAAGTTTGTAAACCAAGGAGCTCTAAGCTGAAAGCTCCCAGCAATCACTGTGACCAGAAAGGCTGTCTCTAATGGTGCCAACCCACAGGAAAGCAGAGCTGAGAGACGGAGGGGCACAATGTCCTGATGAAGCTGTTAAGTACCTGAATCAGTCACAGTTGAAGCCAAAGATACCCTGATGCTTTTCAGTTACAAGATCCAGTAAGTCACTATTTTTTTTTTAAGATTTTATTTATTTGAGAGAGAGAATGAGAAAAGGAGACCAGGAGATGGGGGAGTGTCAGAGGGAGAAGCAGACTCCCGGCTGAGCAAGGAGCCCCATGCAGGACTCGATCCCAGGATCCTAGGGTCAAGACCCGAGCCAGACGCAGACACTCAATGGACTGAGCCACCCAGAAGCCTTAGTAAGCCACTCTTATCCTTCATCCTGTGTGAGCTGAGTTTGTGTCACTCACAATCAAGAGTTCCAGCAGATACAGTCTCTACTCTTTACCAATCCCAGGAAAAACAGAGCCACTTGGTCTATACAGCCCTACTCTGAGACACTGCTGGTCCCCTGAAGGAAGCTACCTGAATTGTCTTTTAGTGCTTAAAAGAAAATGAGTATTCTAGAAAGAGGGGGCTGATAAGTCATAATTCATGAAGTACGAGTTATCACAAACAGAATAGCATCTATTAGCAGAGATCCACTCACTGAAGCCCTAAGTATTAGCAGGCAATTTGTAAGGGGACCAATTCTGATTAGGCAAAACCCATAGATGTTAGAATACAGTTTCCAATGGTCAGTTCTGAGATCTTTGCCTAATTTCTTAATCTTCTGATTCTGCATGTCCTTATAAGCAGTAAGTATTAAGAAAATCAATATTTATTTTTTAAATAAAGCATGATGTTTCAAGAGGGGAAAACACATTTTGTTGACCATACACCTCTCTTGATAATGCAAGGCTAAAGTTTGTGATAACGCTCTCCTCCTCAAAGTGTTTCTGTAAAGACCTATGATACTATAATACAAAATACTTAGCACACTGCTGGGCACAAAATAGGTTCTCAGTAAAGAGTAGTTTTTATTAATAACTTGGGATGTTTTTAATAATGTGGAAGAGTAGATACTCCTAGGAGGACAGTCTGATAGGACACCCTGACCAACGTGAGAAGGTATAAAGCCACTGAAAAAGTCAAGAACGGAGTGACTGCAGTTCACAGAAAGTAAGTAAGAAGGCTCTAAAGATGAATATGTTAGAATCCACCATTTTTCCTGGGGCCAGTACTGTCAAAGAATATTCTTTTAGATTCAGGGACAAGTCTGGATTAACCAACCATCCCAGTTTACCTAGACAGATATATTTCCTGGAACTTGAGACTTTCAATGCTAAAACTAAAAAAAGTCCTGGATAATTAGGAAGGAACTGGTCACCTTACCAGCTACCACATGGCTACGTTCCCTGAGAAGTGAAAGCTTCACAGCCTGGAAGGGGAACTATCTACCAAGAAGGGCATCTGAATGCTCCATTGTCACCACGGAAGACCAAAGGTTATTACCCTACCACACTCCAGGAGAACCAAGTGCCCAGAGCGCCAGACAGGAATTTCAGAGGGAATTAAGCTAACGACCATTAGTTCCCTTATTCCATCTAATCTCTAAATAATTAACAACAACAAAATAACCTAAAATCATTTTTAACAGTCTCCTATTTCAGTTATCAAGTGCTGAATTAAAATGGAATGCAAACGCTAAAATTTAACACACTGCTAAAAATGAACAAGTCTAAAATATTAATAGCAACTTTCAATGATTTATAATGCCCTCTTGGGCATATTTTATGATTTATTGATGTCATTTTAGCTGCTCCATGGGTGACAGAGTCACCTCACTGTGTGTGTGCTCTGGTGGCTTTCTAGGCTGGTTATTCAGAAAACCACACTCTCAGACTTTTACTGCATGTGCCAGGCTACAGGTGACACAGAAAAAAGTAAAGATGTTCATTTTTCCCACAAATCAGAGAATTGTGGGTCTAAAAGGGCTTTAAAACTGGTTGCTTCTTGTTTTCTCAACTTCATGCGAGGTCATACTGGCACTATCTTCAATGAATATGAATTTCACAACCTCCCTTATTAATTTATAATGTCAGTCTTTGTTGACAAGAAATTCTACTTTAGATCTAACCCCATTACCCTTTCTGCATCAAGCGAAGCCCACATTCTGGAGAAAAAACTCGTGATTTTGTTGAAAGTTCACTTCCCTTCTTTGGCCTAATAATCCTTTTTTTTTTTTTTTTCTTCAAATCTTTCTGCCTATCCCACAGATACTACTTCCCAGCCCTCCACTTTATGAGTTACTTCTAGTCCCTCAATAGGTTTTCAAGAACTCTTTTTTGGTACCCAGTCTACTCTAATCAAAGTTGAATTTTTCTTTTATTTTTTTCTTCCCTGACACTGTCCCCATCTCTCAGCTGCTTCTCCCTCTCCAGAGACTGAAAGATCCCATCCTGTCCCCTGGAACAGCTGGCCTTTGTTGTCATCACCTCTCCAATGACACACGTCTAGACCACGTCTAAACAGTGATGACACAGGCCTATAATTGTGGGAAGTTCCCCAAGTTTAATAATGACCATTCCCCCCTTCAAAACTCCAAACCCCTCAAAACAGGGATGTTGGGATATGGGGAGCTTTCTGAGAGCCCATGAAATTAAATCATGTTGACAACTGCCTGTCTCCCAATTTGAAATCATAACCCAGACTCAGTACTCTGTATAGTATTAATAAACTAGAAAATAAACAAGCAAGCCAACAGAAAGAAACAATAACAAAAAAACCCAACCCTCAGAGTCTTTTACTCTGTGTTTATTTTTCTAGATCCAGCCTGTGATTTACTTTGTGAACTCTAGTTCATTGTTGCTGACTCATGGTCACTGTATTTTTCTTCACCACAGACATAGTCACTTCTTATCTTATTTTGATGACATCTGTTTTTCCTCACTCTGTTACAACCTTATAATTATGTAGGCAGGACCCAATGATCCTAAAATACAGTATGTAATTGCTCAAGTTAAAACTCTGGCCAACAATTCACCGCAGGAACCAAAGGCTACATAGAGGCATGGTATATAAATTTGCCATGTTTCTTCTTTATCTCAGACATTGAGAAGAGGTGATCACGTTGATGGAGATGTAAGTACACTATGGTTACTCAATATGCACCTGTTTATTGAGTGATTATATGTAATTAAGCACCCGTCTGGTTTTAGATGGGCAGTGAGTACCCGGCCAGGCCTGGTTACGAGTATCAAGCACAGTTGAGGGTTGGTAGCTTGAATTAGGTTGACTGGGATCTCTCCCTTGAGTAGTGGGAGATGTCAACTGGGACTCCTGGAAAGAGGCTCTGAGATGGTTAGGAGTACAAAATGTTTACTGTACTGGTGAGTAACATTTGTGTAAACAAAAAGAGAATGGGATTGGGTGTGGGAAGCTGTCACACTGGGACGCCTACCTGACAAAATCTCTGCCAGCCCGATGAGGAACTCTGAGCAAAGAGAGGTCTCAGAGGGACCAGCATTAGTGGAGGTAGCCAGACCTGGGGGCCTGAGAAGGGTTTGGCCTGGGCCCCAAAGCTGAAGCAGACCTGAAGGAGTTAACAGCTAGAAGAGTCACCTAAGCCCAGTCCTTGACAGTGCGCAACACGTTCTTTCTTCAGAGGGAGTCTGAGAGATGTATCTCTGTGTCTGCTGCATAGGCCAAGAAAAAAAAAGTACAGGAGAGCCATGGATCCAAATTAAGTACACGGAGCCAAGAATTCTAAACTTGGTGAAACGGGTTCGAAGCAAATGAAGGTCAGGATTTAAAAAGGTGGGAGCCCGTCTTATAGCTCAGGAACGACCTGAGCATTAGGTCTGACACCAGCTGGAGTTTAAGACTTTCTTTTATGGGCAAGAAAAGCCCCAGGCATGGATGGGTCATTCTGCCCAAAACTGTCAGGGCTGTGATGTAGAATTAAAACCACATAAAACATTCCATAGTTAACTTTGCTTTAAGTAGGGACACGACTTGAAAACTTTGGGGAACATATGCCATTTGTTCTACATTCTGTTGCTTCGTAGGAAAAGCCAAATGGGCATAGATACCACAGTCACACACATGAATGAAGTCGGGTGTGGTGGCTGAGGAGGCAGGTTCTGGAATGAGCTAAGCAGTCCAAGGACTTACTGCAGTGTTTGGTCTATAGGAACAGCACAAGAGATATTACTTGTTATTACTTCTGTTATTGTAATTGTTGTTATTTTCATCTTGAATCATCTTGGGCAGGCACATCACTTGAGAACCTGAGGTTTCTAATCTGTAAAACGGGAATCCAACTGCCTGAAGGTCAGATCATCTTTCAAAGTCCTTCTGAACTTGAGAGACGTCTATGACTCCATCATGATCACAGAAGGGTAATGGCTAGGACTTGACCAGCATCTCCTGTGTGTCAGGTGTTATTCTCGGTACTTGATGTGTTTCATCTTATTTAATCATCCAACAATGCTATAAGATGGGTACTATTTTTAATGTCTGTTTTATAGATGAATAAACTGAAGCATGGAGGGACCAAATAACTTGCTCAATAAAGCAGCCTGGGGTAGAGTCAGAATTTGAACTTTGTCATTCTGATGTGACAGTTCATACTCTTCTCCTTGCCACTGTTCTGTCCCCATAGCCAGGCCATCAAAGAGAGAGTTTAACGAAACTAAATTAACTCCAACACAATCAGAGTGATCAGATGCAGCATTTAACACATCATGGCTACGACAGGCAATATTCAGGCTGTGGGTTCTCAAACCTGCCTGCACATTAGAGTATTTTTAAAAGACTGGAGATTTTTTTAAAAATACAGACTTCTTAAGTCTCATGCCCACAGACTCTGTCTCAGTAGTTTAGAAGTGGGGCTCAAATATCTTCTCCCCCCCCCACAAGCTGTTAGAGACTAATCTGATGCAGTCAAGATTGAGAATGTGTGGGAACATGGGTTAACAAGCCACCACTCCTGTGTCTAGCATGTAGTAAGTCAAACTTCTTTCGGAAGGAATTGGAAGGAATAAGGAAGCAAGGAAGGAAGAGGGCAAGGGCAAGACAGACAGAAGGAAGGAGAGAGGTTGGTTGGTGATGGAGGGACAAGCAATTCTCCCTAAATCCCACAACACACATCCTTGTGTCTAAGTAGTTTCCTTGCTTGAGTTGCAGGATGGAATCATACATCTCCCGAGCCACTATTATTTAGGGGGTTGTTTAATGGCACTTAAGTAGGAAATATCTTGGAACCACTCAATGGAGGAATGAATCTTATTTCATTGTACTTCCATGAGGGAGAAAACTCTTTCAGCCAAAAGAAGGTGAACAGAACCGTCCACATCACCTGGGACAACAGAGGGAGGACTGCAGCACAGTTGGAAGAGAGAAGGTTGATGTGGGACAGTGCTCGGATGAGAAGGAGAGAATGGAGGGACGGGCACAGAACCCAGAGTTGCTCCCAGGTATGCAGGTAGAGGAGGAGATTCATATTTTCTAGAGCACTCCACACTCAAGCAGATCTACAGAAACAACTGGTAAGGACTGGACCTGAAGCAAAATTAGCCATGACATACATAGAGCCAGAGAACAGTCTGAAAATAGCAATATGGACCCATCCTGTCACAGAAAGCCTGGGGTACTGAAGAGCATGGACTGTGGTTGAGGAAAAGAGGAATCCAGAACAGATACCCTAACAGAAAATATTCCCTGAGCCATATGTGCAGAGGAGGGAGAGAATTACGTTAAAATCCACTTTAAAATAGCGGGAAGTTTGTTGTCTGTTTTGGTGCTAAACTTGATCATTAGTTTTAATTCCGGGGTTTGGTTTCAATCAGTCTCAAAAACTTATTTTATTATCTTTGTAAAGCCCTTGGTTAAAAAGATTCTCAAAAAACCATACCTGGGAAAAATAAACCCAAGCTGAACATTATGATAGGGTTCTGCTGCTGTGCAGCTTTAGTAAACAAAGACACCTAGAAAACAATGCCTCGAGCTTTATTTTGCTGTGAGTGTAACACATTACACAGCATCCCTCAGAGGCAATGGAAAGATAACAGGTTAGCAAGCAATGTGAAAGGAATCACTCTTTCTGTAAATAGGGTATTTTGAATTGAAAAAGATGGCGTAATGTACCAGACGACAACAGACACGTGAAGAACCCTGGGTTTGAATGAAGTGAAATCAATAGTTGAAATGAGGAAGCATGTAAGAACAAACAGATGATCATTTTTAAATAAAGCTCTAATTAACATTTATCCTTAAATAAAATATCGCAAATTTTACTTTCCTTGTTACTTCACATCCCAGAACTCTTCAGGGATGCACCAGCTAAAAGGGACTAACCACAGCAGTGAATAATTCATGTGGAATATAGAGCCATAGATAAAAAAGAGAAGAGCAGTTGATTGGTTTTTTTCCCAAGAAATTGTTAATGTTGCATTACATTTTATTGAACCAACCTCAAAAAATAACAGAGCCTGAACATTATTATCCCTGTTATTACCTTTCCTTTCCAAGTGCCATATCTTGTTCTCTCTTGAGTTGATACATTCTGATTACTTTTGCTTACTTTAGAGATTTGCTTTTTCTAGTGAAAAATGCTTGACTAGAACCTCTCATATTCGAATTTCTTCACGTTATAACCACTTGCTATCAAACTTAAATAATCTCCCTTATCTTATTGGAATCCATTTGTTCATTTCCAGCCTATACTTTCCATTTAAATTATGGAAGTGTTCTTTAGTGCCCTTTCTCCCTGCCTACAAAGGACAAATGTGTCTTTCATTAGTCACAGTCATGGTGACACCCCCACGTCACCCAAGGAATCAGGACAGCTGGCACAATGTCTGCAAATACGGCTACAGAAGAATTGAGTGTGACTGGAAAGATTCTGAGGGTCCAGTTCACCTTGGATTAAGCTAGGGAACTGATTTCCAGGACCTTGAAAACAGCTGTGATGGAGCAGACAGTCCATTTAGTGAGAGTCACAGATGTGGGGCCTGGTTTGGGCTATTTGCCTCTTTTCATTTCCAGAAAAGCTTCTGCAGCCAATTCCGCCCTGCGTTTCCTATCAGGCTTATCATTGTCTGTTGAAACTGTGTCATGCACCCCGGTGTATGAATCCAGCAATGCACCAAGTGTTTCTTTCATTTGGGTTTTTGTTTTATGGTTTGGGTTTTGTTTTTGAGGTTTGTACTTTTGTTTTTGTTTTTGAGGTCCATTTTTGTTTTGCTTTGTCTTTGGCTATTGTTCAGGGAACCTAAAGTCAGAGATCCTTATGTTCAGCCTTAAGCTCCTATGCTTTTCTTCCCTATATTTGATTTAAAAAACAAAACATAAAAAAACCAACATATTCCAAAAGACCAGTTTATGTCTTTATGTCTTTATCAGTTGTGGAAACTGCTTTGGTTCAATAGGGAAAACGTGGGAAGGGCTGTTGGCAAGGAAAGTCACGTCAGGTCCAGTCCCTCCCACTTTGTGCTCCTTCTCTCCCTCACCTTTCATCATGAGGTGCTTAAAAATAAACAAATAAACAAACAAATATATATATATATATAAACAAATACACACACACACACACACACACACACACACACGAACAGCAAGCAAGTAAGCACTGGTGTCTTCATCCATTCAAGCTGCTATAGTAAAAATACTGTGGATAGGATGGTTTAACATCAAACATTTATTTCTCTTAATTCCAGAGGCTGAGAAGTCCAAGATCAAGGTGCCTACAGAAGTGGTGTTTGGGGAGAGCCCACTTTTTGCTTCATAGATGATCATCTTTTCACTGTATCCTCACATGGCAGCAGGGGCAAAAGTTCTCTGAGGCCTCTTTGATGGAAACACTAATCCCATTCATAACCATAACCTAATCATCTGCCAAAGGCCTGCCTCCTAATACCATGACACTGGGAGTTAGAATTCCAACATAGAAATTGGGGGAGGGTCGGGGCCACAAACATTCTGTCCATAACAACAGAGATGCTAGTGTCTGATTTCATAGATTGTCTCTTGATGTGCAGCCAGCCTTGTCCCAGGAGGGTTCCTGATGCCACACTCAATGTTCTTTTAGCAGGAAATCAGTTTATCTCTTGGATTCCGTGGCCCACCTCTATAAATACAGAAATTCCAGGATTCTAAATAGTCTCAGAAGGGAATCCTGCTTTTCCTATTTCACCATTTTCCAGCTCTGGAACTAGATGTACTCTCTTAAAGCCAAAGCAATTTGTGACATTTTCTAAAGCTCACTGGCATAGAACAAGGAGGCACACCAAAGGCATATGGAGCTGTAGCTGAGGCCTGGACAGCCTGGAATGGCTTCCTCTGCCCGATGCTGCTGTTTCTGCTGGTGCTTAAGTAGGGTCCCAAGTGCTGGGCTGAGGCTGGCCTCTGCCAGTATACCCCCCTACGTAGGTTACAGTGGTTTTTGTAGATTCCATGGAGGGAGAGTCCAATCTCTTAGTGCTCAGCTCAGCCAAGAAGCTCCATACCAACTTTCCTGGGCTTCCTACTTCAGCTCTTTAGATTTCACTCCCCAGCCTTTTCTCCATGTCAGGAGTCTTATCCCAGATGCTGGTGCCAGGAACTTAATAGACCCCGAAACACCAGACCTCTTACTTGTTACCCCCTAGAAGTAGAGCCTTTTTGTATTTTCAGGTCGCAGCCTGGGTTCAGATCCTACTACCAAATGAGTGAAAGGGGAGGAAAAACTAACCAATTGCTATTATGGGGTCTCCAACCCCTACACCCTAAAGTCCGTCTAAGTACAAAGCAGTGATTTACTTTTACGTATAATGCTTTTTTGAAAAGATGAGTAGCAAGCCAAATGCGAGAATTTTGAAAGACTTTCTGGGAGCCATTACACGTGTGCTAAAAATGCATTTAATTGCATTCATATATGCTAGTGATGAAAGTCTTTGCTTCCAATGGTAAAGAAATGAGGGGGGCAAAGTCAGAAAACAGTTGTTTTTCATAAGACAACACACAGAACTGAGTCTTTAAAATATGACCATTTGTAGATTTCAAAATATAAAAACAAAAAAAAGTAAGAATAAACACTACTGTGAGATCAAACAAACAAAAAACTTTGCAGAGAAGAAGTAAATCACATACAAACTCAGAAAAAGAAGGGCTTCAGAATTTTCAGCAACAACACTAGAAGCCAGAGGCAATGGAGAAATGTTTTCTGGTTTTTGAGGAAACTAGTTTCCAAATTAGAAATCTGCTCTCAATCAAACTCATACGTCTTGCTGTAGAACCAAGATACCTTTAGGCATACAAGGCACATTGGCCAGGTTAAGCTAATACAGCAGAAGTTATTCTAGACAGTTGCTATGGTTAAATATTTGTGCTTCCTCTGCCCCCAAATTCAAATGCTGAAATTCTCACCCCCAACGGATGGTATTAGAAGAGGGTGCATTTGGGGGTGCTGAGGTCATGAGGTGGTGAATGAGTCTCACAAATGAGACCAATGCCCTTCTAGAAGAGACCCAAGAAGGCTCTCCTGTCCCTTGCACCATCTGAGGCCACACGGAGAAGTCAGCAGGCTGCCAGCTGGAAGAGGACATGCACCAGAACCTGGCCATGCTGGTGCCCTGATCTTGGACTTCCAGCATCCAGAACTTTGAGAAATAAATATGTGTTGGCTTTAGGTTTGTGGTATTCTGTTATAGCAACCCAAACTAAGATACCAAATTAAGCCAAAAAGACTAGTTAGGAGATAGAGAGAGCTCACAGACTGGGAGAAAAGGGACCACCCTTCCAGGGCTGACACCCCTGCACAGTCCTGCCCACTGAGGGAGTCAGTGCCTCAGACAGAAGCCGCTAACTCAGGACACTGCTGTCCCAGGGGCCAGTTCCAACCTCTGCCTCTGTCATCATCAGGAGGCTGCAAAAGCAGGTGCCTCAGTCACACTCTGGACTCCAAAAGCCTGCTGGACTGCCTCACCAGGGTATGCACCTGCCATGTGGAAGCCTTGGCCTTGCCTCTCTCCCAGGTCATACAGCTCTGGATCCAGAGTCTGATTCCAGCATAAATGCAGCTGACTGGTAGACTCAAAACCACATACCTGTAACCTAACAACTGGAAAATGACCTAAAAATGTTCTTTGTTAAGAATATAGAATTTAGGGGTACCTGGATGGCTCAGTCAGTTAAGCATCAGCCTTCGGCTCAGGTCATGATCTCAGGGTCCTGGGGTCGGCTCACCAGGCTCCCTGCTCAGCAGGGAGTCTGCTTCCGTCTCTCCCTCTGCCTCTGTGCTCTCGAATAAATAAATAAAATCTTAAAAGAAAAGAATTTATAATGCAGGAAACTCTTAAAACAATGAGAGAGGGGTGTTCAAAAATGTGGGGCAGCCTGAATGGCAAATGACCATTGCACACACACTTAAAAAACTCTGCCTCTTACAGACTCTTTGTTACAAAGCAACCAAAAGATACTACTGGTGTTTCAGCACCAAAGAAGGGAATGAATCCAGAAAGAGAGAGACATAAGTCAGGAAACAGGAGATCTAACACGAGGAAGCAGGCAAAAGAAATTCCTGAGACGATGATGACGGCTAAGTCCAGGATGAGCAGGAAAACTAAGTCTGCACAGAGGGATGGGAATGGAGAAGGGGAAGAATCTGCTAGATTACCCGATGCTTTCAACTCATATCAAAGTATTCAGAGACTTATGAAAGGCACAGAGAACACTGAACAATTGGGGGTGAGGGCAGGGAGGGAGGGTGGGGCAGGCCAGCATTAACCCTAAGAAACCAAAAAGATATTTAAGAAAGGAAATGTGATCTTAGCATGCTACGTGTCTCAGGCATGAACAGGACTTGCACAGGCATGGTAGTATAAACACTCCTTACTGAGGTTGGAAGGAGCCCAGAACTCTGTCCCGAGGCTGGGGTAAGAAGGAGGAAGGTGCACTGAAAGGAGAACACAGTGGGGTACAAGCCCTGACTCTTCATCTTCTACTTTAGGAAGCCAAACATAGTACCTAACATTTAAAAGCCAAGAAAGAGTAATATACACATGTTACTAAGAATGTGGAAATAAACACCACAAGGAAGATTTTAAAAAAAAAAAATTAACTTTTTTTAAAGGAAGGTTTCTCTTTGGAGTTGAAAATTGTTGCCTTGAGGGCACAGAATATTGGGAATAGGCAAAGGTGAAGACTGCTGTTTTTCCATCACAAGCCTGACAGCATTATTTCACTTTTAAAGTCTTGTATATACATACATAGGTATGTATACACACTGATACACTCAAACATATTAATTAAGATTTTTAAATTAAACGTAGGAAAAAACAACTCTTGTGGTTCATTTGTAGCCTTCCTCTCTTAAGATTCATGTGTCTGCTGTCTCAGATTGTCTCCCCTTTCTTTGGCACACCTGCTCATTCTATAAACCATTCTCTCCTCCTGTCAAGATGAGAAACTACATTAGCCACTGGCTCCTTCCTGAAATCAACCCTAAAGAAACCACAGAAGCCAGAGGGAAACTCAGATTTGAGGAACTAACAACAAAGAATAAAATAAAATAAAACACTATGAAAAGTTTCTGGGAAGCCTCCAGACTCAGGAGATGGATAGGAGGCAAGGACGGGGCAGGGGGTTGGGGCAAGAATGACTTCAGCCTGGGGGAAGGCAGCCAGAGGAGGACAACTCTCTGTTCTCCTCTTGCTTCTCCCCTACATGGACAAACACAGCATGTTGATCACCACGGAAACTGGCAGCAACAGCTGAGGCTGCAGAGGCCAGCAGGGTACAAGGAGGGCAGCCCAAAGGCCCTGCGGGAATAAAGGGGGATGAAGACCAGGAATGGATACTGACCAGCTCCCCTTGGGTATTCACCACTGAATACTCTCCCACCCTAAACCCCCAGGACAAGGACAGCAAATCTATGGAGACTGCTCTGCTTCCAGAGTCTAGAGGCTGTTCCCCATTTAAATGGGAAATATACACTAGAAAAGTTATTTCTGGTGGTGGTCAAATGAGAATAATCACCAGCTGCCCTGTGGCCCCTAAGACTCTCTTCCCTGGTTTTAACTCACCTACAGATACATCAATTAGAGTCTGGGCTGTAGCCATGTCCCAGCCCATAACCATGTACAGTAACTGAGAGTCAAACAGAGGAGGGGTTCTTGGGACCAAAACACACACACACACACAAAACAAAACAAACAAAACACAGAAATCCATGTAAGGACCACAACTGCTATATAAGAAAGACAGCAAACTCAACAGTATAGACCATCTGAATCAGAATTATGAGAGGAGACAGACTGAGAAATTAATGATGATAAATATATCAAGAAGTTAAGGCTGATGTCAGCAATATGAAGTAAGACCAAGAAAACTGTTTTTAAAAAGGACCAAATTGAGGGGCACCTGGGTGGCTCAGTGGGTTAAAGCCTCTGCCTTCGGCTCAGGTCATGATCCCAGGGTCCTGGGATCGAGCCCCACATCGGGCTCTCTGCTCAGCAGGGAGCCTGCTTCTCCCTCTCTCTCTGCCTGCCTCTCTGCCTACTTGTGATCTCTGTCTCTCAAATAAATAAATAAAATCTTTTAAAAAAAAAGGACCAAATTGAGTGTAAGGTATGAAATATGTAATAGCTGAAGTGAATAAAATAATGGTTAAGATATAAAGCAAGATGGATAAAGGTGATGCATACATCGGTGAGTTAAAAGATCAGAGGGACACGGGCACCTGGGTGGCTCAGTAGGTTAAGTGTCTGACTCTTGATTTCAGCTCAGGTCATGATCTCAGGGTGGTGAGATCAAGCCCTGTATCAGGCTCCACACTGGGCATGGAGCTTGCTTAAGATCATCTCTCTTCCTCTCCCTCTGCCCCTCCCCCAACACGCATGCACAGGCCTGTGTGTGTGCATGAGTGTGTGTGCTCTCTCTCTCTCTCTCTCTCTCTGAAACAAATAAATAAATCTTTTTTAAAAAAAGAAAGAAAAAAAAAAGATATATCAGATGGACAAGTGCTCCTAGAAGTCAGCAGAAAAGGGTAAAAAGAGGAAATCCCGAAGAAGGCTAGAAGATGTGGACAGTGGGAGCAAGAGTGCTGACACCTGAGAGCAGTGGCTTTGTATCCACTTGGCTAGGCCAAATCTGGTTTCCCCAACTCTATTTCCTGTGCATTTCCATTGAGGTGGGACATAAGCCAGGTCCCTGTGAAAGGTTTGAATGGTACTGTCACTAACCTGCTAGCTCACCTCCTTGGGGAAAAGCAGCCATGGAGTTTCCTCCAACCTCTGTATGTTGCACAGATCCTCACTACAGTGTCACTGACCCCTGGCCCAGGTGTGTGCTTGGCAATCGTGATGAAAGGCTCTGGTTTCTGTGGGAAACACATAAAATCAAGGTTAGAGGCAACAAGAACTAATGGGAGTTTCCGTCTGGCCTCACAGGCTCCAGTTTGAGCTCCTGAGTCCCAGTATGTTTTGTCCACCCCCCCTTTACTTCCATCTTCTGTTCTCAACCTCCTGATCTGTAGTAAACCTGACCAAGGAATTGTATCCCCTTTTCCATATTTCTTGAATATTAAGTACTGCTTGTAATACCTGTTTACAGTATCATATCCTTCTCAGTCTTATTTTAAAAAATATATACACATCTATATTTATATTTATATTTAAGCCATCACATTGGAAAGACAATTTGGCTAGCCATAAAACTCAAGGTTCAAATTTATTTTCCTTTAATATTTAGAACATATTTTTCCATTTGTCCTCTTGTGCCCACCGTTCAACCTGATTCTTGTTCTTGTTAACGATCTCTTCATTTTCTCTGGAAGTTTTTAAAATTCTTTCCTTGTCTTTGATAGTCTTGAGTTTTACTCTGATGATTCTTGGTTTGGGGTTTTCCTTATCTCTTTTTAACTTTTGCTCTCTTTCTGTATTTGGGTATAATAGAGTTCAATCAGAGAAGCAGAACCATTATGACATGGGTGTGTTTGTGTGTGTAAAATAGCAATTATACACACACACACACACAAGTTCACTAAATTACTTGTCTAGTTAGGAGAAATATACATATGTTGATAAGTTTAAGAAATTAACAAGAACAGGGATGCCTGGGTGGCTCAGTTGGTTAACCATCTGCCTTTGGCTCACACCATGATCTCAGGGTCCTGGGATTGAATACCGCATCTGGCTCCCTGCTCAGTGGGGAGTCTGCTTCTCCCTCCGCCCTCTGCCCCTCTCCCTCCTCATGCACACATGCTCTCTCTCTCTCTCAAATAAATGAATAAAATCTTTAGAAAAAAAAGAATAAGAACAAGTAAACATGAGCAAAGGTCTTAAAGACAGCCACCCTTGAACAAAAACAAAATAGTTTTTTGAGCCAACAGAAAACAAAAAGAAAATGCAGTAAATCAAAAATAAGAGACATGGTAGGAGAAGTAATTTCTAACACAAAAGCAATCACGGTAAATGTAAATACAGTTAACTCACAAGTAAAAACACAAGTGCTCTCCAATAGTATTAAAAAATAAAAACAGGGGCACCTGGGTGGCTAGGTGGGTTAAGTGTCAGGCTTTGGCTCAAGTCATGATCCCAGCGTCCTGGGATCAAGCCCCACCTCTAACTCCCTGCTCGGCAGGGAGTATGCTTCACCTCATCCCTCTGCCCCTCCCCCTGCTCATGCTCTCTCTCTATCAAAATAGATAAATAAAATCTTAAAAAAAAATAAAAACAAAATCCAAAATACATTGTCTGTGAGAAATGATTATAAAACCCAAATACACACAAAGAAACATCAATGATAGTAGCTGACAAAAAAAGTTGAGATAAAAGGTAAACAAAACAATAAAGTAAGAAGATATAACCATCACAAACCTATATGGACCTAATAACAGGTTATGGTAACTGACAGCATACAGACAGAAACATATAAATAGTTGCAATTATTAACATGCAATTATCAGAAATGCATTAAGAAAACAAAAATTAAGTAGATTTTTATCTAAATAGTATAATTGGTAGGCTTACGCTATTAATTATACTGTTCAGATCTTTGATAGGTATGTTCTGATGGTATGCTGTGTATAATATATATCTTCTGATATACATATGCCATAATAGTTCATGCAACAAATAGCAAGCAAATATACATTTTTAGAAACATACACATATTAACATGAATGTATCATGTCTACAGGAAGTCTCAATAAACTCACCAGGAACAATGTCTTATATATTATATCTTCCAAACATAATGAAATAATATTACAAATACATAACAGAATTTCTTTATATGTCTCATATTTGAAAACTCCATATTACTAGATAACTCATAAGTTAAAAATGAAATTATAATCAAAATAAAGAAATACCTATGGGCACCTGGATGGCTTAGTTGGTTAATTGTCCTGACTCTTGGTTTTGGCTCAGCTCATGATCTCAGGGTCATGAGACTGAGCCCCAAGTCAGTCTTTGCACTCAGCAAAAAGTCTGCTTGAGATTTTCTTTCTCTTTCTCTGTCCCTCTCCCATGAGCTCTCTTTCAAATAAATAAATTTTTAAAAGAAGAAGAAAAAGAAGAAGAAGAAGAAGAAGAAGAAATCTAGAATTAAATGAATATAAAAACACAAAATATATGGGACATAATTAAAGAAATTTAGAAGAGCATATATATATTTAAATATGTTTATCAGGAAACAATAAAAGTTGAAAATAAATATGCTCAGCATCCAACTCAAGAAGGGATTAAAAAAAAGAACATCAAAAGAAACTCAAAGAAGAAAAAAGAATATTAGAAAGGAGTTAATAAAAAAACAATATAATGATTTTTTTAAGTGGAGGAGATTAATAAGACTACAAGTTCTGTTTTTGAAAAGATAACCAAGATAAATCTCTGATAAGACTGGTAGGAGGGGCGCCTGGGTGGCTCAGTCAGTTAAGCAACTGCCTTCAGCTCTGGCCCTGATCTTGGAGTCCTGGGATCCAGCCCTGCATCAGGTTCCTGATCAGTGGGGAGTCTGTTTGTCCCTCTCCCCCTGCCCCTCCCCCCTATTTGTGAGCTGTCTGTCTCCCAAGTATATAAATAAAATTCTTAGAGAAAAAAAAAAAAGAAGACTGGGACACCTGGGAGGCTCAGTTGGTTAAAGGTCTGTCTTCGGCTCAGGTCATGATCCCAGGGACCTTGCGTCGAGCCCCACATCAGGCTCCTTGCTCAGCCAGGAGCCTGCTTATCCCTCTGCCTGCTTCTCTCCCTCTTTCCCTCTGACAAATAAATAAATAAAATCTTTTTAAAAAAATAAAAAAAATTTTTAAAAGACTGGTAGGAAAATAAAGGAGATAAAAAACTAAGTAAAACACAATCAAAAAATGAAGAGGAGGAAATAATTAAAGATTTTAGAGCAAGCATAGCTAAAAGGCACAAAATGCCAGAAAATACACAAAATGCCAAACTGGCACAAAAAGAAAAAGGTAATTTAAAATAGATTCAGAAGGATTAAAGAAATTGAACTGGTAGTTAAAACTCCATCCCAAAGATCTCTAGACCTGGATGCTTTTTAAATGGACTCTATTAAACTTTTAAAAACACAATTCCCATGTTATATAAGTTGTTCCAAAAAATGCAAAAAGAAAAATTCTCAGTTCATTTTATGAAACTAATATAATCCAACTTCCCTTAAGGCTTCTGGAGTTTAAGCCATAATTCAGAAATTGTTCCCCACTCCCAGGTTATAGAGAATTTATCCACGTCTTTCCTGGTACTTGTATGGTTTCATTTTATTTTTACACTTATGTCTCTGATCCATTTGGAATTTATTCTGGCACATACTGTAAATAATGAATCCAATTTTCTCTATTCCCATATGGCTACACACAGTGGTATGCTGGAGTTGGCTCATGCCAGCTCATAAGAGATGATTGTTAAATTTTCAGGAATTTTGTGAGCTGATTGCTAAACACAGCCATTATTACAAAATAGAGAAAATCTATTAAGTCTAATCTACAGAGAAAATCTAAATGGCTTTGGGTTTGGTGATGACTTTTTAGATATAACACCAAAGGCATGCTCCATGAAAGAAATAATTGGTAAGCTGGACTTCATTAAAATTCAAAACTTCTGCTTTGCAAAAGACATTGTCAAGAGAATGAGAAGATGAATCACAGACTGGGAGAAAGTATTTGCAAAAGACACATCTAATAAAGGACTGTTATCCAAAATACACAAAGAACTCTTAAAACCCAACAGTAAGAAAATTAAAAACCTGATTTATAAGAGGGATAAAAGACCGAAATAGACACCTCACCAAAGAAGATATACAGTCAGTAAATGAGCATATGAAAGGATACTCTACATGATGTATCACTCAAGAAATGCAAACTAAAACAATAGTGAGATGCCACTAATACCTATTGGAATAGTTAAAATCCATAAACTGACAACACAAAATGCTGGTGAGGATGTGGAGGAATAGGAGCTCGCATTCTTTGGTGGTGGAATGCAAAATGGAATAGCTACTTCAGAAAACAGTTTGGTGGTTTCTTACAAAATTAAACATACTCTTCCCATGTAATCCAACAATGGCCCTTCTTAGTATTTATTCAAATGAGTTGAAAATTGATATAAAAACATGCCCCCCCATATTTGTAGTAGCTCTATTTGTAACTACCATAACCAAGATGTCTTTTTTTTTTTTAAGATTTTATTTATTTATTTGACAGACAGAGATAACAAGTAGGCAGAGAGGCAGGGCAGAGAGAGAGGAGGGGAGGCAGGCTCCCCGCTGAGGAGAGAGCCCGATACGGGGCTCGATCCCAGGACTCTGGGATCATGACCTGAGCCAAGGGCAGAGCCTTTAACCCACTGAGCCACCCAGGTGCCCCCAAGATGTCTTTCAGTAGCCAAATGGGTAAACTGTGGTTAAATCAGTACTAAAAAGAAGTAAGCAATGAAGCCATGAAATGATCTGGAGGTATCTTAAATGCATATTACTAAGTGGAAAAGGCCAATCTGAAAAGGCTACCTATTGTATAATTCTAAGTATATGACATTCTGGGAAAGGCAAAGTAAGAGACAGTAAAAAAAAATAAAAACAAAAACAAAAATAAACAGTGGTTGCCAGAGGTTATGAAGGAGGAAGAATGAATCAGGGGAGAGCACAGACGATTCTTAAGGCTGTGAAACTATTCCGTATGATGCTGTAATGGTAGATATATGTCATCATATATTTGTCAAAACACACAGAATGTACAACACCAAGAGTGAATCCTAATGTACACCTGCACTTTGTGTGGTTATGATGTGTCATTGCAGCTTCATCGATTGTAACAAATGTACCACTTTTGTGCAGGGTATTAACAGCGGAGGAGGCTGGTGCAGGGACAGGATTATAGAAGGGAACTATCTTTGCTTTCCCCTCAATTTTATTAAGAACCTAAAACTGCTCTAAAATATAAGGTCCATTTAAAATAAGAAAAGCAGGGGCACCAGGGTGACTCAATTGATTAAATGGCTGCCTTCCTACAGCTCAGGTCCTGAGATCAGGGTCCTGGGATCAGCCCTCTGTCAGGCTCCCTGCTCAACAGGGAGCCTGCTTCTCCCTCTCCCTCTGCCACTCCCCCTGCTTGTGCACTCACTAGCTCATGCTCTCTCTCAAATAAATAAATAAAATCTTTAAAAGAAATAAGATAAGGAAAGCAAAATGAGGCCTTTTCTAATATGGGCTTCTTCTCTAATATGGGCAGATTCTAGAGAGCTAGGTCATACCAAGTGATGGCGGAGAGGTAACAATATCACGCTGTGCCAGCGGGCATGTAGACAGGCGCACATTGTCATACAACCTGGCAAATCAATGGCACCATTTGGTCAGGTCAAGTGTATACACATCTAGAACCCCCTTCTTGAGTACCTATCACAGACACAGGCTCACACACATCCATAAGGGGACATGCAAGAGGCTATAACTTTCAAAGTTGTCCATAGGGACAGAATACTGGAAGCTCTCCAGGGGCTCAGTCCCCAAGATGGGGGAGGGGAAGACATGCAAAGGTGAAATGTGATGGTTGAGCAGCTAGAAAGCCAGACTCCAAATACGCATAGCAACAGGTATAATATTAAAAACACAATGGAAAAAAAGAAAACTATAGAACGAAGAATAGAATACAGTACTACTAAAAGTCAATTTTTAGATGGACCACCAAAGAATACATACAAATAAAAAGATGAACATTAAATACATTGGAAGTGTTTCCTACGTGGTAGAAGGGGAATAGGAATAAGCATTTGCATAAAAAATTTTAATAAAATTAAAAGAAAAAAAAACTAGATTAAATAGCATCTTTGTGTAAAGCAATGCTAATAAGATGCCATGAACTGAAGAGTGTGGTTAAATTAAACTTCCACACCTGAAACCCAACTAAAGACAAATGATGGTGATGATGATGACAGATAGACAGAAAAGAAACCATTCTCTCTCTACTTATGGTCCCTGAAATACAACCACTACTACCACCCGCCTCCCAAGAGAGTTCCATTTTCAACCCATCTGACCTTGGTCTTATATGGAACTTTGAAGATATTTATACAGCAAGAATTGAGAAGACCTTTTATTTCAGGAAGTAAATTCCATCCACCAAACTTCTACTGTCATTTCAGTAAGTCTTCTCCCACTTTCCACATCTTGTGCTGCGATTCTGATTTCTCTCCCGCCTGCTCATTACAACCCAATATGAACTATACAAATGGGAGAACAGAGGAAGGGTCTCTTTATAGAAGGGGAGAGAAAGCATCTCAGATAGAAAAGATAGCATGTGCAGACACATGGTGGTATAAGGACACATTTGGAGAACTGCATTCAGACCACTTAGAACTCTGGTATGACTACAATTTAGAGTGAAAAAGAGAGGCTCTAGGAGATGAATCTGCAGAGGGAGGCAGGGTCAGATCATTCACAAAGGATTGTAGGTGATGCTAAGGAGTTTGCATTCAGACCAGAGGCAAATAAGGAGTCATTGAAGAATGTCAAGCAAGGAAGGGAGGGATTTGATTGGATTTGTGTCTAGAACCATCACAAAGAGTCTGTGGAGTGTGGAGAAAAAAGGAGGGCAGGAAAGGGGGAGCCATTAGAAGGATGCTGCAGTGGTCTATACTAGAGAATTCATGAATTTAACAGAAGGACCAGAAAAGCCTGACTCTCTTCATGGATTTGGTATATAATTGCAAATTGACAGGGCTAGACAAAATGGTTTCCACAGGTCCCTCTCAGCTTTATGATTATCAAATCCCACTTATTTTATATTTAATCAAAGAAGGGAGTGATGAGGCATAAGCTAGAAAAATTTGCAAATTTGTGATCAATATGCAGAACTCACATTCAGCAGACAGAAGGCATTAAAGGCTATACATGATGCTGATTGCCTAGATAATTCTCTGTGATCAAGCACACTTTACAATTAATAATAATTTTTTTTATTCGGGTGATATCTGCTGTTTTTAAAAGTTTTCATGTTTGAAATTTTATGGGAAAACTCTGTTGAGTTTAATGCTGAATATTCTAAATAGTAGCAGAAATATTTTAACATCACTAGAGTCACTTCTGCGTCTCCCGTCACAAATAAGATTGGATTTGATAGAAAAATCTAGGGCATTGCCATGACAATTACCAGGCTTAATCTTAGTTCCACTCAGGCTTTATTATAACTCCAATCAGACAAAAAGCAGAGAGCTGTAAGGGGCAGGGATGGGTGCTCACCTCTGCCTCTTGTTATCAGAGTGTCCTGACTCCAGTGGTAACGCAACATGACATTAAGCCACGGGTTCTCAACCCTGACTGCATGCTGGAATCACCTGAGGATCTTTTACAAATTGCTGATGCCTAGGCCCTCTCCCTAGAGCTTCTGATTTAATTGGTCTGGAGTGAGAAGGTTTAAAAAAATCTTCCCAGGTGATTTTAATGTGCAATCAGGGTTAAGAAACACTACACTAGGTAATTATCACAGCCAATTCTCAAGGTGCCGCCCAGGGACACACAGAAGTTGGCAATGCCTTCCAAGTGGCTGCCAGTCTGGATTTTTGTGTGTTTGGATGCTTTCGTGGTTTGGCAAAAACAACAGAATTATCACATTAAAAATAAATCGATTGTGTCATTGGTATCCCATCTAAAGGGCGTTGGTGTTTTCAGAGATCCTGTTTCAAAATTGTATAGGATTGTTTTTAATGGAGCAAGGGGGAGTAGGGGAGAAAAGAAGGGGAGAGGAAATGCAGAGATCCCACACAAGGGTGTGAGAACCTCTGGGTTTAGGAAGAAGCTGGGTACAGTGCAAGCAAGTAACAGCTGGGCAGGACACCATCCTCTTCCCATATCATGCCCTTGGGGGATTTTGAACTCTCTCATAATTACAGTCTTCTATTTTATAACACAGAATTTGAAGATTTTTTTAAAGATCATGGTCATAATATTGCCAAGTCACCTATTGGGGTCTCTCCCTCTCTTTTCTAACGAGTCTGAAATAGAAGACTTCTACCGCATCTTTTAAATACCACAAGTAGGTCCAGCATCTTGTTTCTGTAACTGGACAATTCTTAGATCTTATTCATCTAACTGTTGAACTGGAACTGGAACTGTTTCTGTTGTTTGTCTTTTTTTTTTCCCAAAGACATATACCATCCAGAATTTTTCTGATATTCTTGCTTTTAACTATTGTGGCTGAATCAAAGAAGCTAAACATGATACATATTCAATGTCATTTCCTTCAAGACCTAAGTCATCTTTCTGGGCTTGAACAAGCAATTCCTGGACTCATTCAAACACTACACTATTTCTCACCCCCCAAAACTACCGATTTCAACAAGAGACCCATCCTACTGAATAACGATACTGAAGGAGAGGTGAGAATACACAGACCTCACCTTGTAATGGAAGCCCAGAATCTCATTCTTGATCATCTTCTGTACATGACTACAGATAGTCCAAACTGTAGCCAGTTCCTTTCTTTCTCCCCACTGCTAGAGAATGAATGTTTGTGTCCCTCCCAAATTCATCTAATGAAACCTAATCCCCAAAGTTACGGTATTTGGAGATGGAGCCTTTGTGAGGTGACTGGGTCATGATGGTGGCACCCTCATGAATGGGATTAGTGACCTTGTAGAACAGATCCTGGAGAGTCAGCATCCTTTCCCCTTCTGCCACGAGAGGACACAGTGAGAAGACAGCCATCTGTGAAATGGGAAGCAGGTCTTCACAGGACACTGAATCTGTTAGAGTGTTGATCTTGGACTCCCAGTCTCCAGCACTGTGAGAAATGCATTTCTGTTGTCTAAAACCACCTTGTCTGTGGAATTCTGTTATAGCAGCCTATGCTGACTGACACCTTTAGTCAACCTGGAGCCTCTTCTTTTTCTTCCCAAGGAGACTGAGCTCTGTATTGATTAAAATGATTAAAATCTCTGGGACCCTTCATAATAACTATGCATCCCTTCAAAGTGATGTTGACATTTTCTGGCATACTGCAAGTCTGGAGGCTTAGGATGGCCTTCATTCTCAGAGTAGATGTGGCAAACGGTTCAAAGTCTCTTGATAGTCAAATGGGTAGGGGTCTTAATTATAGTATCCTTTTCTATCGTTGCAAAAAAATTATCATTATATAAAAATATAATTATTTATCAGTTTCCTGGCACTGCCATAATGATGTTCCAAAAACGAGGTGACTTAGGAACAAGAGAAATTTATTGTCTGATAGTTCTGGAGGTCAGAACTCTGAAATCAAGGTGTCAGCAAGGCCATGTGCCCCCTGAAACCTGTAGGGCAAATCCTTAACTATTCCTAGCTTCTTTGGGTTTGCCGTCATTCTTTGGTATGCCTTGCCTTGCAGATCCAGAACTTCAAACTTTGCCTTCATTGTCACTTGGTGTTCTCACTATGTGTCACTGTGTTCACATGGCCATCTCCTTATAAGGACACCAGTCATGCTGGATTAGAGGCCACCCTATTCCAATATGACTTCATCTTAACTATATCTGTAATAACCCCTTTTCCAAATAAGCTCACATTCTGAGGTACCAGGGGTTAGAACTTAATATAGCTTTTGGGGGGACACAATTCAATTCATACCAATACCCAACTAGATTATTTAGGAGTTTTTAAAATGTATGAAATCTAAATTTTTTAAAGAAATTCTTTGATTAACCACTACATGCCAAAATAGTTTTTGATGAAACTATACCACTTCTGGTACTTTTTGCAAGAGGCCCAAAGGTGAGCTGAATCTCCATGACAAAAAGAGACATTCTTGACTAAAAGAATACACCTTTGGGACTATTCCTCTATAATTCATCTTCTTTTTAATTAAAGCAAAAGAGAAAATGGGAGGAAAGGTCTCTGCTGCTTACTTTCTACCAAATTTTAGTTGGGAGTTTATCTTAAAACTTTGAGTCACATTGGAGAGAAGAATGTTTTTAAGGAATATGCAAAGTTCCCAACTTTATTAGTGTAAAACGTGAGAATCTAAAAAGATTGAGGGGAAAAAACCACTCTAATTTTCAAAAGCTATTTTTTTTTTCTGTTTGTGGTACTTAACGACACCTTGAATCAGAAAGACCTTGATGATATAAAATGTTATTCCTCAAGGTTTTTTACTAGTAAAATGACCCACATTTTTTTCTATGCTATTGAATTAAAGTCTATCCTTCATTCTATTGAACTAAAAAGAATATCCCTATCAAGGAGCTAATGTCATGAAACCAAAGAGAAAGAAGTTTAGAATTTTTAAATTTACACTAAAAATATTTAAGATTAAAGATACTGATATGGATAGGTGGGCAAATATCAAAACTCCAAATAGTATTTTACTTTCCTGCTATTGCTATAAAAGTATAAAGCACTACTCAGACAAAATGAGAAGATGTGGAATAGAACAGTCCTCACTTCAAAGAAAACTAAGGATTTCCCTGGGGTTGGAATGTTCTCATCCACACCACCCCAGCCCTAGGTCAATATGGTCATGTTCATGCCCTTCAGCGACAGCTGTGCCAGAAATTCAACTCAGACTGTTGTTAAAAAAAAAAAAGAAAAAAGAAAAAAAGAAAGAAAGAAAGGAAGGAAGAAAAAAGCAACAACAACAACAAAAAGGTTTGTAACTAATTAAACAAGGCCGCTCAAAGTGGCTCAACAATGTCACCAGAACTCAGCTCTTTCGAACCTTCTTTTCCCTCTGCTTTCTTTTCACTGGCTTAACTCTCTACGTGGAGACAACTGGCAGGCTTACATCTTCTAGCTTCAAGTCCAACAGAAAGGAAACACTTTGCAGTGGTCCAAGAATGATCCATGCCACTAGACTATGTGTCGTCTTGAACTGTGGCCAAGGAGATGAAAGCCTTTACTAGGCATCCTGAGGACAGCACCCACTCTTGGAGTTAGGTGAGCATGACCTGAACTCCAAAGACTGAGTGGGGGAGAGATCATGCCTTACACAACGTCAGGAGCTATTACAAGGGGCTCTGAGTCTGGGTAGGCAAAAACAACCAATGTCCATTTCAAATGAGGATAAAGAATACAGAAGATGAAGAGGTCCGCTTGAAGAAATGAAGCAGACCAGGAGTCAAGATGGCGGAAAAGTAGCAGGCTGAGACTACATCAGGTAGCAGGAGACCAGCTAGATAGCTTATCAAACCATTGCAAACACCTACAAATTCAACAGGAGATCAAAGAGAAGAAGAACAGCAATTCTAGAAACAGAAAATTGACCACTTTCTGAAAGGTAGGACCGGCGGAGAAGTGAATCCAAAGCGACGGGAAGATAGACCGCGACGGGAAGATAGACCACGGTGGGGAGGGGCCGGCTCCTGGCAAATGGCGGAGCAACGGAGCACTAAATGAGGACTTTTAAAAGTCTGCTCCATGGAGGGACATCGCTCCAGAGGCTAAACCAGGGTGAAGCCCATGCGGGGTCGGAGTGGCCCCAGGTCCCGCGGGGTCATGGAAGGATCAGGGGTGTCTGAGTGTCACAGAGCTCGCAGGTATTAGACCAGGGAAGCTGGCTACAGAGACAGAGCCGAGGAGTGAACTCTCAGCTTGGGGTTACCTTGAACCAGTCGCAGGCTGGGTGAGCTCGGAGCACAGCCAGAGGCCAGGGATAGAGGAGTGATTGGGCTCTTTTCTCTGAGGACGCACTGAGGAGTGGGGCCCTGAGCTCTCGGCTCCTCCGGGCCAGAGACTGGGAGGCCGCCATTTTCATTACCATCCTCCAGAACTCTATGGAAAGCATTCAGGGGACAAAAACTCCCGAAAGCAAACCCAGCGTATTACTTAGCCCGGCCCCTGGTAAGGGCGGTGCAATTCTACCTCGGGCAAAGACACTTGAGAATCACTACAACAGGCCCCTCCCCCAGAAGATCAACAAAAAATCCAGCCAAGACCAAGTTCACCTACCAAGGAGAGCAGCAGAATTCTAGAGGAGGAGAAAGCAAAGCACAGAACTCATGGCTTTCTCCCCATGATTCTTTAGTCTTGTGGTTAATTTAATTTTTTTTTCTTCTGATAATTTTTTTAACTTTTACCCTTTTCTTTTTTAACGTTTTTTAACTAGTTTATCTGATATATATATATTTTTTCTTTTATATATTTTTTCTTTGTTTTCTTTTTTTAATTTTTTTTTCTGAACTTCTTTTTATCCCCTTTCTCCCCCCCATGATTTGGGGTCTCTTCTGATTTGGTTAAAGTGCATTTTCCTGGGGTCTTTGCCACCCTTTTAGTATTTTATTTTCTCCTTCATATACTCTTATCTGGACAAAATGACAAGGCGGAAAAACTCACCACAAAAAAAAGAATAAGAGGCAGTACCGAAGGCTAGGGACCTAATCAATACAGACATTGGTAATATGTCAGATCTAGAGTTCAGAATGACAATTCTCAAGGTTCTAGCCGGGCTCGAAAAAGGCAAGGAAGATATTAGAGAAACCCTCTCTGGAAAGATAAAAGCCCTTTCTAGAGAAATAAAAGAACTAAAATCTAACCAAGTTGAAATAAAAAAAAGCTATTAATGAGGTACAATCAAAAATGGAGGCTCTTACTGCTAGGATAAATGAGGCAGAAGAAAGAATTAGTGATATAGAAGACCAAATGACAGAGAATAAAGAAGCTGAGCAAAAGAGGGACAAACAGCTATGGGACCACGAGGGGAGAATTTGAGAGATAAGTGACACCATAAGATGAAACAACATTAGAATAATTGGGATTCCAGAAGAAGAAGAAAGAAAGAGGGGAGCAGAAGGTATATTGGAGAGATTTATTGTAGAGAATTTCCCTAATATGGCAAAGGGAACAAGCATCAAAATCCAGGAGGTGCAGAGAACCCCCCTCAAAATCAACAAGAATAGGTCCACACACCGTCACCTGATAGTAAAATTTACAAGTCTTAGTGACAAAGAGAAAATCCTGAAAGCAGCCCGGGAAAAGAAGTCTGTAACATACAATGGTAAAAATATTAGATTGGCAGCAGACTTATCCACAGAGACCTGGCAGGCCAGAAAGAACTGGCATGAGATATTCAGAGCACTAAATGAGAAAAACATGCAGCCAAGAATACTATATCCAGCTAGACTATCATTGAAAATAGAAGGAGAGATAAAAAGCTTCCAGGACAAACAAAAGCTGAAAGAATTTGCAAACACCAAACCAGCTCTACAGGAAATATTGAAAGGGGTCCTCTAAGCAAAGAGAGACCCTAAAAGTAGTAGATCAAAAAGGAACAGAGACAATATACAGTAACAGTCACCTTACAGGCAATGCAATGGCAGTAAATTCATATCACTCAATAGTTACCTGAATGTTAATGGGCTAAATGCCCCAATCAAAAGACACAGGGTATCAGAATGGATAAAAAAACAAAACCCATCAATATGTTGCCTACAAGAAACTCATTTTAGACCCAAAGACACCTCCACATTTAAAGTGAGGGGGTAGAAAACAATTTACCATGCTAATGGACATCAGAAGAAAGCTGGGGTGGCAATCCTTATATCAGATCAATTAGATTTTAAGCCAAAGACTATAATAAGAGATGAGGAAGGACACTATATCATACTCAAAGGGTCTGTCCAACAAGAAGATCTAACAATTTAAAATATCTGTGCCCCTAATGTGGGAGCAGCCAACTATATAAACCAATTAATAACAAAATCAAAGAAACACATCAACAATAATACAATAATAGTAGGGGACTTTAACACTCCCCTCACTGAAATGGACAGATCACCCAAGCAAAAGATCAACAAGGAAATAAAGGCCTTAAATGACACACTGGACCAGATGGACATCACAGATATATTCAGAACATTTCATCCCAAAGCAACAGAATACACATTCTTCTAGAGTGCACATGGAACATTCTCCAGAATAGATCATATCCTGGGTCATAAATCAGGTCTCAACCACTATCAAAAGGTTGGGAACATTCCCTGCATATTTTCTGACCACAATGCTCTGAAACTAGAACTCAATCACAAGAGGAAATTTGGAAAGAACACAAATACATGGAGACTAAACAGCATCCTTCTAAAGAATGAATGGGTCAACCAGGAAATTAAAGAGGAATTGAAAAAATTCATGGAAACAAATGATAATGAAAACACAATGGTTCAAAATCTGTGGGACAGAGCAAAGGCAGTCCTGAGAGGAAAATATATAGTGGTACAAGCCTTTCTCAAGAAACAAGAAAGGTCTCAAATACACAACCTAACCCTACACCTAAAGGAGCTGGAGAAAGAACAGCCAAGAAAGCCTAAACCCAGCAGGAGAAGAGAAATAATAAAGATCAGAGCAGAAATCAATGAAATAGAAACCAAAAAAACAATAGAACAAATCAACGAAACTAGGAGCTCGTTCTTTGAAAGAATTAATAAGATTGATAAACCCCTGGCCAAACTTATCAAAAAGAAAAGAGAAAGGACCCAAATTAATAAAATCATGAATGAAAGAGGAGAGATCACAACTAACACCAAAGAAGTACAAACAATTATAAGAACATACTATGAGCAACTCTACGCCAACAAATTTGACAATCTGGAAGAAATAGATGCATTTCTAGAGACATATAAACTACCACAACTGAACCAGGAAGAAATAGAAAACCTGAACAGACCCATAACTAGTAAGGAGATTGAAACAGTCATCAAAAATCTCCAAACAAACAAAAGCCCAGGGCCAGATGGCTTCCCAGGGGAATTCTACCAAACATTTAAAGAAGAATTAATTCCTATTCTCCTGAAACTGTTCCAAAAAATAGAAATGGAAGGAAAACTTCCAAATTCATTTTATGAAGCCAGCATCACCTTGATCCCAAAACCAGACAAAGATTCCATCAAAAAAGAGAATTACAGACCAATATCCTTGATGAACACAGATGGCAAAAATTCTCACCAAAATACCGGCCAATAGGATTCAACAGTATGTTAAAAGGATTATTCACCACGACCAAGTGGGATTTATTCCAGGGCTGCAAGGTTGGTTCAACATCTGCAAATCAATCAGTGTGATACAACACATTAATAAAAGAAAGATCAAGAACCATATGATACTCTCAATAGATGCTGAAAAAGCATTTTATAAAGTACAGCATCACTTCCTGATCAAAACTCTTCAAGGTGTAGGGATAGAAGGCACATACCTCAATATTATCAAAGCCATCTATGAAAAACCCACCACAAATATCATTCTCAATGGAGAAAAACTGAAAGCTTTTCTGCTAAGGTCAGCAACACGGCAGGGATGTCCATTATCACCACTGCTATTCAGCATAGTACTAGAAGTCTTAGCCTCAGCAGTCAGACAACAAAAAGAAATTAAAGGCATCCAAATTGGCAAAGAAGTCAAACTATCACTCTTTGCAGATGATATGATACTATATGTGGAAAACCCAAAAGACTCCACTCCAAAACTGCTAGAACTTGTACAGGAATTTAGTAAAGTGTCAGGATATAAAATCAATGCACAGAAATCAGTTGCATTTCTCTACACCAACAACAAAACAGAAGGAAGAGAAATTAAGGAGTCAATCCCATTTACAATTGCACCCAAAACTATAAGATACCTAGGAATAAACCTAACCAAAGAGGCTAAGAATCTACACTCAGAAAACTATAAAGTACTCATGAAAGAAATTGGGGAAGACACAAAGAAATGGAAAAATGTTCCATGCTCCTGGGTTGGAAGAACAAATATTGTTAAAGTGTCTATGCTACCTAAAGCAATCTACACATTTAATGCAAACCCTATCAAAATCCCACCCATTTTTTTCAAAGAAATGGAACAAATAATCCTAAAATTTATATGGAACCAGAAAAGACCTCGAATAGCCAAAGGAATATTGAAAAAGAAAGCCAAAGTTGGTGGTATCACAATTCCGGACTTCAAGCTCTATTACAAAGCTGTCATCATCAAGACAGCATGGTACTGGCACAAAAAGACACGTAGATCAATGGAACAGAATAGAGAGCCCAGAAATAGACTTTCAACTCTATGGTCAACTAATCTTCAACAAAGCAGGAAAGAATGTCCAATGGGAAAAAGACAGCCTCTTCAATAAATGGTGTTGGGAAAATTGGACGGTCACATGCAGAAAAATGAAATTAGACCATTTCCTTACACCACACACGAAAATAGACTCAAGATGGATGAAGGACCTCAATGTGAGAAAGGAATCCATCAAAATCCTTGAGGAGAACACAGGCAGCAACCTCTTCGACCTCAGCCGCAGCAACGTCTTCCTAGGAACATCGCCAAAGGCAAGGGAAGCAAGGGCAAAAATGAACTATTGGGATTTCATCAAGATCAAAAGCTTGTGCACAACAAAGGAAACAGTTAACAAAACCAAAAGACAACTGACAGAATGGGAGAAGATATGTTCAAATCACATATCAGATAAAGGGCTAGTGTCCAAAATCTATAAAGAACTTAGCAAACTCAACACCCAAAGAACAAATAATCCAATCAAGAAATGGGCAGAGGACATGAACAGACATTTCTGCAAAGAAGACATCCAGATGGCCAACAGACACATGAAAAAGTGCTCCACATCACTCGGCATCAGGGAAATATAAATCAAAACCACAATGAGATACCACCTCACACCACTCAGAATGGCTAAAATTAACAAGTCAGGAAATGACAGATGCTGGCGAGGATGCGGAGAAAGGGGAACCCTCCTACACTGTTGGTGGGAATGCAAGCTGGTGCAACCACTCTGGAAAACAGCATGGAGGTTCCTCAAAAAGTTGAAAATAGAACTACCCTATGACCCAGCAATTGCACTACTGGGTATTTACCCTAAAGATACAAACGTAGTGATCCGAAGGGGCACGTGCACCCGAATGTTTATAGCAGCAATGTCTACAATAGCCAAACTATGGAAAGAACCTAGATGTCCATCAACAGATGAATGGATAAAGAAGAGATGGTATATATACACAATGGAATACTATGCAGCCATCAAAAGAAATGAAATCTTGCCATTTGTGACGACGTGGGTGGAACTAGAGGGTATCATGCTTAGTGAAATAAGTCAATCAGAGAAAGACAACTATCATATGATCTCCCTGATATGAGGAAGTGGAGATGCAACATGGGGGGCTAGGGGGGTAGGAGAAGAATAAATGAAACGAGATGGGATCGGGAGGGAGACAAACCATGAGTGACTCTTAATCTCACAAAACAAACTGAGGGTTGCTGCGGGGGCGGGGGGGGATCAGGAGAGGGGGTGGGGTTATGGACATTGGGGAGGGTATGTGCTATGGTGAGTGCTGTGAAGTGTGTAAACCTGGCAATTCACAGACCTGTATCCCTGGGGATAAAAATACATTATATGTTTATAAAAAATAATAATAATAAATAAATTAATTAAAAAAAAAAAGAAATGAACCAGAACTTTGGTCTCCTCTTTCGAAAGCTGTGATAAACACAAGCAATTAAATGTTAACCTTTTCTGTGGTCCATCAGAAGTAGTGTGTCAAATAAGAAGTACTCTCATGACAGAATGTGCATGGACCTCAGAAACATTACATCAAATAAAAGAAGGCAGACACAAAAGGCCACATATGATTCCATTTATATGAATATGCAGGAAAAAAGTCCATCTGTAGAGACCAAAAGCAGACTGGTGGTTGTCAGGGATCAGGGACAGAAGAGAATGGGAGGTGACCACTTTGAGGGTGATGAAAATAATTTAGAACCTGATAAAGTAGTGCCGGTACAACATCACGGATATATTAAAGCCATTAATTTGTGCACTTTTAAATCGTTAATACTATGTTATGGGGATTTCGCTTCAATTTTTTTTAATGGGAAGAGAGAGGACTCTACCTAGTCCCTGTGCAAGACTTAAACTGGGTAGAAACCCTGATCTTTCCTCTCTATCTCTGTATGTGATCACCTGCTTAAGTGCCAATGGAGGTTCACAGACCTCTTTTTTATCAAGCATTCATCCCGCACTCAAGAAAGTGGTCTTCCCTTCCTTGCTTCTCTGACAAATCCAACCATCCAGAAGCTTACTGACCATCAAGTTTTAGGTGGTTTTAAAGCACTTGGACTTCGATTACTCACTCCCCCTTCACCCTCCCTGGCTCCAACAAATGAGAAGCTGGTAAGCTTTGGCTTAGGCTATATCCTATTCCCTCATTTTCTGCCTTCTACTGAGGTGCTACTGTTCTCAGTGCATGAGAGTTTAGCTAACAATGAATTGATAAAGTCCGCTTTTACATTTTGTAAATTCTGGGAGAATCTCAATAGATGCAGGCCCCACAACAACCTGGCCAGAAATGTTTCCAGAAGAGAGTCCACTCCTCTGAAGGACAGCTCTGGTGGGTTTTGCTAAAGGCTTTATTTCTGTCGAGTGTCATGTCAAATCTTTAGCCTGAAGTTTCTAAACTCTGCACAGTTACCAGAAAATTGGCTGGAAACCACACAGAGTCAAGCAGTTTAAGGAGTAGTGTGTGAATTTTTATCTGGATCCTGCCTGTGAAACTTCAACGGCTCAAACAAAGACAAGAGTAATTGTTTAAGACATATTTTAGGAGGAAAAATAAATTGGTGTAGTGGGCACGAATCTCAGTGAATAAATTCTAGGTGTCAGAAATAAAACTTTATTCTTCTGTAGTAAAATCTAATTTGTATTTAGAAAGCCTAATGCCCCCAGACAGCAGGAAGTTCCCTGGTCAGCTGGAGACCCCTGAGCCTTGCCCTTGGGTAGCGTCAAAGTTCCAGGAGGTCAAAGTCATGTCACATTTTGGGAAAGGAGGCATCTGGCCCTTGGCTGCAGGATGGGTAAGACGTCCCCTGATCCCATCCATCTGACTCCATCTCCAACTTCCAACATGACACACATGTGGGCATCACCATCATTTTGTGACTCCGTGCTCCATTAGGACATGGAAAGCCACAGAAACCTACAGAGCTGTCTATACCTTCCAGGCCTGGATTCTGTGCAGAGAGTCTCACTCTGTGGTCTTTCAAGTTCAAGACTCTGCCTTAGAGTTACAGGGCCCTTGTGTCTCAAATTGCTCCATTTCTTTCCAGGTTTTTACCAGGTCCCCAGCATTCTGCTTGGGAAGCAGGATGCAGAGACTTTCCCCCTGGAATGAACAAACTCTTGTCAAACTTGCCTCGCATCAACTTCCACCTTTCCCCACCACCTGGCAGTGCGCACAAGCACACAGGGATACGCGCGTGCACACACACACACACACACACACACACCGTGCTAAGTAGAATCCCCTAGTGGGGAGCCCAGAAATGCCTAGAGGCTTGAATGGGAGAAAGGGCAAGGAAGGGAATGGGAGGATTTCAGTGTATGTTTCTTTAAAATATCTTCATTTTTGTATTGTTTCTTTGAATATTGCAGACTAGAATAACATCATTTTACATACTACTTGCCCGCTGCCAAAAGAAATAGTGTATAGAATACCAGACATAAGAATGCATGCAATTTCAAGATATTGACCCTGATACTTTTTTTTTTTGAGATTTATTTATTTATTTGAGAGTTAGAGTGGGGGTGAGAGGGGAAGAGGGAGAGAGAAATCCAAGCAGACTTTGAGCTGAGCATAGAGCCCTCACACAGGGCTCAATCCCACAACTCCAAGATCAAGCCAAAAGCAAGAATCCAATGCCCAATGGACTTTGCACCCCAGGCACCCCTACCCTGACTCTTTTCTACCACCCAAGATGGGGCACTGACTTCCTCTGCATAAGCCCCATCCTAGCGGGGGATCCATTACCACCTAGGACACCTGCATATTACACACTCAAACCTCAACATGATTGTGAAGGGGAGTGTACTCTACCTTAGAAAACGCTAAAAGTAATGGCTTATCCCTCTTAAGTATCTTCAAGGCAACCTTAACACACACCACAATTTAAGGAGAGGAATTTGGTTCAACGAGCGTTGAATGTATGGCATTCAACTCTCTGTATCATAATTTTGATAAGTGCCATGTACTATTATTAAATGTATGTGTTTGGATATTGGCTGGGGAGAAATAGGGTTTGCTCCCCAGCTGGATATTAAACTCCCAGATGGTGTTTTGATTTTTTTTTAAATGTATGTCTGTTCATTAACAGGCGGGTAAACTGAGTATCTCCTCTTCCCAACACAGTGGAAGCAGGAATAGCTTGTCTCCATCAGTGGGCATTTTTAACAATGAAAGCAGGAATTCACAACTACTGCACACATTTTTTTTTTTTTTTTGCATACCTTTGTTTTCAGCTGAATCAGTCCCACTATACTCGGGTGTTTGGTCCTCCTCCATGGCAGAGAACTTTGCTCTAGCAGTAGCTCTGGTCAATGGAGACTTTTTTCAGTCACTGCCTACATACAGTTTATACCTAAGACATCCTTTGGCGCCTGAGTGGTGTGGTTCTTCCCACACGAGAGTGGAGAGCTCCATGTTTTTACATTCTATTTTTTTTATTCTATTATTTTATTTTGTGTGCACAACATGATGCTCTTTTTATGGAAGATGCCTCCAGAAATGCTTGCTAAAGAGGATGGATGAATGAAAATCACCCACTATTAAGGCTAAAAGGATCTTGAAAATTTACCTAGCCTTTTCTGAAACTTTCAGGCGGGCCATGCGCTCAAGTCAATTCAAATAAATGAGAACTTACTCAATTTTTTTATACCTCCAGCAAAAATTACTAAATCCATTTTCATAAAAGAGTATTAATGTGGCAATGAACAACTCTATCCAAAACTTCCGCACCACATTAAACGTGACTATGACAAAGAGAACACACACCAGACTGAGGATCAGGAGTTGTGCCCTGGGGCCTGGCTCTGTGGCCCACAGGGCTTGACCTTGGCAGTCTCACTGACCCTCCAGGGAGTTTCCATGTTTCATCTGTAAAATTATAGGGGTTGATCACAGGACCTCTAAGCTCACTTACACTCAAATCCTGTTAATCCTTTTCATTTGTGTGCCAGGATAGGAAGAGTGAGGCTCTTTTCATATGGTATGTATTTTTCCCTTGGTTTATTTGCCATTTTAAAGGGAGAGAACACAAATGTTTTCTTTTACACTCCTGGAAAGACCTGAAGATTAGTGGCCCCTCCTGCCATAATGTTTGATCACTCTTCTAAGGAATTATTTTATAAAATTTGTAAGATTTCCAATAGGGAAAATAGATAAATCAGTCTTGCCTCTGTATGGTTGATCAAAATATTCTTTTAATAATGGGATACACAAAACATGACTTCCCACATGGACATCATCAATGTTTTGTAGGTTTGCGCTATAGGTTTCTGCATGAGAGTACGGGAATGCTAATAGATCTTATGTTGTGCGATTCCCATCGAAAAAGACTATATATGTGGTGTTTATGCAATTGTACATACTTCATTAAAAAAATATTCCTGGGGCACCTGGGTGACTCAGTCGGTTAAGCATCAGACTGTTGATTTCGGCTCAGGTCATGCTCTCAGGGTCATGGGATCAAGACCCAAGCATGGGGCTTGGCACTGGGTATAGAGCCTGCTTAAGATTCTCTCTGTCCCTTTACCTCAGCCCCTCCTCCACTTAAAAAAAAATATATACACACACACACACACACACACACACTTCTATATAGGCAAGAACTTGCATTTTAACTAGGCATTGACAAGAGACAAGACTGATTTACCTTTCCTCTTACTTGGATTCCAGAGAAGCCCCAGTTATTCTACCACTGTCCAACAAAAGGGGAAATGTGACATAGGGGGAGTCAAGCTGGAAAGAAACAGTGATCTGAAACTATTGCAATTAAAATGTATTACTTTTGCAAATTTCGAAACACAGAAGAATATGTGAACATGCGTCTAGCAATCTCCTGAGACCTTGGAAGGAAGGAGTCCATGCAGATGAGGACTCTGATGGGTAAGCGTCACTGGCTTCTCAGGAAATTCACCTCTGAACTCCCATTTCACTGCAAATCCTTTCTAGATCAGTATCTTTGCCACTTGTTTTGTTCTCACATGATATGTGAACTGCCAGGTCAAAATTCTTTGCACAATAATCCTTTCAGATAGACATTCTATATCACTTTTTATATTCTCTCCAAATATGTCTAGTCTTTTTAACTTGACTTTGCAGCCATTGTTTTTCAAATATTTTATCATGCTTGCACCTACGTGATCTACAACAGACTGTGCACGACTTAAAAACAAGGAATATTTCTATCATGAGACTCAGTGGAATACTATAATCACACGTCTAATTAATGTATTTGGACAAGGTAACGTGTGTGTGTGTGTGTGCGCGCGCACATGTGTGTGTGCATGTGTGTGGGGATGGGGGGCCCTCCTCTGAAAGCTTACCAAGTGTCCATACCCACCTTTGGGTGTGGGGTCCAGAAATGGACACAGAACTCTGCCCAGGGTTCTAAACTTTTATTTTGTTCATGTGTGTGTGTTTACTACAAAATGTACCTACATCTGCATCAGTTAGGAATTGAGTTCAACTGTGAGTAGCAGAAACAAGAAAAAGGGTGGTAAAAGATTTCATTCTTCCTTTTGTAAGAGGAAATCCAAAGGTGAGCAGTCCAGACCTGTTAGAACTCCCTATTGTCACCAGAAACTAAGGCTGCTTTCAGCTCTCTGTTCCAATAGTGCTGTTCCTTATCCTCATACTTGAAAGATGGTTGCTAGAGCACCAGCGCTTTGGAGGCCATCAAACCTGCATTCCCAGCAGAAAGAAGGATACATGAGGTGGGAAGGCAAAAAAACATGCCTCTTCAAGGCCTGTCCCTTTTCTACGGAGTGTTCTCGATAGTCACGTCAAGTGACTACTGCCTGTATCTCATTGGCAGCCCTTGCTGGAAGGAGTGAGATGGGAGGAAATTTGGAAATACGGCCCTTCTCTGGACACATGTTTACTTATAATGGGTAACATGTAAACCACTGAGGCTCAGAAACCACAATGAAGGATGGAAATGGGGTAAATTACCACCACCCCTGCTGTGAAACCTCAGGCTGCCCCAGTCCCACACTAACTGTGAAGAGAATCATGGGCTGTCCCTTGCCTTGCCTGTCCCTCTCCCACCCTTACACAGGAACACACATCCACCTACTTCAGAGAAAAAAAAAGCCAGAAACTCATTCACACTTAGCAATGACAAAAAACTAAATTTCCCTAGAATGTGTGTTTTAACCAGGAGCAAAGCTTTGAATTAGAGGAATAAGGTCATCTTCATACATATTCTGGTATCAGTAAGTGAGATATAGATCACTGAGTTTGGGAAGGAATGATTGGGTTTGGATTCCCCTGTCTCTAAAAATCAGATCACACAAGACAACGTTCCTATTTGCTCTTTTTTTTTTTTTTCTTAAGTAATTTCTACTGCCGAGTATGGGGCTTGGACTCAACCCTGAGATCAAGAGTCACATGGTCTACCGACTGAGCCAGCCAGACACCTTTGTTTTGTTTTTGTTTTAAATGTTCCTGTTTTAAGTTCAGTGCATTTCCAAGCACAAATGGTAAATGTGTTACCCATCATGAATCCTAATGCTGTTTTTTTGTTATTTGCCCATAGCTCATCATTCCCCTGATTATAACCAAGTAGCATGTTTTTTTTTCTTCCTTTAATGGGAGAAAGTCTTTTTAACATTAATACTAATTGGGCTTTAGCGCTGTGGTGCTTATTGGATGTTTATTATTCACAGCCATCGAGGAGGCATGATGGAGAAGTACTTTTCATTTCGCGTCGTGGTTACGTGGTAACAGGCCTGCTTCACACACATTTATGTGGTATGTGAGAGATGGGAGGAGACTTCTTATTCCACCAAGTCTGTCAAGTGGACATTAAACAGAAAATGAAGTTGAGTTTCCTATGCCACAATAAAACATATGCTTTAAAAAGGAATACAACTGCCTTTGAGTTACTGTGGTTTTATTTTGAGTATTGTGGGGTCTTCAGGCAAATATTTCTGCAAACAGCTTTCAGAAAGGATGGTAATAACTGACATTTGTAGAGCACGTTCTGGTTTATAAAGCGTTTTCACATTTATTATCTGTGCCAACTTTTCTCTGCTCTCAGCTGCTGGCAAATGGGATCTCAGTTTCACAGCTTTGAGATGGCTTCTGGGACATAGCTTTTGAACTCCTTTGCCTCTAGAACGGATACCGGTGGTTTTAATAATGGCTTCAATTACAGGTTTCCAGAAGCAAAAGCAAACAGACCATTTCCTGATCTTTTTCTACCCCAAAATAATGCTATTCCTATTGAAGCAAACAGCTCCCTGCCAGGAAAGTCCATGAGGAAGAAAGGATTACAGAAAGAGAGGGATGTCAGAGCTAAGGATATTCCTTTCTACCTGCTGTTACTCTTTCCCTGTTCTCTTTCCATGCTAACTGACTCAATATCACTGTAGGCCAACATACACACACATGTTTCTTTGGGCCATCAATAAATCAATCACTGAACCTCAGAGTTGACAGAAAACATAAAAGATCTGAAAACCAACCAGCCAGACCTGTACTTCTCAAATAGGAAAGGGACAGATTTCATCTTCTAGAATGAGTAAGAGGATCTCCAGTTGGCTTTCCCAGGGAAGACAGACAGTGCCACAGATAACTGGACCTCGTTTTGTCCCACCTTCTGAATATTTAACCTCTCTGGCTATATGCATGTTGCTCAAGCATCTCTCAATTTAAAAAAAAAAAAAAAGAAAAACACTGAAGCATCTTCCATATTTAAAAAATAACAACAAATTTAAAAGTTCCCTTAGATTCTAGTCATTGCCCAATACCTTTTAACCTTTTCTCTTCCAAAAATCTCCCTACCATGTCCACAGTCGTCACTACTTCCTCGCCTCTCCCCAAATCCCCAGCCTCTTGAAATCTGGCTCATTCCCACCACCACCTCATCTGCATCTCCAATGACTTCCCATTGACAAACCCAGGGTGCATGTTGTGATCTTTTTATTGTGAGACTGCAGCATTTAGCATGTCCACGTGGCTTCCTCTTTTTGCAGCTATGACACTGGACCCTCCTGTCCTCAGACCGCTCCCCATCCCCCCGTGGTTCCAACCACGTGGTTCCCAAGCTCCCTTCCCAGGTTCCCATCCTTGGTTCCTGCATTTCTTTCTCTTCACACTGCCCGGGGTTAGCTCATTCATTTCCTTGATCTCAATGACTACCTATGTATGGATGCTCCTTTAATCGGCACCTAGTGCCCACACTGAGGCCCAGCCTCAGTCTCAAGACCTCATTTTTCTGAAAGAATGCCTCTGCTGAGTTGCCCTAAAACTAAACATACTGTCTCCCTTTAAACCATCTTCTGTCTCTTCCCACTTTCATCCAATGGTCCACCATCTACTCACTGGCCCAGGTTAGAAAGCCCATGGTTCCTCCCTATCCTACATCTCATCTCTGTATTTCTGGACCTACCTCCTCTTTTCATTCCTGCTATTATGAATTTAGTTCATAACTCTATCACCTTCTCCCAGAACAACTGCCACATCTCCTAACGGATATCCACATGTGCATATTCTCCGGCCGCAGGGGTCTGTGTGAGATGAAAATCTAAGCAAAGACAAAAGCTCAAGATCCTTACTGTGGTACAGATTCTAAGGACTTCACTACCAGCTTCCTTCTCCAGTCTCATGGTTTCACCCTGTACTCCAGCAAAATTACCCTGCTGGCAGTGCCCAGGACTCACTACTGTGGTCTTCACCCATATGCTGGACCCTCTGTGCAGATGGCCTGTCTGCCTCTCTCTCCTTCCCCCATTCTTTATCTAGTTAAACAGTACTCAGCCTTTAAAACTGATTAAAGATAGCCTCTGCCAGGAAGCCATCCCTGATATCCAAGGACGGATGAGTTGTCTTTGCTTTGTGCCCTGCGTATTTCTATTCCAGAGTTTGACCCCTTTTGAAAGTTCTTCATCCAGACAGATGGATTTACCATGTAGTTTACTGTGCACTGTGAAGCTTCAAGGCCCTTGCTCAAATAGACCCCTTTTAAGGCCCTTTCCAAACTATTCAGAAATGTGCATTCTTTCCTTAATGAGGGAACCCAAATTTGTCTAAGTTTCAGGTCCCACAGACTCTAGATCTGCACGTTTTTGTGTTTGTTTACCATCTAGTTTGTGAATTCTGTATGGGCAGAGCTTATGTCTTATTTACCTTTGTCTCAACAACACACATGAGGCATTTAATAGTAGGTTGCTGAATGAATGAAGGAATGAATGAATGGTCTAGAAAACTAAGGCAAGACTGAGAAGGGAGGAAGAGAAAGCAATGAGTACAGGATGAGGCAATATGTGGATGGAAAAGTTCAGGACAAGAAGCTCCCTGGTTCCCTGAACAGCCAGGAGAGGGACATTGGCCAGGATACCAGCATTAGAACAAGGCCATGAATCAGACTCATACAGAGAGCAACAGCCAGAAGCTAGGCAGACAAACACAGGCCTGTAGTGTGCACAGCCCGGTGGTCAGAGCAGAACAAAAGGTACAAATACAGGTCAGTGACCAGAAAGAGAGGAGTAAGACAACCTAGGAGGAAGACAAAAACCAAACAGGAATGACAAGCAAGCACTTCCTGCTCAGCCCTCTCTGGTTCTGGGGCGACAGATACCACCCCAGGGGGCAGGGGGCAGGAATTCTAAACACCTGGCCAAGAGATGGGCTATGAAGGGGGGCACAGGAAGCCAATGGCTTGGATCGGCATCCAGGATGATCTATTTCCAACCCTGAGCATCAAATGAAAATGAAATCATGAAAATGCTGCTGAGTTCACAAAGCCCTCTTTAAAAAAGAAGAAAAAAGGGAATAAAAAATCTGTATCCATCCCATTTTGAGGTATTCCTTTAAAGATTTGCTTTCAATGATGTGACAATGAATGGTTATGTTGTAGTATGAAACCAGGACAGCAGTTATGTAAAGGAGGCAAAAATGGCTTCATTAAAATGCATGGAGGGAGAAGCAATGGATTATAGTATAGATCGTGCTACAGATGAGCAGATTACTGAGCACCAGGCACACAGGGGAGACAGATTAATGAAAAATAAATAAAGGGGCGTCAGGAAAACAGCATGAAGCTGAACACTGGCCTGCCGCTTATCACAGACTATAAGCCCAAGTATGTGTGGAAAATCATTTCTTTTCATTTGGAAGGTTGATTTGAAAGTTAATATGATTTGTTTCTTTACCTATTTCTCCATTTTATTTATTTATCTTTGGGATAATTAAACATAATTTTTAAAAAAATAAAACATCAACATAGTAGAGTATCTAAGCAGGATGTTGACTCTGGAAAAATGTCAAGGGCATGGCAGTTTTCTTAATAGTGAGGATAATCACTGAAAATTATAAATAAAATAATTGATTCTTCTTGTCATGGCTTTGCTGTGTGTTTTGCCTGAAAACCTGCCTGGATGTTACTTTGAAGGGAAAATCACTTAGAGTACGGGAGAACAATGGGATTTGGAGTCAGATGACCCAGAGTTGTAAAGGCAACTCTGACATTTATATTGTGGGATTTAGACAAATCACCAACTCTCTCTGAGCTTCAATTTTTGGCAAGAAAAAATGATACCTGCTTTAATTAACTCAGAGTTTTCAGTGCATCTCAAGTGATCTATTATTTAAAAAAAAAAAACACAAATTTGTAAAAAGCTATACAAACATAAATTATCAATTGCATATACAACCTCCATTAGGTTTCAGCTGGATTTGGGTTACATGTAATCACTCTAAGAGATGAAGAAGAAAGCATCTAGCAATCACCTGAAAATCACACCTACTATTTATAATGTTGATACTGACAGTGAGAGACAGATAGTGACTATTTTTCAGAATGGCATTACTTTCCAATATTTACTTAATCACTTTAAAATTAGACTTACAATTTCTACAATGTGTGAGGTTAAACAAGTCACCTCTTTTGAATTTAATAAGCTACATTAAAGTATTTATGATAATTATATATGCTTCTGAACATGGAGATGCTTAATTAGAAGCTTAAAAGTTTTAAGACAAGTAAAAATAGATGAACTATATGTAAGAACTCTGAGAACACAGTAGTGTGTCTATTAAGATCCAAGTGGAGGTGTGGGGTAGCTGCTTACACAAGTCAGGAGTTCAGGAAGAGGATGGGGCTGGAGATACAAATTATGGATTCATCAGTCGGTTTTCAATCATACGGGAGAGAGTAAGTATAGCTAGAGAAGAGATCTAAGGCCTGAGCTGCCGGACTCAGTACTGTTTCAAGACTGTGGAGAAGACGATGACATAGCAAAGGACATTGAGGAAATCGGCTAGTGAGGTTGGAGGAGACAAGTGTTCTGAAAGACAAATGAGGAAAACAGTTTAAGGAGGAGGTAATGTCAACTGTGCCAAATACTGTCAAGTAGTCAGCTAAGATACAGACTGAAAATTGGCCCATGGATCCACCAACCTGGAGGCTGTGGTGACATTGACCTTCAGTAGAATGGGAAGCCAATAAAAGCGGGAATGGGGAGATGTTGACCTTTAAATTACCTCCCTCTTGATACTCTGATTTTCTTTTTAACCTGAGCCCTTGCATTTTCATAAGTGGGGAGGACACAAGAGAGATGGGGGAGAGCTTGAAATTAACTTAGCCCTTTTATTGCCAACAAACCCAATTTCAGTTCACGAAGTATCTCCATAAGATAATAAAATCAGTTACAACAGAATCAATTCCCCAAAGAGAAGGGGCCCTCGACAGACCACACAATTACAATCTCCACATTTTCTATACCCAACATCCAACAGAGTTTTGTTTTGTTTTGTTTTAAAGATTTTATTTATTCATTTGACAGACAGAGATCACAAGCAGGCAGAGAGGCAGGCAGAGAGAGAGAGAGGAAAGCAGGTTCCTGCTTAGCAGAGAGCCCCATGTGGGACTCAATCCCGGGACTCTGAGATCATGACCTGAGCAGAAGGCAGAGGCTTAATCCACTGAGCCACCCAGGCGCCCCCAAGAGAGTTTCTTCTGAGTTATGAACTTAGTCACAAAACTTTCATCTTATACTTAAATGTATATTGAAAATAGCAGAGTGATTTAAAATCATAGATGTTCTGGAAAATCTGAAGCATATAATGACTGTACATACAGCTCATTCTCTTGCCTTTAGGCAGAGGTACATCTGAACCTTTGTGAATATTTAATAGTTAATATTGGTTTCTAACCCAACAGCATTAAACCTAACAGCGACTGCGTGTAAAGTAATATGTTAAGCAAAGATCCTTATCAGGCCTTCCTTTAGGTTCCAATCCCATTGCACCATCAGAGAGCTCCAACTCAGATCCCCTGGAGAGATCTCAGTATGGAACATTTTAATGATTTGGGCCTTTTTAATGAACCTAAAAATAAACCATTAAATGTTCACTTTATTTTACTCCCATGAAATGTGTCCAGATGAAATCCTGCCTCCATCCTCCCATATCATTCCATCCCTCACCCTACCCTTAGCATCAAAATGCACATCAAAATGGGTTTGCCCACATTCTCTTTCAGTGTGTTCACCAATGCAACTACAATAGCAGTTCACCATCTATATGACACACTGATCTTTTAAACACCATCCATCCATCCCCAGGGCAAAACCATTACCATTCCTATAATTTATCTCCATTAGTCCTTTTCACCAGGCCAACAGCCATTTTCCCCTCTCTTGTCAAATCCAGTGGGCCATCAAATTCTAGGAAAAGACTGTCCCAATATCTGAATGATTTGACTATTCTACAGTCCTTGCAAGTTCAGTTTCTCCTAAAAAATTCCAAGCTGTTGCTTTTTTAAGTTATTATTATTCCTCTTAAAATAGAGGAATACCACCTTTCAAGATGTCCTTCTTGCCAAACATATTATTTATTCCATTTACAGTTAGAATTGTCATGCTCATTTTCCTCTTCAGTGAACTACTTTCCAGAATTTCCTTTCCTCTTCCCTATAATTAGTGCTACATAACACTGATAAAGGACCCACATTATCAAAAAGAAGAAAGCCATAGGAGCATATTGAGTATTCTCAAAGGAAAATATTCCAACATAGGCGTTTATAATATTCAAATAAGTGGTTGCTTTCTGTGCAAGAAAATAGAAACAAATTTGCCACAAAGCTTGCTTCCTTTACATTCATCTATTCAATAGGTACTCAAGGAGCAGCCATTACATGCAAGATATATAGACCCTGTTGAATACAGAGATGATGGGCACAAAGCCTGCCCTGGAGAAACTCACTGTCTGGAGAGGAGAAAGTAGGACAAATCTTGTTAACATGTAGTGGAGTACAGGGCGCCTGGGTGGCTTAGTTGGTTAAGCAGCTGCTTTTGGCTCAGGTCATGATCCCGTGGTCCTGGGATGGAGCCCCCCATTGGCTCCCTGCTCAGCAGGGAGTCTGCTTTTCCCTCTCCCCTCAGTTGTGCATGTGTTCTCTCTCTCCCAAATAAATACATAAAATCCTTAAAAAACAAAAACACATGGTGGAGTACATATTAGGGAGAGATTCTTTTCAAACAGCTTTAAAGGAGGGCAGTGAGGAGAAGGTATTTGAATGGCTCTTGAAGATCAGGTGTCCTTCAAGTGGGATTTAGAAAACTGAATGATGGGAGAAGCTTCCGGAGAAGAAACTTGTGTGAGCACAGAAGAGCACCTGGGAGGGCATGAGTCAGGGCAGGGAACGAGGAATCCACTGCTCAGGAGTGTGCGTGAAGGTGAGCAAGACAAAATAAAGTTGGAGAGACGGTTTAGAGCCCAGCCTTGGCATGCTGAGGATGCCAGGGGGAAGAATATGGCTCCATCCTTTAGGCAACGAGAATCCCTCAGGATTTTGGAGGAGGAGAAAAACAAGATGAGAGCATTAACGTATAGGATGGATTAGAGTGAAGCCATACTGGAAAAGGGAGGCTGATTATAAAGTTTTTGGCCACATAGGCTGGGCCTTGATGAAGTCGAAGGAGAGAAAGGCTGTAGAATTCAGAGGAGGGGGAGGATTTTAAGATACTTCATAAAATTGATAGAATCTGGCATCTGATGGAATGTGGAAGGTATGAGGGAGGGAGAAGTCAGAGTTCACCCCAATAACATGGGACTGGCTGCAACGAGGATTACAGAGGATGGGAAGGTTTGTGAGCGAAACATGTCAGGGAGAGGATGAAGAAGATGCCTGGTAGCTGCTGGAAAAACAGAAGTCTTCTAAGAAAGAATTCAGAGATGGAAGTACAAACAAATGTGGGAATCATCTGCACAGATGTGACAACCAAAGTCACGACTCTGGATGAGATTTTTAATTGAGAAACAGCCATAATTACTGTCTATACATCACAAAGTCAAATGGTGTTTTGCTAATTATCCACTTAGTTTGATGAATGTAGACAGCCAATATCAGATCATTACAGCCTAGATGCTTTGCAGATGGACTGGCCCAGTTCTGCAGTCCACATCCATCAAATTAAACAAATCATTGTCCAATCTGCCCTTGGCTTTGTGCTGTGTCAATACAGTCAGTGGGGACATGTTCGAATTGAAATTGAAAACATGATTCAAGACCCTGCAGTATCAAGGCGGATCTCTGGGTCACAGTCCTCCCACCAGTCCCCTGGCCATGATACCATCCAGCAAGGGCCCACACAGTGCAGTGCCCACGGAACTCCAGCAACGGTGTCACCCTCACAGGAGACTTCAACACAACACAGAGCTTTGCCTGCGTTTCACAGATACAGCAACATGAGGCTCAGAGAGGTTGTTAAGTAATGTAGGGTCCCATGGCTAATAACAAGTGGGGGTACAACAAAACGAGTCCTCAGACCCATAAGTGGATGGCAGGGAGGTTTTTGTGGTGTTTGTTTTACTAAACTCTATTGCCTGACCTCTGTAGAAAAAGAAAATTAGTATTGTGCTCTAATGAGCAAAGTTGAATGGAGCAGGTTATCTGTGGCCATTGACCATTTTCCCTTGTGGTCACTTCTTCTGCATTCTCTGTGTTACCTCACTGAAATGGATTGGGTGAGTGAATGGTATGTACATGCATGCACACACACCCCCCTTCCTCATTAATCTCAACCTAGGAGGCCAACTTAGAAGAGCTAGATCTCAAATGACACTTATCATCAAAACTGTAAGGCCCTATTTCCGAGGGTACTTTTCATACTTCTTCCACTGCAGGCAACCAAAACTGGCAATCACATTGCACATGATAAATCTGTAATTCGATGTAACTTTCACACACTTCAGAACATAACTTCTAAGCCAAGTATCATCATGAATTCCAAATTTCAAAATGAAGGCCACTATTCTGTATGAGAAAAGATCAGGGCAAATGAAAATCAAGGTATATTTTCCAAGTAGGCAGATGGGAAGAGTGAGCAAGAAATAAAAATCACTTTCCCCCTTGCTCTGTGCTTAGAGACTTGCAGTATTTCTCCCAACTCTGCTGGATCCTAACATGCAAGGTTCATGAAGCCATACTTAGAAAAACATTTTAAAAACCAGTCGGAGGAAAACATCCTAATTTACCTTAGCTTCAGTGCATTCTGCCCTTCCACTGAGAGTGGAAAAGGAGAACCACCAGCCATTTCTTAATCGTAACAAGGAGGCTTAGTGAGGCAGGTACTTAGCCGCAAATGCTTCTGGGAAATGGACTGAGAAAAGAGCTCCCCGTAACCATTCGTGCCCCCTTATTGTCACCAGGATTGAAGAGTCTCCTGAGGAAAAAAAAAAAAAAAACACAACAAAACTTGAACCATCATACAACTGGAATTGAGACATTAACGGCCATGTCTGATGGCCACGGAACTGTCAGATTACAGATTACAAAGAGAGGCAAAGGCACATCAGAGGGAACATGTCAGCTACAGCAGAAAGTCGACATGTTACAATCCAAATTGTTTTCTATTTCTGTGCAGAAACTTCAGAGTTGGTGACAAGAATGGGTGAGACATCTCTCAGGCTTCTCCTTTATATAGAGGGCATAAAAACAGCAGGACTCCGCAAAGACTTGGGGAAAGAAGTTTTCCTTGAACAGCATGGTGCTAGGCAGACTTCGTGTTCCCCCAGTTTGGAAGGGTAGGGAATATGTGTTACTTGTCCCCAGCTTCTTGACAGCATTGCAACAGGCTACAGTTGGAGACACATGGGTTGCTGTCTCTTGATGTGGGAAACAAAGGCAGAAGGAAATATAGATGAAATTAAATGTCCTTACAACTTGCAGCCGATTGACAAATACTGGAGACAGGCAGCATATAACAGTTCTCCAGGAAACTGCCAACTGTCTTAACTGTTAATGCCTTTCTAGAGGGAAAAACTACCTCAGCTTGACAACAGCAAGGCCTCCGTTATCCAGTCTTCTTTAGCACATGAAAATTATTTTGGAACTTTCCTTATATTTACTTCCCTCAACCCCAAAGTATGTAATTGACCCTCATAAGCCCAGAGCAGCAGCTCTTCCTGCTCCATGGGTCCTGTCCCTGAGCTTTAACAAAACCACCTTCTTACACCAAAGACAGACATCTCAGGAATTGTTTCTTGGCTGTTGGCTCTGGACCCCAACAACACTACTCCAAAAACACATCATTTCTCACTTGAAACTTAAAATGAGCTGAAAAATAACTCAAAAAATAAGTGACTGCACGAAGCAGCCTACCCACTCAGAATTTGTTAAAGGAAAAGGGACAAATGTTTCCCATGGGCAGGAGTGGGTCGCATAAAGAAAGAATTTGCTGCTGCTTTGGTCCTGTCCCTGTCCTTTCCCAACAAAGGGGCAAACGGGCTCCAGTGGAGAGAAGCTAAAGATATTGCCAGATATCTGGTGATTATAGAGGAGTAACCTATTGGCCATAATGGAAGAGTCTTCAGTTGGGTCAAGCGAGCTTCAGAAGAAAGGCACCCCAGGGATGGGGCTCTCCAAAGAACCAAAGCCACACTTAAACAGCCCAGGCCCCGAAGGCCACAAATCCATGAGACAGTGTCAGTCACATGAGAACTTTTCTAGTCCCAATTCACCTCTCCTTTCCCTACTATATTCTAACCCTAGAAGGGCAGGAGCAGATTCTAGCTTCTGTCCCCTGTCTGTAATAGTCTCCACCCCCTCCTCCCAGCCAATCGGGAGTGTAACTGGGGGAGGGAGGAGATCTGACTTCAAGTCAAAGTTGGAGTGTTGATATTTTATAGGCTGGACTTTCTGAATAAAAATTTTGTTTAATAACCTAAATATCTGTATGCAGTGTTTGGGAGAGACAAAATAAATTGCTCTATGATTACCGTTCCCCCCCCCCAACAAGTTTTGCTCATTCACCACATCAGTTATATGCATTTTCCTCCCACTTAGTCATTTGTATCTAGGGACTTTGGTGGGATCTGGGGACCTGCCAGAGAGGGCAAAAGCCTAGAAATGTAGTGGGACTCAGACATACACAGCCAAGTAGGACAGGCTGAGGTGGATGAAAGATGGCAAGGGGCGGGGGGTTATTTAGGTTGTCACCCACACTATCAGTTGAGGTCACCTTGTCCTCTGAGAATTACATAAAATTGGCCAACACTCTCCCCATCCCAAGATTAATGGAAGCCCTGTCTCCATGAATCTCCAAAGGCTCTCTCCCTGATTTCTCCCTTCAGTAGTTAAATTCTCAGTCTTCTCCAGGCTGCTCTGTACTCGCCCTGCATTCTAGTTCTTCAGTTTGAGCAGACTCTTGCCTTGATTTCCCAGAAACACTACAGGCACAGCCTTCACCTTGGGCGATTACCTCTCAGCACCAAGCATGTAGTAAAAGGAACACAAAACAACCTTGTCTTTGAACATCCTCTGGCCACGAGGCGGGGGGGGGGGGGGGGGGGGGGGGTCTACTGGTGGGCGTGGAAGGCTGCAGACTGACTGCACTGCCTGTCTGTGGCTTAATCCCCAGCTTCTCCTGCTCCCCTCTCCTCCTTTCTCTGCTCTTCCCTCCTCCCCCAAAACCCTCCTTTATTTTTTAATGCTGACTGGCTTAGCTATCTCTTTGTTTCAAAGCCTCCTTCCAAATCATGCCCTGGGGGCTTCATTTTATCTAAATAAAAGGCTATTTACTCCAGAGAGAAACATGCCACATTCTTACAGGCTGAAGCTGTGGCAATCACTTGTGGTTTTAAATAGTAATTGCTTTATCTGTGCCACAAGACCCAGCAAAAGGGCTCAAATTTGGAGGGGTGAAGTGATTATGGCTATAGATGGTGGCACATTTCAGAACTCACTGCCACCTGAGATTTGTCCTAAGGAGAAAGGGGTTCTGTATGTTAATTGAAAATATATTAAAATGCTGGTGAACTCAATATGGATCCTTGTCACTTTTTCTGGTTCCCTACCCCCCACCTCACTCCATCACCCCATCCCTGCCCTCCACACACACTCACTCACACACACACTGTGGCCATGGGCTGTGACAACCATCAGCATCCCCGACCTTGAGGGCACAGTAGCCCATATTCTTATTTTCCAGGCTCAGGGCAGTGGGTTTCAGCTTTAGCAGTGTCCTGGCTCTACAGTCTGCCACGGTTAAGAACTCTATCCGTGATGGTGGCATTGCCATGCCGATCCCAGCAGAGCGCCAAGAAAAGAAAGAAGAAAGATCCTCTGGTGCTCACAGAAAAACAGTGAGGAGGTTAGGCCTTGAGGTGCAGCAGTTCTCCATTTTTAAAATGACATTCCTTGTGGGACTCTCCAACTTCATCAGCAGCGAGAGCAGAGTCACACGCCGGGATCAGCCACTCTGGAAATGATGACACACAAAGCTCCAAGTCCTGGCTCAGCAAACAGTGCTGAGGAAGAAATGTGGGCATATGTGAGCCCCCTGTGCAGGAGAGGGTAGTTGTCTATGAAAGACTGGGCTTCCTTGAGTCAATAAGAAGCCAGTCAAATGGGGGTTTGCTCACTGCTATTGACATTTGGGGCTTAATCTGGTATGATTACATTTGCCATCAGTAACTGCTAAATCCTGAGATACTCGGATTACATGCTGTAAACGGCTTTTGTCTATATATCTAAGAAATTCACAAAGATACAAGGCTGAGCTGTGGTAGAATTATTCCGTGACTTTGACTCATCCTACTGGCCATGTTTTCCAGAATGCCACTGAAGAAATTTCCACACAAAATATTAAAATAGGTAATAAGACCCAAGCACCACCTATAAACATTAGGTCAAGTGCTTTACCTACCTTATCTCATTAAATCCCTACCATGGCCCTAACAGACAGGTGCTATAATCCCCATTTTAGAGAATCCAAAAAGAGGCTCAGAGATTTTAAATAATTTAAGGTCAGACAAGTGATAAATATTGAAACTGCTTAATCAAAGACATGAAAATAAACACTAAACTAGACCAACCAAAAGATTCTGGAACATACTGCTTTAGGTTTAGGCCAGGCCCATTAGAAGCAAAATTGGAGACAAGGAATCATGTCCAAAAGTTCTAGGGAGGAAGGCCTCCAAGAGAACACTGATTGGCAGTAAGGGAAGCAGGACCGAAACAGCAGGAGGTCAAGCAAATATGTGATCTCAGGTAAAGACCCACCAACAGTTGACTTCAACTGATCCCAAAGGGGAGTTCCAGGATATAAGCTACATCTCACAGTTGTCCAGGCCAACCAGAGGCACTCCCATTCCTGTCGGTCAGGGCCGTCGCCCGAGGGGGAAAAAAAAAAGCCCCAGGCCTGGCCACAGAAAGAAAATCACACCAAACCTACTGGCGTGTATAAATGGTAACAAGAAATCTGAGGAATCTGGCCAGGGTCAAGACATTGTCTGCTGAGGCATCCAATGGCAGGGCTGGCCTCCAACCACCTGCACATCCTGAAAGTCACCCCCGTGAAACAGAGTGTTTCCATAATTTGGGCTTCTGACAGACTGTATATACGCATGAGAAGTAAAAAGATTTAGGTTAGACTTTTCCTTTATTGAAACTGGTCTGTGATTTGGGAGCCCAGTATTTTCAGGTTCCATAAGGGGAATGAGAGTATAGTCAAGGAGGCAGGTTTATAAGGCCAAAGAGTCTATGGCCTTGCCCAAAGATGATGTGTCCTCCCCACACGTGTTCTGCTGCCTGTTCTGGGACCCTGGGCAAGTCATTTAATTATGTGACTCTTGGTTCCCCTAGAGAGGGGGAAAAAAAGGAAATACCCCAGAACTTGCTGGAATAAATGAATGAAATGATACCTACAAAAGTGCTTTGTAAATGGTCATGATATCAATATTAGTTATTAGTAATACTAGTTGTAGTTGGATTAAATACAGAAAATTGTTTCCATTCAAATGGGCTGCAGAGAGGTAGACATGACTGTGGTTAGATGTAAATTCCAGAAAAATGGTGTTTTTTCTTGTTCCCAAAGCAGCCTGACCCTGCCTACTCCCTGATGTCTCTATCCAAGCCATCATCCAGCTGGAGATTGGATGGATTTGTAAAGAAAGCTGCCTTGAGCTTCAGAAAATCCCAGCTCACAATGACCCAGACCAGTCAGTCCCTTCAAAGGCTCGGGACACTTTGTCTGCTGGACCTTGAAGGGCATGCACCTCTTGAACCTTCACACATCCCGTGGCCCCAGCTCTCTTTGTTTTCCCAAGGCAACTCACACTGAACACCACAGCACCTCCAAAAAGAATATGACATACTCAACACACTGACATGAAGTTGCAAAGGACATAATGGAATAACCATGTCCCCACTGGGCACAGCCTTAACCCAAAGGAGGAGCTCTCAAATATCTATGAAAAGCTGCTTTCAGGGTGTGGGGTGGAGATTTCAGCACCCAGGGCAATAGTGTGAAAATTACACCAGACACATGATCTGGTCAAATAAAGCTAACATCGTTTATAGGAAGAATGTTTCTCCCGAGAGTGACTTCCAAGTGTAGGGCACAAGGGACCTCAATTATTATAGAATGTTTCCTTCTCAACTATCTTTTGAGCCACTGGATAAAAAATAGACTTTGGGATCAGAACAACCTAAGTTTTATTCCTGACTTCACCGTTTATCAGCTATGTTACCTTCAGCATGATCTGAATCTCAGCTTCCCTGTCTGTGAAATGGGATAAGGAGTCCCTCCCTCATGAGGTCACTTTAGGAATAAAACACAGGCTCCAGCACCTGGGTGGCTCAGTCGGCTAAGCATCTGCCTTCAGCTCAGGTCATGACCCTGGGGTCCTGGGATCAAGTCCCACATTGGGCTCCCTGCTCTGTTGGGAGCCTGTTTCTCCCTCTGCCTCTCTCTCTCTGTGTCTCTCATGAATATATAAATAAAATATTTTTTTAAAAGAGAGAGATTAAATAGCAGGCAAGTTGCTTAGCACAATTCCTGCTACAGTAGCAGGCATTCTACAAATGCTATCAGAGAAGAGTCGTGTTGGGGGTGGCGGGGGCGGGCAGCAAGATGGTGGAAGAGTAGGAGACCTAAATATCATCAGGTCCCAGGAGTTCAGCTAGACAGTTATCAAACCATTCTGAACACCTACAAACTCAACAGGAGAGAGAAGAATAGCAATTCTAGGAACAGAAAATTGACCACTTTCCAGAAGGTAGGACATGCAGAGAAGTGAATCTGAGACAACATTCGGGAAGATAGACTGCAGGCAGAGGGGCGGGCTCCCAGCAAGCTGTAGACCAGTGGAGCACAAAATCAGAACTTTTACAAATCTGCTCCACTGAGGGATGTCACTCCAGAGGCTAAACAGGGGGTGGAGCCCTCGTGGGGACAGTGTGGTCTCAGGACCCACGGGGTCACAGAAAGACCAGGGGTGCCTGAGTGCGGCAGAGCTCCCAGGTATCCTAGCAGGGAAGCCAGCAGCAAAGACAGAGCTGGGAAGGGGGCTCTCAGCTCAAGCTTACCTTAAACAATGATCCGAGGCACAGTCGGGTCAAGGGTCCTTGGCCAGGGACCCAACAAGCAGCAGATCTGGGGACACTCACCTTCCGGGAGGAGTGGTGTGGGTACGCTACAGGAATCAGCTGGGTTTGGAGACTCCAAACGGGGCCATGCACCTGAGATAGAAAGGCTCAGTCACAGGCCGGGTGAGCTCGAAGCCTGGCTGAACACCAGGGAGATGGGAGGGATTGACTGCTTTTCTCTGAGGGCACATTGAGGAGTGGGGGCCCAAGATCTAGGCTCCTATGGGGCGGAGAATGGGAGGCTGCCATTTTCATTCCTGTCCTCCCAAGTTGTATGGAAAACGTTCATGGAATAAAAGCTCCAGAGAGCAAAAACGGGTGGATTGCTTAGCATGGCCCCTAGCAAAGGCAGTGCAATTCTGCCTCGGGCAAAGACAATTTGAGAATCACTGCAACAGGCCCACCCACAGAAGATCAGCAAGAACATCCAGCCAAAACAAAGTTCACGCATCAATAAGAACTATGGAACTCTAGAGCTAGGGGAAAGCAACAGAGAATTCGTGGCATTTTCCCCATGATCCTTTAGTCTTTCAAAGTTAAATTTTTTTAATTTTATTTTTTTCTTCCTCTATTGTTTTTACTTTTTCCTCTTTCCTATTTTAACATTTTTAACTATTTTATCTTATCAATACCTTTTTAAAAATCTTTTTAAATTTTCATTGTTATAGTCATATTTTATCCCTTCATTGTATTTAACCTTATGTTTTGTATACACATAGGCTTCTTTTTTTCTTTAAAATTTCGGTATACAATTTCTTCTAATAGACCAAAATAAACCCTAAATCTAGCAGGGGGCTTTGTTCTAGTCTTCAGCCTGATCACATTCTTTCTCCTTTTTTTCCCTTTCTTTTTCAACCAATAACTTATCTTATCAATTCCTTCTTTTAGGATCTTTTAATTTTTTAAATTTCATCTTTACAGTGATATTCCATCCCTTAATCACGTTTATCCTTATTTTTGTATTTTGTATATATATATAAATTTTTCTTTCTTTAAAATTTTGGGAGGTAGTTTCTTCTAACAGATGAAAATACAACCAAAAATCAAATGTGTGGCTCTGTTCTATTCACCAGTCTAATATCTATCCATCTATATATTTTTTTCTTTATCCCCCCCCTTTTTTTCTCTCCCCGGTTTTGGGTCTCTTCTGATTTGGTTAATGTATATCTGGTCCAGTGTGTCAGTTGAAGCCTTTACTTCCTTGTTGATTGTTTGCTTAGATGGGGTCGTTGCTTTTAGTATTTTGTTCTCTCATTCACCTATTCTTATCTGGATAAAATGACAAGGCAGAAAAACCATAAAAAAAAAAAAAAAGAACAAGAGGCAGTATCGAAGGCTAGGAACCTAACCAATAGGGACATTACTAATATGTCAGAACTAGAGTTCAGAATGATGATTATCAAGGTGCTAGCTGGCTCAAAAAAAGCATGGGATTTATTAGAGAATCCCTTTCTGGAGAAATAAAATCCCTTTCTGAAGAAATAAAAGAACTAAAATCTAATGAAGTTGAAATTTAAAAAGCTATTAATGAAGTGCAATAAGAAATGGAGAGTCTTATTGCTAGGATAAATGGGGCAGAAGAGAGAATTAGTGATACAGAAGACCAAATGATGGAGAATAAAGCTGAGTAAAAGAGAGACCAACAACTACTGGACCATGAGGGGAGACTTCAAGAGACAAGTGATACCATAAGATGAAACAATATTAGAATAATTGGGATCCCAGAAGAAGAAGAAAGAGAGATTGGGGCAGAAGGTATATCGGAGCAAATTATAGCAGAGAATTTCTCTAACTTGGCAAAAAGAACAAGCATCAAAATCGAGGAGGCACAGAGAACCCCCTCAAAATCAATAAAAATAGGTCCACATTCTGTCATCTAATAGGAAAACTTACAGGTCTCAGTGACAGAGAAAATCCTGAAAGCAGCTCGGGATAAGAGGTCTTTGAGAATTACTGCAGTAGAAATATTAGATTGGCAGCAGACCTATCCACAGAGACCTGGCAGGCCAGAAAGGACTGGCATGATATATTCAGGGCACTAAATGAGAAAAATATGCTGCCAAGAATGCTATATCCAGCTAGGCTGTCATTGAAAATAGAAGGAAAGATAAAAAGCTTCCAGGACAAACAAAAACTAAAAGAATTTGCAAACACCAAACCAGCCCTACAGGAAATATTGAAAAGGGTCCTCTAAGCAAAAAGAGAGACTAAAAGTAATAGACCAGAAAGGAACAGAGACAATAGACAGTAACAGTCCCCTTACAGGCAATACAATGGCACTAAATCTCTTTCAGTAGTTACCCTGAATGTAAATGGGCTAAATGCCCCCAAACAAAAGACACAGGGTATCAGAATGGATGAAAAAAACAAGACCCATCGATATACTGTCTACAAGAAACTCATTTTAGACCCAAAGACACCTCCACATTTAAAGTGAGGGGGTGGAAAACAATTTACCATGCTAATGGACATCAAAAGAAAGTTGGGGTGGCAATCCTTATATCAGATAAATTAGACTTTAAGCCAAAGATTATAATAAGAGATGAGGAAAGACACTATATCATACTTAAAGGGTCTCTCCAACAAGAAGATCTAACAATTTTAAATATCTATGCCCCTAACATGGGAGCAGCCAACTATATAAACCAATTAATAACAAAATCAAAGAAACACATCAACAATAATACAATAATAGTAGGGGACTTTAACACTCCCCTCACTGAAATGGACAGCTCACCCAAGCAAAAGATCAACAAGGAAATAAAGGCCTTAAATGACACACTGGACCAAATGGACATCACAGATATATTTAGAACATTTCTTCCCAAAACAATGGAATACACATTCTTCTCTCATGCACATGGAACATTCTCCAGAACAGATCACATCCTGGGTCACAAATCAGGTCTCTACCAGTACCAAAAGATTGGAATCATTCCCTACATATTTTCAGACCACAGTGCTGAAACTAGAACTCAATCACAAGAGGAAAGTTGGAAAGAACTCAGATCCATGGAGGCTAAAGGGCATTCTACTAAAGAATGAATGGGTCAACCAGGAAATTAAAGAAGAACTTAAAAAACTCATGGAAACAAAAGAAAATGAAAACACAACTGTTCAAAATCTGTGGGACACAACAAAGGAGGTCCTGAGAGGAAAGTACATAGCAATAGAAGCCTTTCTCAAGAAACAAGAAAGGTCTCAAATACACAACCTAACCCTACACCTAAAGGAGCTGGAGAAAGAACAGCCAAGAAAGCCTAAACTCAGCAGGAGAAGGGAAATCATAAAGATCAGAACAGAAATCAATGAAAGCAAAACCAAAAGAACAGTAGAACAAATCAACAAAACTAGGAGCTTGTTCTTTGAAAGAATTAATAAGATTGATAAACCCCTGGCCAGACTTAGCAAAAAGAAAAGAGAAAGGACCCAAATTAATAAAATCATGAATGAAAGAGGAGAGATCACAAACAACACCAAAGAAATACAAACAATTATAAGAACATATTATGAGCAACTATACACCAGCAAACTGGACAATCTGGAAAAAACAGATGCATTCCTAGATACATATAAACTACTAAAACTGAACCAGGAATAAATAGAAAACTTGAACAGACCCATAATCGGTAAGGAGATTGAAGCAGTCATCAAAAATCTCCAAATGAACAAGAGCCCAGGGCCAGACGACTTCCCAGGAGAATTCTACCAAACACTTAGAGAAGAATTAATACCTATTCTCCTGAAACTGTTCCAAAAAATAGAAGTGGAAGGAAACTTCCAAACTCATTTTATGAGGCCATCATTACTTTGATCCCAAAACCAAAGATCCCATCAAAAAGGAGAATTACAGACCAATATCCTTGATGAACACACACGTGAAAATTCTCACCAAAATACTAGCCAATAGGATCCAACAGTACATTAAAAGGATTATTCACCATCACCAAATGGGATTTATTCCTGGGCTGCAAGGTTGGTTCAACATCCTCAAATCAATCAATGTGATACACTACATTAATAAAGGAAAGAACAAGAACCATACGATACTCTCAATAGATGCTAAAAAGGCATTTGATAAAGTACAGCATCCTTTCTTGATCAAAACTCTTCACAGTGTAGGCATAGGGGGTACATACCTCAATATCATCAAAGCCATCTATGAAAAACCCACAGTGAATATCATTTTCAATGGGGAAAAACTGAGAGCTTTTCCCCTAAGGTCAGGAACACAGCAGGGATGTCCACTACCACCACTGCTATTCAGCATAGTACTAGAAGTCCTAGCCTCAGCAATCAGACAACAAAAAGAAATTAAAGGCATCCGAATCAGCAAAGAAGTCAAGCTCTCACTCTTTGCAGATGATATGATACTTTATGTGGAAAACCCAAAAGACTCCACTCCAAAACTGCTAGAATTCATACAGGAATTCAGTAAAGGGTGAGGATATAAAATCAATGCACAGAAATCAGTTGCATTTCTATACACCAACAGCAAGACAGAAGAAAGAGAAATTAAGGAGTCAATCCCATTTACAATTGCACCCAAAACCATAAGATAACCTAGGGATAAACCTAACCAAGGAAGCAAAGAATCTGTACTCAGAAAACTATAAAGTACTCATGAAAGAAATGGAGGAAGACACAAAGAAATGGAAAAATGTTCCATGCTCATGGATTGGAAAAACAAATATTGTTAAAGTGTCTATGCTACCTAAAGCAATCTAAACATTTAATGCAATCTCTATCAAAATACCAACAATTTTTTTCAAAGAAATGGAACAAATAATTCTAAAATTTATATGGAACCAGAAAAGACCCCGAATAGCCAGAGGAATGTTGAAAAAGAAAGCCATAGTTGGTGGCATCACAATTCCAGACTTCAAGCTCTATTACAAAGCTGTCATCATCAAGGCAGTATGGTATTGGCACAAAAAACAGACACATGGATCAATGGAACAGAATAGAGAGCCCAGAAATGGACCTTCAACTCTATGACCAATTAATCTTCAACAAAGCAGGAAAGAATGTCCAATGGAAAAAAGTCTCTTCAACAAACAGTGTTGGGAAAATTGGATAGCCACATGCAGAAGAATGAAACTGGACCATTTCCTTACACCACACACAAAAATAGACTCAAAATGGATGAAGGACCTCAATGTGAGACAGGAATCCATCAAAATCTTTGAGGAGAACACAGGCAGCAACCTCTTTGACCTCAGGCGCAGCAACTTCTTCCTAGAAACATCGCCAAAGGCAAGGGAAGCAAGGGCAAAAATGAACTATTATGAATTCATCAAGATAGCATGCTTTTACACAGCAAAGGAAACAGTCAACAAAACCAAAAGACAACTGACAGAATGGGAGAAGATATGTTCAAATCACATGTCAGATAAAGGGCTAGTATCCAAAATCTACAAAGAGTTTATCAAACTCAATACCCAAAGAACAAAGAATCCAATCAGGCAATAGGCCAAAGACATGAACAGACATTTCTCCAAAGAAGACATCCAAATGGCCAACAGACACATGAAAAAGTGCTCAACATCACTTGGCATCACAGAAATACAAATCAAAGCCACAGTGAGATACCATCTCACACCAGTCAGAATGGCTAAAATTAACAAGTCAGGAAATGACAGATGTTGATGAGGATGTGAAGAAAGGGGAACCCTCCTACACTGTTGGTAGGAATGCAAGCTGGTGCAGCCATTCTGGAAAACAGCATGGATGTTCCTCAAAAAGTTGAAAATAGAGCTATCCTATGACCCAGCAATTGCACTACTGGGTATTTACCCTAAAGATACAAATGTAGTGATCTGAAGGGGCACGTGCACCTGAATGTTTATAGCAGCAATGTCCACAATAGCCAAACTATGGAAAGAACCTAGATGTCCATCAACAGATGAATGGATAAAGAACATGTGGTATATACATATATACCATACATATGGTGTGTGTATACATATATATATACACACACACGTATACATATATATGTATATACACACACACACAGAGAAAGGGGTGTGTGTGTGTGTGTGTATACATATACAGATGTGTGTGTGTATACATACACAGAAAGACAATGGAATACTATGCAGCCATCAAAAGAAACAAAATCTTGCCATTTGCAACGATGTGGATAGAACTAAAAGGTATCATGCTAAGCGAAATAAGTAAATCAGAGAAAAACAATTATCATATGATCTCTCTGATATGTGGAATTTGAGGGGCAGGGCTGGGAATCATGGAAGGTAGGGAGGGAAAAAATGAAACAAGATAGGATCAGGAAGGAGATACACCATAAGAGACTCTTAATCTCATGAAACAAACTGAGAGTTGCTGGGTGGTGGGGGGTGGTAGGGATAGGGTTGTTGGGTTATGGACATTGGGGAGGGTATGTGCTATGGTGAGTGCTGTGAATTGTGTAAGACTAATGATTCACAGACCTGTACCCCTGAAGCAAATAATACATTATATGTTAATAAAAAAGTGTTATCAATAAAATCAACAATAATACATAAAGAGCCTTGGCCAGTGACAATAACAAAGTAAAATGTTAATTATCATTATTGTTATTGTTATGATTATGCTCCTCAGTGAGCATTTCAGGGGTTGGCAGTTGAAGGGCATGCAGTAAATATTGGTCAAATTAATGAATACACAAGTGACTGCAATCAACAAACTTTTTTTTTTAAGATTTTATTTATTTATTTGAAAGAGAGTGTGAGCAGGGGGAGGGCCAGAGGGAGAAGCAGACTCCCTGCTGAGCAGGGAGCCCGACGTGGGGCTCAGTCCCAGGACTCTGCAATCATGACTTGAGCCAAAGGCAGAAGCTTCACCAACGGAGCCACCCAGGTGCCCCAGTCAACAAACTTCATAACCTATAGCAAAAAGAGAACACTTCTAAATTCAATGCATCAGGAATCTCCTAGGTCCTAAATATCTTAAAAATAGCCCAGTACCTCAGCTGTCACCATGGCACTTCCTCCCTTGTCAGCCCAAGAGGAAAGAAGTCAGTAGAGCACACAGCCCTCCTGGATGACAGGATGGAGGTGAGGCCATCGTGTCAGCATGACTGTGAGTCATCAACTGCTTCTGTCTGGAATTGGGACAGCAATTTACCTAGCTCCAAAGCTCCAAAGCTCCATTAATTTACCTAGCTCCAAAGCCAAACATCAGAGGGAACATCTCAGTTGTTTGTGTCTGCTCCTGAGATAACATCCACTTTGACTTTGCATAACATATGGAGACGTTAGGGATCCAAACACTTGATGTCAATGAAGAATGTGCAGAAACACAAAAACAGCAGCGGCACTGCAACAGAGATTCTCACTCTGTCTTTACAGTTCTCTTCGCCGCTGGCAGACAGCTCTTCCTTTGTGGATTCTGAAGGGCAAGAAGAAGGTGGGTTTGCCTACCCCGCAGCCTATCCCAAAGGAGGCACTGCGTCCTTGAGCCAGGATAGACAAAAGCCAGAGGGAAGAATCCCAGGCAGGAATAACTTGGGAAGAGGCGGCTTACAGCTCCATAAAGAAGATGAGTTGGCTGCATTCTCATTGACACATGAGAAAGAACCACACTGCCTGAAGTCCAATTTCCAACAGGTGTCCTGGAAAATGACAATCTCTTCAGTGAGAAGGAGAAGGGAGATACTATTGACTGAATGACGGTGACAATGGTCATTTGTTAATGACACATGGAGAGACTCTATGCAAAAATGATATCATTTATTTCCATAATAACCCCGTAACAGACACTGTGTTGGTTTGCTAAGGCTATGATAACAAACTTCCACAACAGAAATATATTTGCTCACAGGTCTGGAGGCTGCAAATTGAACATCAGTCGAACCCTGGGAGCCAGCAGGGCTGGCTTCCTCTGAGGGCCATAATGGAAGGAGCTGTTCTAGGCCGCTGTCCTTGTCTTGCAAGTGGCCGGCCTCTTGGTTCCTCTTCATGCAGTCTTCCCCTGTGCATCCCTGGAGTCTCTCTTGCGGGTCCAATTTCCTCTTCTTTTAAGCACATCAGTCAGCTTGGATTAGGGGCCCATACTGACAGTCTTACTCTAACTTAATCACCTCTTTAGAGGCTCTATCTCCAAATACAGTCACATTCTGAGGTTTGGGGGAGTCAGGACCCTGACATATGAATTTGCAGGTGAGTTGGGATGGGTGGGTGGGAGAGGTCCCATAATCCAGCCCATAATGATTACTATGATTCCCATCTTATGGATGAAGATTTTGAACTCTGTTGTGTAGCATAGCTAGTAAATCGAGAGGGCAGGATTTGAATTTGGGTGCATGTGACATCAAAGTCCATAATCTCTACCTTATGACACTGTGTCCTAAAGCTGATGAGTAGTGCTGAGATGAAGCTGAGTGACATCAACATCAGTATTTATAGGCTACTGATACACCTAGCAGATATGAGAAGTGATTTACTGAGAAGCCTGCTTTGAACGGCATTAATCAGTATAAGTCCTACAGTTGTGGATTAATTTACATTTTATTCCTTTGTTACTATAGAAAATTTCTCTAAGCAACAGAAAAATCTGTAATCCGCCCCTGCACAGGCACATACCTGCCCTGGCTAATTATTTAAGACACTGTTCCAAGCTATGCTCCTAATTAATAGTGTGCACTACTTATGCCAAAATACAGGTCCAGTGTCCACTATAGTTTGTAATCCATCTGGTCTCCCAGCCCCCAATGCCAGTGGCAGGTGTGGCTGCTGTCCGAATGGCACCCTTCTTCCTGCATGGTGTAAGGGGGGAGGTCCGTGGTAGGTAATGAATCAACAGCACTCAGCCAGTTCTCTGGATTCTGTTGACATGCATGGCCAGCTTTCTATCGTGATTAATTACGCTTGCTTTCACAGGAGTATTAATTCACTTTTCCGGAGAGCTTTTCTGATTTCTGCTATTTAAAAGCAAATACCAACAATCCCCCTAGCGAGGAAGGAACAGAGTCCAGTTCAGCGTGGGTCATCACAATCGTCACAATCTACCACTTGAAAGAGAGTGTGGTTACCATAGAAGGAAAGATGTGTGTGCTTGTGTATGTGTGCGTGTGTGGAGACAATGCAGTGTGCCCAAATATGAGCATAAACATAACTTTCATTCAAATACAATTTTTCTCCTTAAGATAACTGTATGTCCCCTTTTTTTAATGGGTGCCACCTACTTCAAAAAGCCTACTCAAATAACTGTGCAAGCAAATCAGATACTGCACATTTTCAGTAATAATACAGTCAGAAGAAAGGAGCAGATAATTGGAGACATATTCGTAATTAGACATAACTCCCTTCAAACAAAGAACGACCACCAGTTAATTAATGTTTGTCAAGTACTTTAAAATCATACAATTCAACATCCTAGACATTCCCACCTAAAGGTAGGGAAATAAAAGGAGGGGGAAAGCAGCTTAGATGGGCTCTGGGTCTGTCTTTTTCGGGTATTCATCAGATTTATGAGGGAGGGGGGATGAAAACCACATGCACACAAAGTAGCTGGAACTAAATTTCCTTAAAAGCTATTGCTCTCTCTACCTCGCATTTTTCTTTATGAGTGAATGGGGAATAATTCTCCTGAAAATCATTTCATGGGAGCAGTAACATCAATTCTTAATTATTAATATCTCGATTTGTTATTTATTAAGCATCAACAGTGCATTAGATGTTGTACAAAACACAGATAGCTCTGAGTCTTAAATCAAGCCGATTCACTCAGAAACGTATGTCTTTAGCCTTTTTTTTTTTTTTTTTTTGGACAGGATTTGGGCAGTGAGCTAGATAATGAGGTACTGCCTGCCTTGGAGGGAAGTGTCTTTCTAGCACTTAGGTTTTATGTCTCACCAAATAAGGGCAGAGCATTTGCCTGAGAATCAAAGATTCCAAACTAGGGAACGGACCTTGAAGGATGTCATTGCCAGCGGCCTCTGAGCTTGCTAACCATGTGTCCCTCTTATTTTAAACACACACCCTGTTATTTTTACATATTCACTTATATGTTGTATACATACCCTATTTTACCAATACATTATGATTGTTTCAGAAACACACAAAATGTAAAAAAAAATTAAAAGATAGCATGTAGATAAAATGTTTTAAAATAACTTGTTTCAGTGTATTTTATTAACAGGAATAAAGAATTTTGCTCTCACTAAAAATATGCCACCATTGATAACATTTCTTTACTGAATAATGCAATTGAATATGAATCCTTTTTTTTTTTTAATCTTAGTTTAGTACTTTGTGATACAGAGATTTGGTTTGGTGCAGTTTCAGTGGCCACTAATGCTGAGAAAGATGTTTCTCAAAAATACATTCATCCAACTGGGGATAAAATGCATTGCTTTTTAGTAATTGGGCTTACTAAATCACAGAAACTTTTTTTTTTACGTAATCTCCACACCCAGCATGAGGCTTGAATTTACAACCCTGAGATCAAAAGTCTCAGGCCACTCTCTTCGTGAAAGTTAATTTTAAAATCATCGACCAATTACACGAACGTTTTTGTAGAATTTTGCTAGTAAATTTGTATTATTCCTGCCCTAGCATTTGTTCTTGTCAACAAATTGGAACTTACTATATTTTTATATATTTAATAAATGAGTTCAAAATATACTGGATCTTTCATTTTTTTAAAATCAGTTTTAAAATTCTATTACTATGTTTCCTAAGTTTTTTAAAGTTTACAAACTTATACAGCTTTGGCCACAAAGATAGCATCAGTGATGGAAATGCTTCCAGACATTATTTTTAAAAGGCTTTCTAGGGGCGCCTGGGTGGCTCAGTGGGTAAAGCCACTGCCTTTGGCTCAGGTCATGATCCTGGAGTCCTGGGATCGAGCCCCACATTGGGCTCCCAGCTCTGCAGGGAGTCTGCCTCTCCCTCTGACCTTCTCCCCTCTCATGCTCTCTCTCTCTCAAGTAAATAAATAAAATCTTTAAAAATAAATAAATAAGTAAAATGCTTTCTACCTAGCACAAGCTCCTTTCAAAAGGTAACTGATTTTGCATTTTCAGAGAAGGAGTAAATAGTTGACTGATGAAAAGCTTTCATTTAAACCCTACTCTTTCACTGACTACCTGAATGATCTTGAGCTAGTCACTTCATCTTTCAGAGCCTCAGTTTCCCCATCTGTCGGTATAGTTAGTAGCCTGTGTGAAGAGTCATTGACTTGACCTATCTAACACAGAACCATGCCTGGCCCATACTAAACTTTCTAAACCTTATATAAATGAAACATGTTATGTGTATTTCATTTTTCAAGTAATCTCCACACCCAATGTGGGGACCCCACTTAAGACCCTGAGATCAAGAGTCACATGCTCCACAGACTGAGCCAGCAAGGTACCCCATGTGTGTTTAATTTTTCACAAATGTCTGTCAAGAGTCCTACGACCAACAGGTACTTGTCATCACAGGAGGTCAGTGTAATTGGCACGTCTTTTTGTAAAAAAAAAAAAAAAAAGAAAGAAAGAAAGAAAGCAAGCAAGCAAGCACAACTTGGGTTGACTCTGCTTTATTTTGACCCAAGACAGTCTGTAAATCTCTCTGTGACACAAAACGTTGTCATGGTTATTCCCCATTTCATTCAAAATACTGTAAGATTCTACTGTTTGCAATTCTGTTATTTAAATAATAGAGTCCAGGGCACCTAGGTGGCTCAGTTGGTTAAGTGTCTGTCTTCGGCTCAGGTCATGATCCCAGGGTCCTGGGATCGAGCCCCACTTCGGGCTCCCAACTCAGCAGGGAGCCTGCTTCTCCCTCTCCCTCTGCTGCTCTGCTGCTCGTGCTCTCTCTCTCTCTGTGTGTCAGATAAATAAAATCTTTAAAAATAAATCAATTGAGGCACCTGGGTGACTCAGTGGGTTAGGGCCTCTGCCTTCGGTTTGGGTCGTGGTCTCAGGGTCCTGGGATCAGGCTCTCTGCTCAGCAGAAAGCCTGCTTCCCCCTCTCTCTGCCTGTCGCACTGCCTACTTGTGATCTCTCTCTCTGTCGGATTGATAAATGAAATCTTAAAAAAAAAATAAAAATAAATCAATAAAAATAAAAATAATACAGTCCATAAATTTCTCTAACTCAAGACACAATAAACTACAATATATAGAAACATGCTTATGGGCATGAACAAAGGAAGACCTGGCCACAGCCCTCCGTGTTGGAGGGCTCCTGCTCTGACTCCAGTAACACATGTGACACCTTAGATATGACAGACATTGTGTGGTTCATCAGACATCAAACAGTAGTAAGCTTACTTCCTTTTTTACTTTTAGATAAAATATAAATATGAAGGAAATGTCCTCTTTCTTGTACCCTCCACTATAGAGTCCAGTGATTTGGTCCAGTGGTTTCCCAACAAAGATTCTCTGGATTCCATCCAGAGCTGCTGAATCAGACTCTCCGGTTAGGCCTGCTTCTCCTCCAGCTCCCAGCATGCATTAGTCTGGCAACAAGATGATGGTCACCTTCTTGAACATTTCTAATGACAAAGAGCTTATTACTCTCAGGGTAACCCATCTCATTTTTGGAGTTCTTCGATTGTCAGAAAATGTTTTCTTCTATCTCCCTGTCATTCTACCTACCAGCGCAAGTATTTTGCTCTCTGGTGTCACGCAGAAAATGCTTCATACCATCTCTTCTCCCAGTCTCCCTCTCTACTCCCCAGACCCTTCAATCGATTCCCACTGGACTTGTTTTCTGGGATGTTCTTCCATCCAGTTCCCCTTCCCTGGCTGTTTTCCTACTGGGAAATGTTGCTTAATATTCCGTATGTCATCAGATGAGGTCAAGACGCTGTGAGTGGGTGACCTCCTCCAATTGCTGCTGCAGTGGCATCATTAATGCCAAAAAGATTCATCACTGCCAGCTGAGGCTCATGAGTTCTCTCCGCTTGGGTGCTTCATGTAGACACACTATATACATTCATTGATAATAAAAATACCTTTCATCATTGAGTGGAGGTATTTTCAAATCCTCATCAAGACATTCCCTGTGTTTCCATGTATAAAATATACTGGCCTGCAGTGCAAAACCCTCAAGATCTGATATTGTCTATTCTGTGTCTCTATTTTAGTCTCGTTTCATACCATAAAATATATGGATCCAGGCAAACAGTGGGCCCAGAGTCAGGGCAGCTCGTATCACCTTGGCCCAGTTCTACTGTGTAACTTTTATCCTTTCTATGTCTCTCTATGCTCATCAAAGAAATGAGAATATGAATGTCTGCACTGCCAACCTGAGAAAGTTTTAGCAAGAATTAAATGACTTACAAATTATAAAAGCCTTTTAAATGGTTTAAAAGAGTTATAACAATATTTTATTTATTATTATTATTATTATGCAACCTGTAGGTGCTTAATAAATATTAATGGGGAAATGAACTAGCCAGACAAACGATAGAGAGCAGACTGAATGATGATGAGAAGGGAGGATCAGAGAAAAGATAAGACATAACGTCAATTCCAGCTCTTGGCACCTTAAGCCAGTGTCTGTCACTGGTGGCAACACAGAAAGAATCACGATGCTTTAAGTCCGATGCAGTGTTTAAAGAACGCAGGGCTTAGTTTCTGGTGAGGGATCATCTCACCCACAATTCCTGTAGCTCCATGCAGTTAATGAGGCAGCTAGCAGCACCTGTTCAGAATTTACCCAGGAAGAAATGTCATGGGTAGGAGGCAGGAGCTAAGAGGCAAGGCTCACATTCATCAACACACATTGCTAGTCCTCCAGGGACAGCAAAATATTTAACTGCTGAGCAGAAAATCCTATTTGACTGTTTAAGTAAAAGGTAATGATTAATATCAAGCTAAAAGTGTGTGCCTTTCTACATTTTATTAAATAAAATACACTAATGGCAAATATATGAAATAAAATTGCATTTTTTTTAAGATTTTACTTATTTATGTGACAGAGGGAGAGAGACAGTGAGAGAGGGAATACAAGCAGGGGAAGCAGGAGAGGGAAAAGCAGGCCTCCCACTGAGCAGGAAGCCCAATGTGGGGCTCAATCCCAGCACGCTGAGATCATGACCTGAGCAGAAGACAGATGCTTAACAACTGAGCAATCCAGGTGCCCCTGAAATTGCTTTTGACAAGGTTTTCATTCTCCCATGAACTAAGCATCACAGGATATTTGGTTCTGCATTTAGTCATCTATCCATTTATTCAAACAAACATTTCTTGAGTGAATATTATGTGCCAAACTTTATCCCACATACGGAGGGACTAAAAGATGAATAACTTTATAGTCTGAGGAAGGAAGAGGACAGAGAGAGAGAGAGATGGAGGGGGCAGAGAGGGAAAACTTAAATGCAATATGACACGATAAATCACAAGTTGAGTCAAGATGCAGTGGGCTCACAGGTAATCTTTAAGCAGTGATGAATCACGACTCAGCTGCAGATCAGAGAAACCACTCTAGCTAGTTTAAAGAGGAAGAGATTTTATTTGGGAATCAGGTGCTAATGAAATCATTGAGAGGTCAGGAGGAGCAGTCTCCCTGCTGAGCCTTGAGGGCAGTCCTGGACCCATACTGCAGAATTATACCCCAAGGGGAGCTGCCCTCTTGGGCACCTTCAAGAAGGTTGGGAATCCAGAGGCTGCCAAAGCTCCAGGAATAGATCTCATTGGCAACTCTCCAGGGATGACAATTGTTCATTCCTGCTAAATCCTTACTGGAAGATAGATAGATAGATAGGTAGATAGTCAGTCTAATGGCCCACCATAACTCTTGCCATTTAACTCAGTTCTGAACTAAAGTCTTATGTGAATCCATCCGATTAGCAGAGCCAGAAGGCCTATCTGGAGCCCTAGCTTCAAGGCAGTCTCTTTGCAACCTTGGCAGTCCAGGAGCACCGGGAGCAGGTATGAACAGGTGCAAGCACACCCAGGCCAGCAGGGAATGTAAAGATAGAGATATCTGAAGGCAGAGAAGGGGGAGGGCTGAAGCTAGGAGGATCAGCGTGGGTGCGAACCTGAGCAGCAGTGGAACTCTGTCCCTGACCGGGTATGAACAGAACCAAGGACAGCATTTTAAACGTCACCATCTTTTTGTCATCACTGTTACTGACGTTTTAACACTAAAGGCAAACCCACACCAGTGCGGTGTGCTGGTGGAGTGAATACAAACTCAGAGTCGAGACCCAGCAACATTCTTTCTAGCTCTGCCGCTAACAGTGATCCTGGGATGTCACTCAATGTCTCTGGCTTCATTTTTTCCCATCTGTAAAATAGGGATAATTTCCACGATTCTCTGCTAATAAGTCAGGAATTAACAAGAAATTGAAGCGTCAAAACTCACCATCTTCGTGTGAGTTGCTTTACATGCGCTAGTGGGATATATATTTAATGGTGAAAGGGGAAGCTTCCCAGTATTTGCAGAAAAACTGACCTTGTGACCAGTACATTCCTTTCCTAATAAATACAGTATTATAATTTTGTGTGGATAATGTTACAATAACAGATGCCCAATAACAACTTGTTGATACCAAATTAAAATGTAGGCATCACGCAATTCAGTTTTCCTTGGCAATGCAGATCTCTTCCCAGCTCCCCTCTCCCGACTTGTAGGAACCTCCAACCACGCTGCACACATGGACCAGCAGGGTAAATAAACGAGGGAGCCAGAGTCTGCATCGTGTGCTGAGACCTGCGCTCAAGCCCAGGTGACTGCACGACAAGAGGAGTAGTCTTCTGTTCCGCGGTTTTCATACGTAATTCATCCGGTGGCAAGAGATGTATTTCATGTCGTTTGGAAAGTCACATGGTCTTTCCTTGTAATAACGGCCTCCTCTGCCCCTGCTTAGAGACCAAGTAGCTCAGCAGCTGTTGAAGGTCAAGCGAGACTGAGTCACCGAGTTACAGCACACAGACGGCGGAGCCCAGGTGGTGTCTAAATCACCTGCAGGAGCTCCGGTGACGTTAGAGGGCAAAGAACTTTAAATACCTCTCTCTCTCTCTATTTCTCTCTCTCTCCCTCTCTCTGTCCACCCCCCTCCCTCCAGACCAAGAGGAAAGGAGAAGCCAAGCAAGCTGTGAGAGATAATATACAATCAGATAAGCTTTTAAAACAGGTGACGAGCAGAGAAAAGTACAAATGAAACCAGAACTGACAATTCCATTTGATTGGCTTTTCTGCTTCACCATCTGCATTTGTGTGACAGTCAATGACGATCAGAAAGGAGAGCCGTACAAACCCAGGAAGCCACAAATGACCCCAGAATTAGACCCTGGGAGGTAAAAACCTGGGAGTAGATGTCTTCAAAGCAACCACCTACCTTTCCATCATGGAAGTAAAGAGTAATTCTGGGTTGAGAGCTTTCCCTAGATGAACACAGGTAGTTAACATATGTCACTGCTGTGTCTCTGTTTTTCCCTTTTTACATGCACACACACACACACATACACACACACCGCACACTGGAGAAGAATTAGAGAAACTTCACAAAGATGCTCTCTGCCTTAACCAATTAACAACTGCAAAATAAGAAATATGAGTCTACTATAATTGAATTGTCACCAGCAGTGCAAGAGGGCAATGCCAAAGTTTCCTTGTACTTATAATGAGGTTTTTCTTATATTACATGTCTTTTATTTCATCAGCTTATGCCAATTACTCCTGCCCGGTCTCTTTGACTAATGAGAATAACTGATCCCCACATACTTTCTATCTGCCAAAGTCTCATTATCCTTTAGCCTTCATGCTTTTCCCCAGAAAGCAGATAACACTTTTGATTTTATAAAGATTCCCTTAAAATTGATCACCATTTCAAGAAATTTCCTTGGCATTTTGGCCAACTTGACTTGCTGTTATTAACAGAGCGAAGTGTTTAAAAGTTCAGAATGCTTTACGCCTGCAGAGTTAACTAGCACCCAAGGGCGATTGATATGGCTAGGTCAAGCAGAGATTTTTTTTTTTCCTCTGCTTTAATCTTCTTAATGTGTGGCAGCCACTGAGAGTCTGTATAGAGCTTTGAGAAGATACTCTTGGGCTCAGGGTGGGGTCAAAATTATAGAAGAATGGCTCCTCTTACATCAGCTGACATACTATCTTTAAAGGGTTGTTATGAGGACTAATAAGGGCAGAGCAGGAACTGCAGAAATTATGGGGAAGAACACTATACAGAGCCAGAGAGCCTGGCACATGGTATGAGCCTTGGGTTGAACCTCAGAGGCCATTCCATCAGCATTCTCTGGGCCATCTCAGGATTCCTCACCCTGACATGACCACCTTGTCTGTGGAGGACACCCTTCCTCTGCAAGCAGGAGTCACGCTGTTATGGCTTGGTTCAAGAGGATACCAGCTGGTTCTCGAAGGCTGAGAGGATGACTATCCAGTTTACCAAGAGGGCCCATCTGCCCTCAGCAGCTAGAGAATGAAGTTTCCCTGGCATAATGCGGGGGGATGGATGGGTTAGCCAAATCCTTCAGAGGTAAAGAACAATGTCATCCAGCTCCTCCAACCAACCACCCCTACAAGATTCACAAAGTGGGAGAAGACCCTGGAGATTTCTTGCCTAAATATCCAAGCATAGCCTCATATTGTATTCCTGGTCTCTGGATAACTGCTTTTTGCTTCCTTTTGCCTGAGCAGCCTCAGTGCCCATGAAGTACCTGCAACACAGGGCCAAAGCTTCCACAGAGGCACGACGTATGAACCGCAAAGAACACCTTCGGCAATTGCAATTTTTCCCATTCTCTCCAAGCTACTTAACAGAAAACAAAACAAAACAAATCCCAAAATACCTACCTTGTTAATTATTTTAACCATTTGCCAGTTGCTTAGGTTTTAAGGAAGCTGTTATGTGCTTTAAAACGACATTTGTGTTAAACCAACGTAAATGAAGCCATGAACAAAGAAAGCTACTGTGCAGGATCATAGTTCATTGGAGGTGATAGTTTTTCCCCCATTTTAGCTATTTCACTCTGAGGACATGAAACTATTATCAAACCATCTTCCCTTGCAGGCCTCAAGGACAGATTTAATTTTGTACGACTCTCAGACTTGACGGCTAATAGCAATAATGCTGAACACAAACATCTGGACTCACTACAGGAAATCATTCCCTTCATTTTGAGAGCCAGGCACAGACCTGAGTGAAAGGCATCGAAGAGTCTCTGGCGGTTGAGGAATGCAACCGAAAGGTTTTCTGTGAAGTGAGGAGGGAGACTGACGAGAGAGGAAAAATGTTCAGAGAACATTTTCCTGCCACCCAAATGGTAATCGATTTGGAATTTTTATATTTAGAAAATGGTAGGGCACGTGGTGTAGAATATAGGATTTTTCATTCTTTTTAGAAGTAAATCACAAACACTCTTCGTTTCACCAAAATCATGCACTGTACCCTAACAAGGAGGAGAGAAGAGGTGCAGGGAAGAATTTTCATAATTGTATTTGAAACCTTGGTCTTAGCCCAACAAGATAGGGATAAGGTTGGTTGACACAAACCCCCATGCTAGAGATTTTGGAAACCCAATCTATCTCTAAATATCTGGGTAGGGAAAGGCATTTACAGTCACAAAATGACTCTTTTCAGTCTCTACTGAATTGATGTTCTCTCTGGGGTTTCCTATGATCACACTCTTTATGTCAGAGGCCTTAACATGGGACCCAAATCCTTCTCGGTGACTCCACTTGTCATTTGTCCCCTTACCTCTCCCACCTTGTAAATACACATAACAGAAATTTCACTGAAAAGGTGGGAGCCACCACATGGGTGTGATGGGGGACATGTTTTACAAGCTGTCACATCTTAAAACATTGTAAGAAAAGCACTTAAAAACCATATTGTTCCCTTTAGCTATCCTATTACCAATAATATCTTAGTGGTTGTAGCCAACCTAGCTATATAAGATCCCGTGGTTTTGCTGATTCTTCCCACTTCTCTCTCTTCACACCTGTTGTGGGTTGAATTATGTCCCTCAAAAAGATATATTCAAGCCCTAACCTCAGCATCTGTGGATGCGACCTTGTTTAGACATAGAGTTTTTGCAGATTGTAATCAAGTTAAGAGGAAGCCATTAAGGATGGTCCCTGATCCAATCTGACTAGGGTCCTTATAAGAAAAGGAGAAGGGACACAGACGAAGATGCACAGGGAGAATGCCATAAGACCACAGGGACTGAGACTGGAATGATGCAGCCTCGAGCCAAGGAACACCAAGGATTGCCAGCCACCACCAGAAGAAAAGAGTCTATCCGGAGCTCCAGATACTCCATGTACTCATGGAGTACTCATGTACTCCATGAGTACATGGCCCTACTAACATCTTGATTTCACACATCTAGCCTCCAAAACTGTGAGAGAATAAATGTCTGTTATTTTAAGCCCCCAGTTTGTTCTACTCTGTCACCTCAGCCCTATGAAAGTAATATAAGACCCCCCTCCTTTTTCTCTCCCTCCATCCCAATTTCTCAGCAGAGATAACTAGCATCTCTTTTATTATTCTGACACCTGCCCTTGGATCCTCAACTTTGACCCAGCAGCTAATGAATGTATTTTCTTATTCAAGGACAGCTCCCTCCCTAAGCGAAATTCTGGTGCCAGAGGCCAAGAAAATATTGTTTTTTTCCCCTGCCTATCGTGTAGTTAGATTTTAAAGCAATCCAAGTGCCCCCATGAGATTTGAGGGTCAAAACAAATTAGAGGCTGCTTGTGCTCAAATAAGGAGACCCCTTTGCTTCACAATCATTGACAGCTTTCTCTTGTCAAGAGGGACAAAGACCTGCATGCTTATCAGAATGTACAAAGCTCATGTGAACTGCCCTCTCCCTCCCTCTGCCTCATCCTGGACTGCTCTCCCTTTGCTCTTCCCTCTGATCACACTGCTTCTTTCTGTTCCTTATTTTCAACACAGCGTTACCTCTGCTACTCTTGCTGCCCAAGACTCCCTTCTCCAGACCCCTGCCCCAGCCTCTTCTTGAGCAAATGCCTCATGGCTCTCAGATCTCAGCTCAAGTGCCACCATCCTAGCAGAGGCCTCACATGCCACCCCCGGACCCAATCACATCCCCTGCCTACAGACCTTTAGGGCACCCACTGCTTTTCTTTAGTAATGTTTATAAGTTTTTAATTACAATAGAAACTCTTAATTGAGCTCCTGGGGGAGAATTAACTGGCGTTTTCAAATCCATCTGTAAAACGTATTGACTGATGGCCTGGGGCGTGATAGATGCTTGTGGCTTCTGCAGTCTAATACCCTCGTCACTTCTACCCCCACAGAATGAGCTCTAGCCCTTCTAAGAGGGCGTTGCTTTTGTTCCCCAACCTGTTTACAGCAGTTGTACTTGATGACTACAATTATGTAGTTTAATTAAATATCACATAAACTGATCAAATATGAGCATAAAAAGAGAGTTGCTCTTTTGAAAAGTGAAATGCTTTGGAAAGACTTGAAAACGTGGGGGGTGGGCAGTGGGAATTGCTCTTAGACTAGTGGTAAATAAGACAAGTGTAAAAGACTAGAGAAAAAAGTGTTAAAAATCTAAATGAACTCAAATTACTTGGTAAGTGTCTTTAAGTTCTCCCTCCATGTTAAAGTATCTGAAACGGGAAATTGTAGGTGATATATATTTGAATGGACTTTATTCAAAAAAGATGACTCTGGGGCGCCTGGGTGGCTCAGTGGGTTAAAGCCTCTGCCTTCAGCTTAGGTCGCGATCCCAGGATCCTGGGATCGAGTCCTGCATCAGGCTCTCTGCTTGGCGGGGAGCCTGCTTCCCCCTCTCTCTCTCTGCCTGCCTCTCTGCCTACTTGTGATCTCTGTCAAATAAATAAATAAAATCTTAAAAAAAATAAAAAATAAAAAGATGACCCCTATCAAATTTGGCAAATACAAGTTCATTTATGTATTTTAAGTAAGAAATAGAAGTTTACATATGTATATATACACACACACATATACACATGTATATACACATATGTGCAATATGTATATTCAGATATATAAAATATTAACCATATAAACATGCATATACACAGTTGACCCTTCTTGAACAGCATGCATTTGAACTGCATGGATCCACTTACATGCAGATTTTTTTTGATAAATATAGTACACTACTGCAAATGTATTTTCTCTTATGGTTTTCTTAATAACATTTTCTCTAGATGACTTCATTATAAGAATACAGTATATAATACATACAACATATAAAATATGTGTCCATCCACTATTTATGTTATTAGTAAGACTTCTGATCAACAGTAGGCTATAATTAGTTAAGTTTTGGGAGAGTCAAAAGTTATATGTGGATTTTCAACTGTGTGGGGGGTGAGTGCCCTTACCCCCCTTGTTGTTCAAGGGTCAACTGTATATGTATAAACCCACATACACATTTTAATGACTTCCCACTTTAACTGCATTTTCCAATTACCTAATCATCTATTAGTCTTGTTCTCACTGGAGAAAGGGCCTTCTACAGTATATATTTACTGCTGGGTTCATGTGATTAACATTCATCTCCTCCACTTGACTGTGAGTTCCATTACAACAAGAAGCATGTCTGTTTGTTTCAACCCCAGAGTTCTGGTGCCTAGCACTGCCCCATAGTACATACTCAGTAAGCACTATTCTGAATAAACAAAAGGTAATTTCACTTTCTTTTGTGCTGTGCAGACATAACATAATACAGCAAAATACTGAAGCATATTTATGAAAGATGCTCAAAGCAGTGAAAATAATTATCCCTCAGAATTCTTCAGAGCTGGCTAAGTGTTAACTTCGACTCTGCTGAAGACTGTTCAGGGTGTTGGGACACATTTGAGGACAGCGCTATCTTTTCTTTCTGATGGCTGCCCAGTTTTATCCGAATAGGACTCCGTGGATGGGTATGAATCTGAACCAGGGAACAAAGGAAACACATAATTCTCTTTTCTCCTCTCTTTATACTGTGAGAAATCTTTCCTCCTCCATGATCCCAGATTAGTGAACATAACAGATGGGTTTAATCCATAAAAATGAAAAACTTTTCCTATTTCAACTCCATTTCCTGCTTTTCTAGGTAAAACAAAACTTTCTCTGAGGAAATGATGCAAATGCACTCACATGTTCTTAAAAGATCCCACATAGCACAAAATATTGCCGTGAACTTTACCATGTTGCTTTTCATTTACTTTTAAAAAGAAATATGAAGGTGTAAGAGAAAAACAAAATATATAGATAGGATTTAGGAAATGCTTTCTAATCCCTGTTTCACTGAGACCTCCCTCCCTAAGCTTCAGTTTCCTGTCACATGGGATTGGTAAAAATACATACGCTCCCTATTTTATAGAATTATTGTAAAGGATTTAATTACATAGGATACATGAAAACCCTTGAAATACTACAAAAGGTGATACAAATGTATCCTGTCTATCACTGCTACTACAAGGTCTCCATGCCATATTTCCTCACCAGCTCCTGTCCCTGCCCTCCCTCGTGCCTGGCAGGCTGCACACAATTCATTGCCTTAAGCACAGACCCAAGCAGTCTTATGTGATTGCACTTGAGTGTACGAGGGAAGCCACTGATTTTGGAGAAGACAAGAATGGTCCTGCTCCAAAAAACCTCCTGGGGAAATCCATAGATACTCAATCCACATCTCTGCCCAGAGTCTTTTCTAGACAGATATAGAGAGGGGGCATAAGTCAGGGCCCCTGTTAAAAAGCACCATGTCATGGCCAGTATGAGTTTAAACTTTAACAGCATTGGTATCCATCTGTAAAATGTCATGTCTGTTGGTTCCATCCTAGCAGCTCCAATGTAGAAAATCACAAATCTGCCTCCTTCAATAAAATACAAAAGTCTAGAGTCTCTGTATAATATATGTGCACTCAAGCTATACTAATTTATTCTATAATTACTTTTATTTTTTAGCATTTTTATTTGGCTCTTATACTACATAATTAATGATGTTTACATGGAAAGGTTCTTTAATGTAAATGGCATAAGTGGATTACCGAGCAAGCCTTAAAACAAATAAACATTTTTCTTCTTTTAAAATTTTCTTCACTCTCCTCTGGCACAAGAGCAGAGTTTTTTAAATGTCAAGCGGGGTACAGAAATCAGGCTTCTGAGGTCCATTCTCCCCTGGTAAGACAGCCTTATAATTCTGTTTCCTGTAATGGTTGGCCCGAGGGGGTCAACAGTGACCTTGCTGACCCAACACATCCAAACTCAGAAGCCTGTCTTTTCTTTGGGAGGTTGCCACTGTTTTTCTCCGTGACCTTAAACATAACACAATATCTGGCCCTTACAGATCATTTCCTGCAGAGTTTGCTGGGGATGAGACACTCATGACATAAATAAACAAGCTCCTATAAAGACCTGAAAAAGACCAGAAAAGAAAACCTACCAGGTTTCTAAATACTCCTACCATGATGATAAAATCAATATCAGCCAGCTCTGGTGGGTGCCCCTCGAGTCAAAGTTCAGATTCCATGTTTCTTGAGTAGTAATACAGAGCCAGGTTACTATGAAATAGAGTTAACACGACAGTCACTACCTATCAGGACACATATGATCTTTTTTAGGGTATTCTCAAGGGAAAGCATTGAAATCAAAAGCCTTTTCCTTACTCCTGTTCTCCCAGATGCAAAGGCAAGGGGGATGGGAGTGAAGACGCTTCCCTCCGCCACACACATCCAGCCCTCAGGAGGCCTTTGTGGGGAAGCCTGGCTCCAGGTCATCTCTGGAGGGAATGGTGACATGCCCTCTAAAGTACCCTTCAAGTTATCTCAGGAGTCACCGACTAGACTCAACCAGCAGGCCTTCTCTAGGGCAGACTTCAGTCTCAGAACTGACCATAGAGCTGGCAGAGCCCTGGGATCTAACAGAAGAACTCAACCCACGTGAGAGATCCTGACACCAGTCCTAGCCATCATCTCAGGGCAGAGCTTCAAATTGGAGCCCTGACCTGGAGGTCAAGATATAGGTCAAATACCTAGGACAAGCATGCTTGGAGTGATCATAAATATACAAGACCTATTGCTGTACTAAGACCTTTATATTCTCTAAAGGCTCTTACTTTCACATCATTTCGAACATGTTAGTATGTGTACTCATCCCACATTTAATTATTTTGCTATAAAAAATTTTATAATTTTTCTTTTGAAATTCTTCAGCTAGAGTAACTCATTTAAAAATGTGCTGTGATTAAATAAATAAAATCTTTTAAAAATGTGCTGTGATTTCTTAACACTCATCATATATATTTAGGAACTCTCAGTTGGTGAGAGCAGCTCATCTTAAAACTGTTTTCAAATGTAATGCAATTGTTATGAACATTAAATCCAGCAATTAATGAAGCTGACACAGTATTATATTTTGTGACCATTTAATAAATGTTGATTAATTTTGCTTTGGCAGTTTTCCTTTTCTAATTTTGGAGGCTATAATTTTTCCCAGTCAGACTCCAGACATTTTCCCAGACAAGCTCATATGCCCAGCACTGTGAGCCCACTACCTAGAGGCTAAGCTTGTCCTCTGAGTTTTTGGCATTTAGCCAAGCACTCCTTGAATAACTGGGCATGGACTACAGTGAGTTCTTGGGGATTTCCAGCCATTTCATTCAACTTGTGCCCTTAACCCAAACAATCCTGTGGAGGTACCATACCTTGTACCATCACCTGAACAACCAAATTAAGTCTTACTAATTAAACTCAAATTCTGAAGATTTTTGTGAATTTTTGGCTCCTTAAAGAAATTTACCCATAACTAATGCTAAAAGACTTCACTGTTGGCCTTTGGTAAAGTCATTCTTTTCCTTCAGTGGATGAAATCAGGTTTCATAAATCCAATTTATTTCATTTTCTAATAAGAAATGAGATGTGGAAGCTGATTTGAAGTTGCATTCCTAGGAAGCTTTTCCATCGCTCCATAAAATGTGAGTTATGTGTGTTCCATTAAGGTGTTTATAACTATAACTTCTTTAAAAATATTTTATCAGCAATGTTAGGTGGAGTGTACTTTTTTCTCCCCCATGCCCTCAGAAAGGGATTAGGTCTTATCAGAGTGTATCAACCCAAAAATAATCATAGGTAGTCTACTGACAGTCACAAATTCCCCTCTTTTGCAAATGCTGTAGTGATAAAGTACAAATTTGAAAATTTTCCTTTCTAGATGCTTCTTGCAACAATATCACATCATCAGTGTAGTTTGTTTAGGAAATGCGTTCCTGACCTTGGTTTGTTTTGTATCTTCTTTAAAAATCACTAAATACATGAGGCACCTGGCTGGCTCAGTCGATTTAGTGTCTGCCTTCTGCGCAGGTCAAGATCTTGGGGTCCTGGGATAGAGCCCTGCATCGACTCTCTGTTCAGCAGGGAGTCTGCTTCCCTCTCACTCTCCCTCTGTGCTTGCTCTCTCTCTCTCTCTCAAATAAATAAGCAAAATCTTTAAAAAAATAAAATAAAATAAAAATCACTAAATACAAATTGAGTATATAGTAGTAAGCTCTTAGATACTGCCATCAGACAGGATGAGATGCGATCCCATCTCTGCCATTTTCTAGCTCTGAAATTAAGGCAAGTTATTATTTTTTCATCTGCAAAATGGTACCAATAATGATTAAAAGGATGGTTCCCCAGATTAAACAAGTTAATGAGTATAAAGCTGATGTATAATGAGCAATCCATGTTAGCTTTAAGCATTGCTCTTATAATTACGTATCATTTTCTATTCAAAGTACCACCATTCAAGCCCCCACACCTCAGCCCTGGAGTACTTAGGGGCCTCCTGCCTTCTCAGCTGGCACTCTGCTCTCACCTACCCCACCCCCTTCTCATCTCCTTCCCAAGGATGAGTGATCCTTTCAGTACGGAAAGGCAATCAGTTCAACTCCTTCCAAAACACAAACAAAAAGAATACAACAAAAATTCCTCCAGCTGTCCTTAGCACAAAACTGAAAGAAAGGCTCCTGCCTAACCTGTGTGGCCTGTTTGCACCTCTCTCCCCACTCTCTCTACGCCTCAGCCATACTAGTCTTCTATGCATTGTTGGTACCTGGCTCACTCCAGTCCGACTTCCACAGGCCTAGAGAGCTCTGTCCTTGCCCTGCCTGGCGCTTCACATCCCAACCTAAAAGCTACCTCTTCAGGCCGATCACTTCCACCTAATTTTTAAAGGTTCACATTCCTTCCCTTTCAATGTATTTAGCTCACTGAGCTCATGGCCTACTTTTTTTTTTTTTAAAGACTTTATTTATTTATTGGTGAGAGAGAGAGCGCACAGGCAGACAGAGTGGCAGGCAGAAACAGAGGGAGAAGCAGGCTCCCCACCGAGCAGGGAGCCGGATGTGGGACTCGATCCCAGGACGCTGGAATCATGACCTGAGCCGAAGGCAGCCGCTTAACCAACTGAGCCACCCAGGCGTCCCGAACTCATGGCCTACTTAAAGGATTACTTCCTAATATGTGATCTGCTTGCTTAATTTTAAGTTTGGGGAGGGTACAGCTGCCAGTTTCATCACCTCGTTCCCCATAACCTAGCAGAGCCGGGACCAAGGGGAGGAAGGCAGTCCACATTAAATGAATGAGTGAATGAACACAGGGAAGAGTTAAGAGCCTGAACTGTCCATTTTCAAAGTTGGCTCCTTATTAAGTGGTCCCCAAACAGGGTAGGCACCTTTTTTTTTTTTTTTTTTTTTTTGAAACATTTGGCCTTTGTTTCTGCGTCTCTCTTTTCCTGAGAAACAGCCCAGGGGTGGCCCACCCTACAAACGGGCGACCCGCTCTGCTGTGCGACCCCAGGAGGACGGCCGAAGCCCGGCGTGCTGGGCCGGAAGTCTGAACTGCCCATTTTCAAAGTTGGCTCCTTATTAAGTGGTCCCCAAACAGGGTAGGCACCTATTTTTTTTTTTTTTTTGAAACATTTGGCCTTTGTTTCTGCGTCTCTCTTTTCCTGAGAAACAGCCCAGGGGTGGCCCACCCTACAAACGGGCGAGCCGCTCTGCTGTGCGAGCCCGGGAGGACGGCCGAAGCCCGGCGTGCTGGGCCGGAAGTGAGAGCTACGGGGTGGGGTCCGGGCCGGTTCTGGCGGAAGTGCCGGGGTCGGAGCGGAAGCGGCGACGTAGCCGGCGGCCGGCTCAGGTGGGTGCGGGCGGCCTGGCGGCAGGGAGTGGGATCTCTGGTCCCAGCCCGGAGCCGGCGCCGGGGCGGGAGGCGGGGCACGCGAACCTTTCGCTGGAGTGCAAGCTGCCAATTTCGATTGTCGTTAGAGGGAATTTAATTAAACCGAGAGCCATAAATCCATGAACCTCCGGGGGGAGATTATAGGCATTTGTGTGTCTGCGTGTGTGTGTGTCTGTGCCTGTGTGTGCGCGCGCACGCCGCACAAGCGATGGCGCTCTGGGAAGGGAACAAAATAACGAGCGGGAAAAGGCAGCTTTTTAAGAAGAAGCAGGAAGCATCTCAGTTTCACGCTAATTCCAGTGTTTCACAGAAGCCCCATCCGGGGTTTAACTGAATTCTGTGAAGTGGCAATATAATCTCAATTGGCAGGCCGCTGAGATGACTGCCTTTTTAAATAAATATTTTTGAGCAGCCATGTTGACCTTTAATTGGGGGTGAAAAGGTTGAAAGGTGCTGTAGGGAACGTGGTTGAGTCCCGCGGTTTGGGAACCTCCTCTCTGCTTTACTGGCAAAAGCATTCCCCTGGGTGGTGAACAACGTGAGAATAAATCAGAGACAGTTCTCAACAAATACTTAGCCTTGTCGGCCACCCCTGATAAAAACCAGCTCATACAATTTTTTTAGTAAGTCCAGAGGTAAAGAATTCCCAGCGAAATTACTAATGGGAAAAGGCAAGTGCCTGTTTCTAATACTGTCTTTAACAAGGTTTTTGCCAGGATAATAGTTGTTCTTGTTTCTTAATATTATTTCATGTAGTACTTCATATTGTAGGGCCCTCGAAATATGTGTGTGTGTGTGTGTGTGTACATATACATATGTGTACACACACACACACACACAGTATGGCCCAGCTTGATCCCAAGCTACAAACTCCTCCAGGATAGGAATAGTGTCTAGAACCTGTTATACCTCCAACACTTTCTAGCACATTTCCCAATATAAGCAGGGCTCCTGTATCTACACATTGCCTTGGTGAAGCAGCCACTGCAACAGTATCTCAGTGTGCATGCCACTGTACAAGTTGAGGTAGCTGTTATAGGCCACAGTCCCTTCATTTACTAATTATATGAAGAATAGCTTATGAAAATGCATATGAAACTCTCTAACCAATATTTATCAATATTTGGAGCTACATACAGTGAGATTTGAAACACTTGGAAAAGAAAGTCTCCCTGGAAATACTAAGTGATCATTGTAACATCAGGGTAAGGCCCAACTAAGTCATGGTTCTGTGTGAAACGTCATAGCCTGATAACCTGAGTCCCGTTCTGCTGAAGAATTGTGTGGAACCAGAAAGTTCCGGTTGGGAAAATTAAGATTGGTGGGGCTGGTGCTTTAGACAAGCAGTCTCCCCAGATTTTCTTTCTTCATACTTTCTGTGGTCAGTAGTGGCTGCCTGCTGAGGAAGAATCAATATTTTTTTTGTCTCCTTCACTAGAAGAAAATGTGGCTATGTGGTTTTATTTAGATGGATTGATCGCAGGTAAGGTAATAGAAATGAGGATTTTCCAACTCGGGAATTTATTGGACTGTATTTCTATTTTATCCCAGATGTCTGGCTCTCGTGTACTCTTAAGTACCTGGAGGCAATGTGGAGATATGCCTTCAAAATAAGTTATTTTTAAAAGTTTTTGTATTTCATAATGTGTGCATATTCTAGCTGGCTGATGCGTTCAGTTACTCTAATGCCAGGGTTTGGTGTTTCACATATAGCAGGACCCTGAGGTAATATGGTACAAGTATGAAGGTTTTTTATTTTCCTTATTTTAAATCTAATTTTGCCACTGCTTTATTCAAGGAGTGTACATCAGAGGAAACCAGAAGCCAGCTGGGATTGTTCCTGCATGCAGTTTTAATCTTTTTTGCAATTATTTCGAAGGGGAGAAACCATCTGGATCCAGGGATCCACACAGGTAGCAAGGACTAGGCAGGCTTCCTTCATCCTTCCCCTAGTAATATCACATAGCAAGTTCAGGGACAAAATCATTTGAGAAAGAATATGCAACATGAAATGTTTGGGCTGAGTGTCTCTTAGATCATTATCCCACATCCCTAATATTCCAGTTACAGTTACAGGAACCTGGAGGCATGGAAACATCACTCTTTTTTTATTCTAATCTTTACCAAAGATAAGGTTTCTAGAGATAGAGGCAAAATTCAAGATACCTTCTGTTTTAAGAAAATATCCATCTCCCAGGATTTCAGAGCATTTCACCCTTAGTATCTGGTAATAACCATTTAACTGCTATAGGCTTCACTACTGCAGTACTGTATTTGTAAATTTTTCTTCTGCGCAAGGTGTAAGGTCCTAAAGGGTAGGGAAAGGATCTTAATCACTCTCATATTTCGATACCTGGCACAGTGCCTGACACATTGCTAACACTCAGTATATGCCACAGAAATGAAAACACAGTGTCCCTGAAGGGCGATTGGATCTATAATATGATTGGGAATACAACAGGTAGAGAAAAGGATTATATAAAACATTAACCTTTCAAGAGCTTATTAGATACAGTTATAAATACTGCAGTTACTAACACCTTGATCAACAGCTTGGAGTAGGGAAATGCATATTTGAGAATCTACAGATGGTCACCAAACTGCCTTCGAAGGAGCTATGTCCTGATCAGCTATAGGGCCTGAGTTTTGTTGAATGGCTTCAGGAGCCCTGTCTCCCCCTCCATTCAGGCCTTCCATGCTCGACTCCTCACCCAAAGACTTGTTGAGCAAATATATGGAGACTGTCTTTTTGAAGGTATACCAAATTACGAGTTTACCTGGGTCACTAATACCTTCATTTGGTCCTTCCTTAAGGAGAGACAGTCTATGTATGGTCACTATTTTAAGACTAGGTTGCCCAAATAATATTGTAAGAAAGCCACTATCATCTTTTCTGCTTTGCTCAAATTCCCAAGGAGTTCAAAACTGACAGCTTTTTGTGTTATAATGGGGCAGGCCTGTGGAACACACTGCTTCCTTCTGTTGCCAGTGGGACTGCAGCAGAAACCAGAACATTACTCCTGGAAACAAATGAACTTCCTTTCGTTGTTCCTGTACTTTTTCATACTAATCACGGGGAAATGGCTTCTAGTTTAGTCAGGAGGAAGGACATGAGATTGAATTATTTGATTTTTTTTAACTCTTTACTTTTTAAAACATATAGTTCTTCCAGTCAGCCAAGAGAAAGAATAGTGTTATTTAATGGAAATTCAGTCAGCTGAGTCAGCCTAGGACGTGAGAGTGGAAAAAAAGAGATCTAAGTTCAGCTCTGTTACTCCATGTTCAAAAATGAAATTAATCTGTATCTTCTTAGATTTAGAGACCAAAACCTCATTCTTAAAAGAATTCTGCTGGCTGAAGCAGAGGCTTTCCTCACTCTCCATCCTTGAATTAATCTTTAAACACAATGTCCTACCAGTTGTTTGGTATGCTGAGGATTTATGTATAAAGCTTTCTGACGTTTTTTTTGTTTTCTTTCTTTTTTTTTTTTTTTTAGAGAAAGGAGGTTGAACTTGGAGATCCCTAGTAGTTCTGAAAATTCTGTGTTGGTCTCATTATGTATAAAAATAAGCCATTGTTCAAGGAAAAATACAGAAAGATGAACCAAAAAATGCAATATGAAAGGTTTCAGGAAGACATTAGTTTATCCATAACGCAAAGAGATCTTTGAAGTCACTTCCCAGTTCCAAAATATTAAGACATCCCCATAAGTGTTAAGTAACAGAATGGGATCCGAGGATTGTAGAATCTGACATCACTGAGAGGTGTGGGTGCACGACCTCAAGAGAATATGGTTCCCAACATTCAGATTGAGCAGGCCTAGGTATTGTTGGTATCACAAGTCGAAGAAAATGCTCACATTTAGTAATTCAAAGTTTCCAAAGTCATTTGCTACAAAATGGCTAAAAATGAATGAAAAATCTTTCAGGTCTTATGTGGTCATGAAGATAAATTCATCTCTTTGGCAAGATGAATTGGAAATGGTGGGGGTATAAGTGATGAATGGATGACCTTGCCTGGGTGGGCAGATTTTGAATTGCAAATAGTTGTTTTTGGACATGGGGTTGTGTGCTTTGTAAATAGCAAGGAAACTGGCATTACTAGCTGGTTATAATAAAACTAAGATGTTTTAATGAAATTGCCTTCTTTCTGGGTCAGCATTAAATACCAGAGATATCTTCAAAGGGGATGGGTCATTTTAGTTAAGAAGGATAATGTGGAAAGGAGTCAGCATAAGTCCTTATGCACTTTGTTCCCATCCCTTGAACTAGAATGATTTTGCCCTCATCTTAATGCCATCTTTATGGAATGAAGTAATTTTCAAATTGGTTTTTAACTCTATTAAGCCCTCATGTATGATATAACCCAACCACATTATTCAGGTTTTCTTGGCTTTCAGGAACAGCTTTGCAGCCATTATGTTGTAATTGTACGGAACATTGCTGCAACTCTGAATTCAGAATATGCCTCTTTGGCTCAAGGCCAAATGCTGAGTCAGTGTCTTTGGGATGAGAGGAGGGGTGCAGTGTGTGCTAGCCCTACTGTGTTAACAGGAAGTAGTCCAGAATCGTCTCTGGACGCCTGGGGTTCTAGAGGGAGTGTATAGTAGCAGTACACTACTGTTTCTGATTAGCATCTTCATTATTGTTTTCTTAGCTTAATGTTTTTCTGGAAACCCTCCCCTGACATTTTCATGTGCACCAAGCCCATTACCAAGCAGACTCCTCTAAAGCAATGATCTGGAAAGTGTGACTGCTAAGGTCCAAAGATTCTAAAACAAACTCTTGTTTACACTAAAGATTCTTCTCCCCTTCCACTTAACATTTGTCATTTTGCGAGGCAAACGTAGGGGTGCTTCTGGATGTGGAGAAGAATGCAGAGATGATGAGGGTTTGTTGTTAAAAAATATTTTTAAAATATGTCAAACAGAAAGAGAAAAATACATCATTCCCCTTTCGAGGCGCTTTTCCATCTCAGATGCTCAGCTGCAAGATGAGTGCCTGGCAAGGCTAACGTCACCTCCTCTACTGGGTCTTTATGGATGCTAGAGCTTCCTGATTATGACTGAGGAGCTGGAGAAGCAAGTGTGCAGCGAGCAAGCGCCTGTACACCTCTGCCTGGATCTCTGTGTGAATTTTGGTCCTCTTTAGATGGTCTAGCATTTTAGGTTCCCACAGCTGCAAACTACTTCAGATTCTCTGGGGACTTCCAAAGCCCCGGGCTATGGCCATGGCATTTCTTCAGCGTGTGAAGCCCCTTCTCCGATCAGCAGGACATTTGACATCAAAGCCTTTGGGCACAGTTTCTCCCCATCTCTGTCAAATGAGAGAACAGGGCAAGGACTAGCATCTCTGTTGTCCAGCTGATGAAGCTGAAGCTGAAGCAGATGAGGAACTGCCCAGCATTTCAGAACTAACGAGGGGCAGTTGCCTGTCTTTGGGGTTTATATTTATGAAATCCTCACCTAAAAATGCACCCAGGAATTCAAACATGCTGAATTTCTGCTGAAACTGTATGAGGAGTGACTCTGAAACTCTTAAATGAGGAATTATCCCATTGGTGCTTAATTCCCCTGACTGATGATTTAGCAGGAGCTGTGTTTATTTACATTTACATAACATTTATTTTGACCTCTCTACACAAGTTATTCAAAATTATTTTGAAACAAGTTTTGTCTTGAAAGACAATCAATAAAATCCAACTTTACCATTACCTAGGCAGCTTATTTGATGTACATGGGTTGATGTCCTCAACTGGTAAAATGGATGAATTTTTTAATCTTTGAAAATATAAAGGCAAGTATTGGGAAGGGCAACTGGAAGGGTCTGTTCCAAACCTATCAAAGGGAAACCTTGACTCCTCGAAAACTAGATTTCAGTGTCCTGTTCTGTAATTTTCTGAAGCCTGAGAAAGCTAAGCCAGTACTGGATGCCAAGATATTAGCAGACTTACATGGACTTAGTGATATCCTGAGAAGATAAATGTGCTGGTTCTTAATCAGTGATATACTGTCTCAGAAATTCCTACTTAAGTAATACCCATAGTCTGAAATGTTCAGCGACTTATGTTTGAAATATTTTTCAGTTTTGCAATTCCTTATTTCTGAGATTGCTATAGTAGAGATTTAAATCTTACTTTTGAGGCCAGTAAAAGCACATTTCAGTCACAAGAACCATCATCATAATTGCTTTTCTTAAAGATTTACTTATTTATTTGAGAAAGAGAGAATCTCAAGCAGACTTCCCACTGAGCAGGGAGCCTGATGCAGGGCTCCATCCCATGAGCCTGAGATCATGACCTGAGCCGAAATCAAGAGTCGGACATTCAAATGACTAAGCCACTCAGGCGCTCCTTATTATTATCATTATTAATAATAATACCCTACTTTTAGCATTATTTTAGTAATAATGTTAAAGCTGATTTCTCTATTCTGCTTTGTAACCGATACAGAGATTTTTACATTCATTATCTCTTTTGAAGATAACCCAATCAACTTTTGCCTTCACTCTTCTCCAACGCACTGCCTCCATCCTCACTAGAAATAACCGCTTTTAGGTAAGATGTTATTTTAGGCAAAACCAGACAGGCAGTTCACTTTAAGGGTAAGCCTTGGTTAGAAGATTTCATTATTGTGAAGCACCCTCAGACTCATCCCATCTGATTTGTGGTAGATTCTTCCACCACCCCGTTCCCATTCTAGAAGCACTTTTTTCCCTTGGCTTCTGTGATGACACACCTTTCTGGTTTGCATTGTACCTCACCAGCCTTTCCTTCTGCTGGCTCAACACAACTTCTAAATGTTGGATTGCCTCAGAGATCTGTCCTGTACCGTCTTCCTTTTCTGTATTATTTAGATTATCTCATCTAGTTTCGAAGCTGTAAATACAGTCCCTAAACTGATGGAGTCTCAGATTTTTGTCTTTGGCCCTAGCTCCTCTCCTGAATACTAAACCTGTATATGCCACTCTCTCCATGAGCTCCAACTTGTCCCTAAGGGAGCTCTCAGTCCTGTATACTCTGCAATCTATTTCTGCATCAGTTGTTCTCATTTTAGTAAATGGTGCTGCCACCCACCAGAGGCTCAAGGCCCAAACTGGAATTGTCCTCACTGCATCTTCAATTTCTCACATCCAGTTCAGGGCCAAGATCTGTTGGCCCCGTTTCTGTCCTTGTCCACTGCACCATCCTTTCTTACCTTGACTACGCAGTGGCCCTCTAACAGGGTCTCTGCCCCTCAACCGCGCAATCCATCTTTACACAGCACCTCAAGTAATCTTTTAGGATGTATATAAGGGGTGCCTGGGTGGCTCCTTCAGTTCAGGTCATGATCCCAGGGTCCTGGGTTCAAACCATGCATCAGGCTCCCTGCTCCTCGGGAAGCCTGCTTCTCCCTCTCCCACTTCCCCTGCTTGTGTTCCCTTTAAAAATAAACAAATAAAGGGAATGTACATGAGAATGTATATGAGATTCATGTTACCTCCTTCTTCTAAATCTAATTGTAATTAAAATCTCAACATGGCCTGTAAGGACTTAGGTGATGTGACCCCACAGATGATTGTTGAGCCCTGTCTCCTGCCACTATTTACTCTGCTCCAGCCATATGGTCCTGTTCGTTTCTTCCAGTAAGTTCAGGTTGTCCTCACCTTAACGCCTTTGTACTTACTATTCCTCTCTCCAAAATGTTCCTACTTCAGATTTTTGCACCTTCTCAGCCTTTATCCCAGCAAACCTGACACCAGCTCAGAGTACTTATTTCAAGGACCTGCCTCAGTTACCATCACGCCACCTTGTCTACTCCTTCTCCTCTACTTGTCACTCTCTGATACTGTTTAATGTCACTAGAATACGGACCCCAGGAGGACAGGTACCTTGCTTTCCCGGTCACCACTGCACCTGGCACCTATAAAAGCCTCTAACACATGGAAAACTTCAGATAATTGTGGAATAAATGGGTGACTCTCCTCCCACACCTAGGCTGTCCTAAATGACCTCTCTTTCCCACCTCCATTCTTTCCTCTGACGTCCATCCTGCATGCTGCTGCTAGATCAGTCTTCCAAAACACTGCTTTTATCACAACACTCTCTCATTCAAAACCCTTCAGTGCCTCCCATCAGACAGACCACAGCACTCCTTCTTCAACACCTTTGTGTCTCACCACCTTTAGAATGTTTCCCCTTTTTTGGACATACCCAAATCCTAGATGATTTGGGATCCTACTCTTGTGAAACCACCTCTGACCTCAGCCCACAGTATCCTCCTTTCTCTTATAGCATTTAAAGGTGCACATTAGATGTTGTGGTTGCAATCGCTCCTGTATTTATATTGTTCCAGTTTAGAACTGAACTACCTTCTCCTGAATCCACTGAAGTATATCCCTCTATTATTCCTGTTGCTTGCATCTAGTATGTGGACGTGACTTCTCCATGTGACTTTTATTTGGAGGGAAAGAAATGGGCTAAACACCGAACAGGATGAAGAAAAAAAAATGGTTTAATTTTACAGAGAATTTGAAGGAGGTGGGATACAGGGACAGAACACACATATTAAGTGGTAGATTTGAAAAACTTCAGTGAGGGGCGCCTGGATGGCTCAGTGGGTTAAAGCCTCTGCCTTCGGCTCGGGTCATGATCTCGGGGTCCTGGGATCGAGCCCCACGTCAAGCTCTCTGCTCGGTGGGGAGCCTGCTTTACCCCCACCCTGCCTGCCTCTCTGCCTACTTGTGAGCTCTCTCTGTCAAATAAATAAATAAAATCTTTAAAAAAAAAAAAAAAAAGAAAAAGAAAACCTTCAGTGAAATTATAATCTTAGTGTCTTGGCAATGCCCACCCTTCAAACAGTTAAAGAACTTAACAGAACAGTGTGTTGAATGCAAATTAATGTAGCACCATTGAGTATAAACAGTGGAATAGAGACATCCAGACACTTGGAAATCTCACTGTCATGGTAATAATTTGAAGGGAAAGGAAATAGGGTTTTGTTCCTAAGCACTCATGTGACCAGTCATTCCTTTATAGGATTGATTTTCTACTGCCTTCTCTGGCCCCTGTGTGGTGAACAAACCTGTTGGCACTGAAATCTGGAAATAGAAGCTACAGGGAGTGAGATGGATGTGTGGTGTGAGAAGCTGTTTCTTGCTCCCCAGGTCTGGGGCATGATGTAGGGCTACTCATGGTTTCATGTGTTATGTGGGATCAAATCAACAGTCAAACTCTATGGTCAGAATGAAGCTGTGGTGATTGTCTCACAATATATATAAATACCAAATCATATTTGTACACCTGAAACTAATTAAAATGTTATGTTAATTATACCTCAGTTTAAATAAAGAAGGAAAGAATGAAGCTGAGCACAACACCATGTACAAGTGGGCCTACAGGTGGGTGGTTGGCTTCAATCTTTGTTGCCACATTTCATCTCAGCTGGCTCCACCTCTCAGGCAGCCCCCCTGGCCTGGTCCTCTGGCTGCTGAGGCTACAGAGCTAGAAAAGCACCTGTGATCCCACCTATGCCAGTGAGTGAGGGTCCCACTCCCTGTTTCTGTTCTGTAGCCTCATTCTTGCCCTGCTTAGCTCCTTGGAGTTGACACGTCACAGTATCAGCTTCATTATCAGCTTTGGGGATGTCCCTTAATGCTGCCTCTCCTTGTCACCCAAATCCCAGGCTAGGCTCCCACTTGTTTGGGAGAAGAGGTTTGGACAAAGGGGAGACAGAGGGGCACTGGGGTGGCAACATGTGTCCCTGTTTCCCTGCATTAGGTTGAGCCCAGTGACCTCATCTCATTACATAAATTTTCAGTAATCTAGAATGATGGGCTTTTGTTCCCAGTAGAGGTATGTTGGTGTATGTGTGTGTGTGCATGCGTGCACACACACAAGTGTTTCTAGTCACTTGGGTAAAAATAGAAACATTAACTTAGATGGTAATGAATGTGAAATGAGGGCTTAATATCTCATATGGCACAGATGACTAAACGGAAGCCCTGAGCCTCTCCTCATGGAACACACGTTCAGCAGGAGCTACTGTAATAGTGTTTGGTTAATGTCAGCTCAGCATTAAATTTACATTATACTCTTGTGAAGCTCCAACATTACCTGTTAATAACCAAGGCAGTACCTGGGCTTATACAGACTTTTTCATTTTGCTCATGAACTAACACTGCAGCTTGCTGATGAGGGATCATGTGAGCCTGGAGATTCACGTGCCAAAGGATGCTTTGTATGAATAAAAATTCTGGTCAGTGAAGGTCAGTTTCTCTACTCAAGCGAGAACAATGTTGTTTCTCTTCTAATCAGACACATGCAGTGTTTGAAGAATCCAGGGGCCCTACATAAGTGATATGCAGCCCTAGTCTGGGCAGCTCCTCATGCAAGAAATGAATAATCCTTAATAAAGGCTCAAACGACCCTGGCTTCTCTCTGTACTGTAATCAGTTGCTTTAATGGTATGCCCTTGAGTGCCTCACAGGGGAAATGCTATAAAGTTAAGTTATCTTCCTTATCTTGGCTTCAAGGAGGGCTGAATGGGTCCAATCAGTCCTCCCCCATGTTGTATTTGATTCTGCCAAAAAGCCCACTGGAGTCAGCCTCAGTTTGTTGAAAAGCCAGCATTCCCTTTCTCTGTCGGGCTGATCCATGCCTCTGAGCAGCCTGGACTTTAAACAGCAGGAGTCACCATCTTTATTGTTAGGCTGTGGAATTTGTTTTAGGCACATTCTAAATCCAGTCTTATGCCTTTTACTTTTTTTTTTTTTTTTTTTGTCTATGACAAAGGTGACCCATTTGTGCTTCTTTGATATTATGAACACAGCTCTTTTTGCTTATATCACAGAGGCATGTAACAAAATACAAAGGATGAAATTGTGTCTGTGTGTAGTAAGGACACAAGTTTCATGACTAAATTCAATGACATAATCAAAAAGGTGTTGTCCTCTCCCAAGTCATGAGCTACCAGGCAGAAACTGCCTTTCAGAGTATTTTTTTACAATGCTGAGATACTGTTCAAAAATAATAGAACTAATGAAAATGTCACATTGACAGAGTAGCCTGTATTAAGATTTTACTTCAAGAAGGCATGATTCACTGAGTGTGACATTGACAGCAATAGTGTTAGGGTTTACAGAGTTAGTAAAATATTCTAAGAAGAGTATGATGCAGTGGCAAATGGGGTGTATCATTTTTCATTTATTTCTAGAACTAACTGGACTCCTGTGTTCAGAATTTTAGACTTCAGATCTTATTTCTGCCCAGGAGAGGTATAGGGAGCTTTTTAAATATCATACTCTAATATAATATTCTAATACAGTGCTTACAAAGAAAGAAGTTAATTTAACAATGTGGTAAAATGCATGTGCCTTAGGACATTCGGAAAATATGCAGGTAGTAAAACTGCATAATGCTAATGCATTTCTCCATAAACAGATGTGCCATGTTTAAGTGATTAAATACAAGGGAAAAGGTGGAAGTGGGTCTAACAGTGGAAAGAGAACTAATTTTAAACAGAATGGTTGCAGCATCACTGAAGACTCAGCTCTCGGGGTTGGGTGAACAAATATTCCAGCAAATCTGGAATGAATAGCAACTCTGTTTACTATGACAGGTTTTATTTGTCTTGGGTGCAACCAAGACCACATGCTGTGTTTTGTCATGTTGGAAATACTGAAGCAGATTTCCTTTGTGAATGTGAATTTTTTTTTTTTAAAGCCTTAACACCTCAGTCTCAACTCAGCTAGGTAAAAGCAGTAAGTTCTCCTTTCCTTACCATCCAGACATCAATAAATCCTAAATCCCTCCACCAAAAGCATGCAGCTGTGGTTCACTATCCTGGTGGTTGTCTTAGGTCACTGCCACAAATGGCCCAATCCTTCTCATTTCCAAGAACTATCTTTCTTTCTTTAACAAAACTAATTTTTTGTTTTCTTTCTCACCTATAGCACAGCTCCTTTAATTCTATTCCCTAGGAAGATGTGCCACTGTGATTATAGGGCTTTCCCAAAACCAAGGATGCAAAACTTTTTACCTAGTGTAAAAATGGCTAGTAGTCTACCTTCCCTCCTCATTCATATCCTGTGTAGACAAAGCCATGCTTAGAAGCTGTCGTCTCCGACCACATTCACCTATTGGAGTTGCTGATTCTGCTTAATTTATAAAAAATGTGTATACCAGGGCTTAAAACTTAATTGAGAGTAGCACAGCGCACTGTACAATTGTTTGGATCCACTTTCCATCTTGGAATAATGGTGGGTAGCAGATCATTGCAAAGTGCTCATTACATTCCCTTTTATGTGTTATCGAGATCATTCAGTTAACAGGGAGATCCAGGGAGAAGTGGAAGGCTATGAGTTTAAGAGTGAAGGAAAGATTATTGTTTTCACAGATCAGAATCCAATCTTTTTGTCCTGTGGTCTTTACACTAGTTTGATAGGGCTGGTATTTTTCTCTAAAATCGTATCATTCTGTTTGAAATGAGTTTAAGGCTAATCTTACGCTAAGAAGCCTAGTCAGCACTAGAGATTAGCACATAATTAATATAGTCATGCTCTGTGAAGAGCAGAGATCAGAGCTGGTGGTGAAGGGGTTGGAACCAACTGTAGGGCCCTGGCCCACAGTCTTATGGATACCCTGAAGAATACTAACATTTAGTTATAACATGAGCTATGCTCAGTTAGTGACTGCTGTGCACATTGAGTGTCTGGTTAGGGTTAGAGGGGAGACTAAAAAGGTGGAGAAAGGTTCACTCCAATACTTCAAATATTCAAACAAATATCTGAATACCTACTATGTGCCAACTTAATTATAGATGCTCAGGGATACTGGGGCAAACAAGTACCCGCTCCTGTGGAAGTCACACTATAATAGAGGGCGACAGAGGTAAAGAAGCCATTTCAGGCAGTAAAAGATAAAAGAAAACCGTAGCAAGGCATAGGGATGGAGCATGGTGGGCCGGCCAACCTTGGTAAGGTCGTCACTAAGGCATGACCCAGGCCAAATGAGGAGAAGCTACTTAAGAGCTTTTCATGCATAAGGACAGCTAGTACAGAGATCCTGATAAAGAAATGATCTTTAGGTATTCAAGAAACAGAGAGGGAATCTTTGTAGCTGCCGCTTGCCAGGATAAGGGAGGGGAAGTTGGAAAGCAAAGTTAAGAAATGAAGATCCCAGGAATGAATCATTTTGAGAATATTGATAAATGACAAAGTCAACAGTGCATATGTGTTTTAAAAGTGAAATTATCATATCTGTAGTTTTAAGGACAAAGCTGGAGGCTCAGTAGAATAGGAATAAGTAGGCTGTCTTATGTCGAGCAAAGAAGCAAGATGAGGGAGCTTCAAAGCCTAGTGTTTGACATGCTGCTATTACCAAGCTGTTCGTGTTGGAGTATCTCCAGTAGTAACACTAGTACACTTGTGTATGTTTTTAAAAATAATGGCAATCTCCTTTTAAAATACTTAAGAAGTTGAGTAGATTTTTGCTCCTGACAAGTCAACTCAACCTAACTCTCCCCTATAGGTCCTCTTAGTACAACTCTGTGTTTCCCCATCTTTTGCAGCAGAGTGAGGCATGGATCTCCTAAGTGACAACCTTAACTGTCAGTTGGGGATTTGTGCTCCTTACTTACTGTTCCTTTACCATGAAGGTGGCTGTGTGTTGTTGAATGCTTGCCAACAAGATAAGCTATCTCTGCAGATAAGAACCATCTCAGGAAACCTCCCCATTTTAGGGAATCATCAGGATGCTGGCACAATCTGCAGGTGAAATTTAATTTTGTATTCAAATTAACAAACCCATGCAGTTTGCCTGCAGAACCCAAGTGATTAGGCACAGAGCTCATCCATAAATATGGGTATTTTCCCATTCTAAATTCTGTTTTGTTTGGAATACAGTGAATGTTGAGGCATCATGGAGACTTGCCAAACATCTGGGCCTCTCTGACACTCCTGGAGTCCAAGAAGCAATTCTCAAGTCATCAAATTCCACCATAGGCTTGCAGCTTACTGTTCATATTATAAACAGCAAAATCTAGGGCACATAAGTTTATTGGTCTATTTTTCTTTTGGCAGACTTAAGATGCTCTGGTTTCAAGGAAATAGCGTGCATCTTGCCAAATACTCCCTTCAACTCCTCATGAGAAATCTCTCTGCCTTGAAGACCGTTCTTCCTGTGCTGACCTTATTTACAAAGGTACAGAGTTAAAAAGTAAAATTACTACTTCAAAAACAAAAAGTGTTAAATTGTTGTCTGAAGAAAGTTGTACATTTAAGAAGAGGGATGGGGAAACGCTGAAAGGAAAGCAATGGAATAAGCTGTCCTCAGACCTGTCCTCCCACTTTACAGTTGCAGTTATAATGGTACTAACCCTGGTTTCTACCCACATGCCTCATTGTCTCACACTTTTCAGTGGGAAAACTAATATATTTAATAGTCTGCCAATCCCTGCATTGGAAGGAAGAACTATCAGAAGAGAGATGATGTTTATAAATATATCACTTAGAAACATAATTAATTCTTGTGATGGCTATGTTCCATAAAGTCACCACAAACACTGAATTAGTGAACTAATTTAGTGAACTAAACCAGTGCTCCCAGGGGAGGTTATGGTTAGACTCCAGTGAGCTGCTGGTCACATTTTGTCAGCTGATCAATACATAGCCTTGTTTGGCATATGTTTCTGTTTAAAGATACTTTATTTACTTTGTATTGTTGATTCATTACACCAAATTCAGGGCCAACAGCACCATATCTCATGCCTGAACAAAGTTTATCTAACACAGTATTTTCACCACGAGGCACATCACAGCCTTCTTATGCTTGGAAACACTGCACAACACTACACAGCCCTCTACATGGGGACCATTCTAAATAGCCAAATCAACAAAAAACACAAAAATGCAAAATGCATGACACCCAGTAGATCAGGAAAAGGACACCTGTTGACAAGTGTGAGACCTGAAACAGTAAGTCGGATCATTGTCTTATTCGACCTCCGCTGGCAATGTGCACTCTCAGTGATTCAGATTTTTCACTGTTCTGTGCATATCCTCAAATGTCTGCAGATAACCACAAAAGTGCCACAGATATTGGTTTTGGGATTACAAATAGATTTTAGTGACTGACAAATTTGCAAATATGAAAGCCACAAATAACAAGGATTGACAAGTACAACTGTCCTTGTTTTCTTATCCCTAACACGAGTTTTAAGCCATAACTTAAAATTGAAAATTTTTGATTAGGAAAGGTTCATCAACCTAAAGTTGAAAAATTTTAAGAGCTTTTTACCCTGAAACTTGTAATATAAATATCACTGATTTCCTTTTACTAGTTAACATTACTTTGTGTGATATATAATCAAAAAAAGAAAGGACAGGGTAACACTTAATCTCAGGGAATAATATTCCCAATTCAAGCAAAAAAACTTGTCTTGTTTAATATGTTTTTCAGATTTCAGGCAATCTTTAGCAATCTTAAAATATCTGATGGCTGTCTAATAACAAAGTTTAAAATAGTTTTTTAATAATTGAATTTCTTGTTGTGAATACTTAATCTAAACTGCTTTTCATATCCATAGTATATATTGTATTGTTGGAAATTATGGAATAAAAATAATTCACTATCTGTGTCTACATATGAGAAATGCATATGAGAATTAGCCACAAAAATAAAATAATCCCTTAAGGCTAGAGGTGCTCACTCAGCCTAACTGTTACGCATTATTTTTCAGTTTGAGTAATGGCCAAGTTAGCCATAGACATCTGGGGAGGAGGGAGCCACACTAATCTTTCATTTAGCTTAAAATTTGTATTGAATCCTTGGTATGTGTCACTAGGCATATAAGATTGGCCAATCCCTGAGCCATTTGTGGTCAAGAGGGATATGATACACTGCTGTCTCAGCCTAAGTCAAGTGTTCTACCCTTTTTGTTCAGGGATTCAGTCAGCCACATGCCAAGAGCAGTTTTTCTGAGGCAAAATCACAACATTCTTCCTACCAGAAAGGGGAGTGGGATGGCTAACCCAATGAACGTCCATTCCATTCTAGGGATACATTAAGTACCTGCTCTCCTGGTACTGTGGAAAATCCTAGAGAAGAAAGTTTGAATGGCCCAGACCACTGAGTCTTAATCCTTTTTCAGTTCATAGGCCTCTTTAGAAGTTGATGAACCTTTCCTAATAAAAATACACTTACACAGAATAATGTGCACCAATGTCCAAGTTTACAAAAACAAAACAGAAAATGTGATCTAGGTTTGACTGAAGTTTTTTTTTTTTAACATAAAAGCAAAATGTTGGTATATTTAGTGCTTCTTTAGCTTGTTCTTTTTCTAACAACTTTTGCTTTTTGAAACTTTCTTAGAAAATTTCAATGTGATTCTCTTAAAACATCACAGGCTATCCATAATCTGTTTCTTGATGGTGCTCGTAATAAATGATGAGCCTAATTCTCTGAACCAGGAAGTTAGGGCCAGAAAGACCCTAATGAAGAAAAACTGCCTTTTGATGATCTGGGTCCTTATTTCAAAACAAGCTGGGAGTTAAACTGGAGGAGGGGCCTTTCTTTTACGTAACAGCTCACCTCTTCCTGTCATGTTAAAAAGCAGGTTTTATATAAGCATCGGTAATGGTGAGTCTATTTTGAGCTCATGCAAGAGAACCTATAGCTAGTAGCTGTTCCTAGAGTCTAGAGCTGAGACTTTAAAATCTGCCAAAGATCCACAGCATTCTCAAAAGACTTCTCTACTAGATGGTTCAAGAATACAAACAACCGGCACTAAAACTTGCTTGTTCCTCAGGCAGAGAATTAACCTGGGAAGGCTACTGCTGACACTTGCAATGAGAAAACAGGCAGACCATTAAAGAGTTGGTACAATCATCACCCGAAGTAAAGAGAGATTTCTCCCTTTTTGTTGGTGGGGCAATCACTATCTAACTTCATCTCAATGAATTTATTCCTGTGGACTGATGAGGAAAAACAGGCAGGCAAAGCTCAATGCCTCCATTTCAAAACAGACTTTAAGCGATTCTGGTGATGTCAGCCAGGCCAGAAAAGTGTTCCTCTCATAGGAAGGACAAAGCCCTACGACTATAAATCAATGAAAAATAATCTTCCCTGATATCCATCAGATAAAGCCAGTGACAAAAAACGTAAGCATCTAAATGTAGTATATGTGTATGTATCTACATATACACGTATGTAATACATTTAGATGTATGTGGATGTATATGTGATAGGTTTATACATGTATGTGTGTAACAGAGGTAAGCATCTAAATTTATTATACGTGTGTATACATATATGTATAAATAGATTTATTTATGGTGAAAAATCAAAACAGAACAACTAAAAAATGCTGACAGCCCACATATATGAAACACTAGCTATTTATAAGATTCTATGGCAATGTTTTGCTTTGGAAATAAAACAGTATAATTAACCTGGTTCAAAAAAAAACAACACATCCTTTAAAGTAAGTGTAATCTACTTCTTGTGGTTTTTGTCAGGCTACATGCCATTCCTTGAATTTGATGGCTTTATTTTTTCCTTCCTGTAGGATCCATGCCCCCTTTGTGATGAAGCCAAGGAAATACTGGAGCCCTACAAAAACAGGGTAATACCGGTTTCCCCTCCACTCTCCGAAAGTAGAGCATTCCTATCCAACCTTCACATGCCCAAGTGGAGTGAAGCAAAGAAGCAATTAACATTCATTTATGAAAAAAAAATTTTATCATTCCCAGACCCAAGAAATAACCTCTTTCAGGCTTTTCTGGTACTTTAGGACATTTCTTGCTGATGGATACACAGAATAAACCGAGATAAAGCACAGATGCTCACACAGTTCAAAGCTCTAGGGGCTTGGTGTTGCGATGCTGCAAGGAGGCCCCTAGGGAAGGAGCTTTGTGGTGCCACTCTCACTGCTCAGTGTAGGCACTGCCTCCAGAATGGCAAAACCAACACTGAACACTATTTTCATTTTTCATCTTTTTTCATAAAAGTCTTCAGATTTTTTCCATTAGCAAAACAGGTACTAATGTAGGTCTTTTGTAACAGCCAAGTGGCCTGATGAATGCTTTCGAAAAGCAGGGGAAACCTGCATAATACAGTGGCGTGCCTTTATGTATATGGAATGGATAGCGTATGTGGTGTAGATTATCTGCCTGGATCCTTTCTTTGGGAAAAGATTAAACGATTTTTCATTTAAGTTTTCTTTCTGTTCTTCAGAGAGAGATTTCAGTGCTAATTTCCACAAAACTCATTACCCCTATGTGTTTTTCTCTGAGCAGTACTGGTTTTCTTACTCTGACTCTTAATATGAACCAAAGCTAACTAGCAGGTTTAATGTTCATGCTTTCTTTAAACTTGTGTCCCCATTCATTTTATCTTACTCTTGTCATTTCCATGGAAGTGTTCTCCTGTAGCGAACCATGATGCCTTTCCTATCCTTACGTGCAAAGTGCATGTGTCCTGATTCCTCAGCTTCCCAGTTGGGACATATTTTATTTCACTGGGAATGGAGTAGTGACCCAACACTGAATATAATAGATATAACAGAAAAACAGCAAAACTGAGAGTTAAGGAATATAACGAAATCAGTCAAGTTGTGGAAATCAGGGACATGAATTCACTTGGGACCTCAGACAGGCAGACAACAGCAAAACCCTTCAGCATGAGAGCTCATCCGGGCATCAGATTGGCACTGTGGCTGTTGTATCTTTCTGTGCTCTCTAAGATAACAGAGCTTTAGTCTGTCTCCATATCAGGTTATTTTACAGGAGGTGGACATCACACTTCCAGAAAACTCTGCTTGGTATGAAAGGTATAAATTTGACATCCCTGTCTTCCATTTGAATGGCCAGTTTCTGATGATGCATCGAGTGGACATCTCAAAACTTGAAAAGCAGCTCCAGAAACTTGAGCAGCAAGGTGCTGGATGCTGGAGGACGCCTTCATGATCTGCCACCCACTCTGTCCAGATGGCATCTTCCTAAAGACTTGACAGTGGCCTTACCCAGCCCTACAGACATTCTGAACTAGGTGGTGCCCAATAAATAAATGGTTACATTACTCTTCTGACTGATGGAAGTATGGGAACAGTGTAGAAACTATTTACCTGCTGGCATTTTATAAAATGACAGGAGCATATCAGCAGCAAGGGGATGATGGAGGATGGGGGAAATCTACTTGTTTTATTTATTTTTCCCTTTTGTATTAATATGGAAGTATTTTACATTCACTGGACAGTGCAGTTTATAGGAGAAGGCTCTGCATCCCTGCTGCTGCCCTAAGGGCTTAACTTTTTAATGAAAGAATAAATGCTCTTCCACTCAGTAGATAAAGTGAAATGTGAATTGTTAATAACTGTGCACAGTCAATAAAGGGGTGTTTTAACAAATACATCTGCATGAAGCCTATTTCAGTAGGATTTAATAATACCTGTTTAAAATTAGAATTCATTTTTTGGGGGGTAGAAGAGAATAATTATATTAGTCAAAAAGGCTTCATTTGAGAAAAACAAAAGAAAGATTTAAACCTCCAAAATGTGTATAAGAATCTCAATATGCTTCACATGTAGTCAGTGAATTGATTCATAATATTTGAGGGCTGCCTTTGATAGTTATTCGCTTGTCATCAATTGAGTTAATTCAAATTGTAAGACAGTATCAGGTTTTAATATCTTGGAGAAAATTCACTTCTGAACATAACCGGACAGATATGTCATCTAAAGACAATATTTTTCACCATTTTATGTAAAGTGTTAAAAATGTAGTTGTGTACCTCTATTTATATTTAGTTAAGTTCAACCAATATAGCAGTGGATTCATTTAAACACAAAATTGCCTTTTCCTCTTAAAATCACATCACTGTAATTTCATCTGTAATGAAATTCTTTTGTGAACTACTGTAATGAATTTGGATATTGTGAGTCACTTGGCTAGATTTTAATTTGAGCAGTATGTTTTAGTCTTAGAAAATATAGAATATTAGAGCTGGCCAACTTTATACATTGTGTAGTCCTACCCGCTCATGTTATACAGGATGAGAAATATGACATTCAGAGAGTTTCAGGGACTTAGCCTAAGATAATACAGCCAGTCAGTCAGTTGTCAGATCACATCTTGCCCCCTACCCTGAATTTCCAGTACTACCTGCGCTCATGGTAGGGATATTACCGTATTATCTCACATACAACATCTTCAACTATGCTGGACTCAATACAAATTTGGGACCAACTTAAAAAGCATTCCAAAGTGACAAGAGGAAAAAAAATCTTAAAACTGAATAGCAGTGTTTATAATTTATAAATTTCTGGAACACATCTTATTTGACATTATTCATTCAGCCCTGCGGCAGGCAATATTCTATGCCAACCATAATGAACCCTCACCCTTGTCTAACTCCTTTGAGTGTGGGTGGAACTCACTGAATATGATGAAATATCACTGCTATGGTTAGGATACATCAAATGGCAAAAGCCAGATTATACTGGTGGAGCCTGATCTAGTCAGGTGAGCTCTCTAAAAGCAGAAAGTTCTCTCTGGCTGGGTGCAGAAGAAATCAGAGATGTGTTCCAGCCAGCCTAGAAGGAAGCAAACATCAGTGTGGTAAACTTCCTACTGGGGCCACATGGCAAGAAACTGGGTGGCTGCTATAAGCTGAGAGTAGTCATTGGGCAGTAGGTGAAAGGAAAACGGGGACATCAGTCCTACAGCTTCGAGAAACAAATTCTGTAAAGTTATTGAGCCTAGAAGAGGATCCTAAGCCCGGTATGGAACCAGAGCCTGGAATAACACCTTGATTTCAGCTCACTGAAACACTGATCAGAGCATCCAGCCACACCATGCCTAGATTTCTGATCTAGAGGAACTGTAATAAGAAATTTGTGCTGTTTCAAGCTGCTAAATTTGTGGTAGACTGTTACACAGCAATAGTGGTCTCATAGAAGTCCCTACGACACTGAAACAGTGGCAGGTGGTGGGAATACAAGAATGAATGAGTCCAGTGGAAGGGATAGGACGGCTGGGTGATGGACTTTGGGGAGGGTATGTGCTATGGGGAGTGCTGTGGATTGTGTAAGACTGATGAATCACAGACCTATACCCCTGAAACAAATACATTCTGTGTTAATAAAAAATAATAATTTTAAAAGAATGAATGAGTCCATGTCTTAGACCATCACTGTCTTTTGGGGAGCAAGGAGAGGCAAGTTAATAAAGCACTACAATGTCATGCAGTGATGGCTGAACTGAGACATGTATGAAATGGCACAGTGGCCAGATGAGGAAAGTAGCAAGAAGTCTTCACAGAAAATTAACCTTAAACTAGGTTTTGATGATTTAATAGAAGCAATAGAGTAGGACTGAGAAGGAGGAGGAGGTTCCATCGTAAAGGAACAGCATGTGGAAAATAAGAGTATGCAGGGCTTGGCATACTTAGAAAACAGCAGACGGTTTTGTGTGGCTGGACTGAAGGGGAAGCGAGTGAAGGAGACACAACCAAGTAGATTGGGATTCACACTGTGAAGGACCTCAGGTAATGTGACCCCCCCCCCTTCCTTGTAACCATTCCCTCCTTTACTTCCTGCCCTCATCCAGAGCAAGCCCTCTGGCTCCTGGTTCTTCAAGTTTATCTGCCCTCTCTACCCTGCCTTCCTTGGTCCTTATAGTCCTCAAGCATGCTAAGCCCACAGCACTCTCCACTAGCCCCACAGGACATTTATATCTTCAAGACAACTAGGGAAAGGGGGCTGTAGAGAAGATGGCCCACTTGTGTGGCTGGGCATCCTGTGTTCCTCCTGAATCCAGGCATCCTGAGAGCTATGTACCCCATGTTCTAGGGTTGCTGACCCTTCTCCTGGGCCACGAGTTGGAAGGAAAAGTTCCAAGAGTTTCAGAGTATGCTGAGCTGAGAGACAACCCATGGCCTGGCCTGAGAGCCTGGAAGTTTGTTTTGGAGCACTTCCTGCCTGAGTATAAGCACCTGGTTATAGTATACAGGAATGGCAGAGACTTCATCCAAACAACAAATTTCTGACATTAGAATTTCAAACAAGTCAATAAAAAACCATTGATCCTTATAGGGGATTAAAGTGTTGGCTGGACCCTGTTAAAGGAGTTACTAGATCACATAAAGACTTGGAGACTGAGGAGACAGGATACTTGAAGGATTTTTTTTTTTTTTTTTTTTTAATGAAGATGTGTTCTCACTTGTCACCAAAGTAAAAGACTGGGATCACCTAATGTCAAGAGAAATGGACATAAATGAGGCTCATCAGAAAGCCTGATGTATGTCCCAAGGTAGGAAGAACCCAGTGGTCTAACTCCTTACTGGCAAGTCACATGAGAGTTGAGCTAGCAGGCCACTCCTGCTGCAGAGTGAAGGACAGCTGCTATTTCTCTACAGTGGTCCAGAAGAACATGCGTGGATATTTCTTCCTAGATCAGATGTGGGCCAACGTGAGAGGACTGGCTGGAGGAGCCTCAGGACAGAAGCAGAGGTAGAATCCTGGGCTCCTAGGGGCTGAGGAAGTAAGCAGCTGCTCAAATGGAGAGCACATCTGCCTAAATCAAGGGAACTGCAGGCGAGACACCTCCCAGGAAACCAAGAAAGCCTCATCAAACGTCTGCTTTAAGTGGTTACCAGGCCCAGAGAGCTGGCGGTCATCTTACAACTTCAGGACTCGCTGACAACACTCCCGCCCCTGGCCACTTTTTTTTGCCTTCTCCCATCCCATCCCTAGAAGAACCAGAGCTTCCAGGAACAAAGAGAGAAGGGCCTTCCCCTTTCATAGCATCCCACCAGCACACGGCTTCACACTGCACTCCAGGTAAGACAACTTCAAAGCAAGTTCCAAGTTTTAGTTCTGACGTAGGAACAGACACACAAAACCCAGTGTGAAGTGACCATGGGCCTTTCTGTGGCCTGAGAATACTCAAAAGAATCCTGACACTTACTATTGTTTTTCATTTTTATCCTGAACAGAGTAAGAAATTCCCCATTGAACACATCTTTCAGGGAGAGCAGGAGACATAAATATGCTCTCTGATTGTACTCCATATTCAGAGTACTGAATGTGTGCCATTCACATATGTGCCAAATGTTGTTTTTTACCTATAAATCTTCAATCAATCTACTTATTAATTCACATTTGAGAAAGGAATATATTCATGTGACTAAGAATCCTGGAGACTTCAGCAATCCCTCTGTTTCAACAGCTGAAAATAGAAAGGCAGATATCTGGAAACATGTGCTTTCATTTTCCCACTATTGATAAGTATCAGACAATATTCAGTCATTTATTATAGCCATTTTCACACTTTTCCTTTCTGAAATTATGTTTGCAGGCATCAATTTGTTTTTACATAAAGACTAATTTTGACACCAGAAGCTCATCTTAATATTCTCCCACTCCCAAAGGAAATAGTAACATACACTTCTCTTCTTTCCCTAAGCTAATGCTTTAAAATGGAGTGGAATAAACACTGAGTTTGGGACTGCACATTGCTGCTCTTGGTTACAGTGCTGCTTTCTTCCAGATGTCTCGTATAACATTAAAAGGGCTTACTGGAAAACATATCACTTTGGCCAATTTATTGCAGGAAGCAAGGGCTCACTCAGACTAGGGCTGGTTTTTTTTTTGTTGTTGTTTATAATAATGCAGCAGCTCATGGAAACGTGACAATGGGAATCCCGGGGCAGGCCTCGGGAAGCCACAGAAAAAGAGCTGGAACCCTTTATGCAGTGCCTCGGCCTCTTTCTTTCCCTCTTCCATCCTGACTCACCAGTTCCCCTACTTACTCACAATATCTGCTTTCTCATAACTGCAATTGCTCATGCCCATCATTTCTGCTGATCCTTCTGTTCAGCAATACAGTGATCTGAATCTTCCAGCCTTGCTGTTCTGAAATCCCGAAAGAGGGATTTTACTCAGCTTGTATTTTATAGCCAACCCCCCCCAAGTCGTGGTAGCTGATCGGAACAATAGCAGAGGCCAGCCTTGGGTCAGGTGCCCATCCCAGACCCAGTCAGCTCTGGGAGCCAAGACCAGATGGTATGCGAATCAGTCACTGCCCACTCAGCAGAGACTAAAGGCATGGCTGGCAATGGTCAGTAGCTCAGGTATACATACAGAAAGTTTAAGAGCACGTCACTCCATCATATTCAAAAGAAATCAAGAGCAATGGTTTAGTAAGTTGATTTATAGCCCACTACGCAAGTGATGAGGATGTGAACCAGGGCAATGGACATTAGTTAGACAGAAAGAGATAGCAGGACATGTTTGGGAGACAGGTTGACAAAACTTCATGACTGACTAGAGGGCTGTAGAGGTGGGGGGAGAATGAGTAGAAGAAAGCATGGAATCTGGGATAACTGCCAGTCTTCTTGCTGTGGCTACTGGGTAAATCCTGGTACTTATTCTTCCCTAACACAGATAGTATAAAAGGAAGGGGAGGTTAGTTTTTGGTTGTCTTGGTGGATGGGGAAGATGGGACATGGTGAATTTGCCATGCTTGTGGGATATCTACATAAAGATTAAATTTGCAAGTTCAAATCAGAGGTCTGGGCTGGAGATGCTGATTGGAGAGGTCTCCAGAATATGGCTGAAACTGCCTCCACCTGGCACTGGCAGAAAGAAGTGGACTAGGACTAAGCCCTGGGAAATACCAAACTTGACCACATGGACAGAGGAAAAGCCAGTAAAGGAAAATAAGAATAAGAGGTGATAGAATGAGGAGTGGGGAAAGGTCATGCAATTTGTATTCTTTGCTGCCTTTGATTATATGATAGCACCAGGCATCATTCTGAGCAGGGAGGACAGAGCAGCAGATAGACAGTCAAGGTTCCTACTCATAAGCTTGCATTCCAGAGGGAGAGATAAACAATAAAGTTATTACATCAGTGGAAAATAGTCATATCTTGAAAGTCAGCAAAGTTTTTCTCAGAATAGCTAACAGTATTTAATATTAAAAGAGCTAGGATGAGGAATTAAAAGATGACACTGGATTTGAAAATTGTATAGGTCCTAATCCCAAGAACCTGTGAATGTTATATACAAAGGGACTTTGCAGATGCCATTAAGTTAAGGATCTCAAGACAGTGAAATTATCCTGGATTATCCAGGTGGGTCCTAAATATAACCACAAGTGTCCATATAAGAGGGAGACAGACGGACTACACAAGAGAAAGTAAGTGATAGGACAAAGGAAGCGAGAGGCTGGAGTGATACAAGAAAGGGGTCATAAGCAAAGGAATGCAGGTGGCCTCCAGAAGCTAGAAAAGGCAAAGAAACAGATTCTCCCCTAGAGCCATCAGAAGGAAGGTACCCTGCCAACATCTTGACTTCAACCCAGTGAAAGTGATTTAGGACTTCTGGCCCATAGAACTATAAAAGAATATACTTGTGTGGTTTTATACCACCAAGTCTGTCGTCATCTGTTACAGCAGCAACAAGAAACTAGTACAAATGGTAACTCAACTATATTGAGAACAATTTTGGTGGGGGAAAGGAAGAAGATACAGCCTGAAAGAAAACTGCAGTAGGATGATGAGTGGAAGGTTCAGAAAAGATTGCAGAGTATCTATCTTTCAGGAAGTTTTCAAACATACCTTTTTTTAAAAAGACAACTAAGAGAACAAAAAGTATCAGAGAGAAGAGCTGAAGACTTGATTAACCATTTAGCTCAATACCCCAAAATGACACACCATGTTAGGAAGCACCATAACCTTCAGCCTGTCTTAGAAGAGCTAAGCATTCAGGCAGCAGAATTCAGGGGTTTCCAGACAGACTCTGATACTGGAGAGTAAACCCTGGCAACCAATCCTCATCCACAGATGGAGGTACCAGACCCAGGGCCCTTGTTCACCACAGAGACCAGAATACTTTGCACTATGACCCAAAATCCTGCATCTGGCACAGATCTTACATCCTTCCACTAACACAGAAATCCATGACGAACACTGAGGCATGGCCAAGAAAGAATGGTCTCATCTGGCCGGTCTTTCATTTAGGGACTGATGTTTAGCATTTTACCTCCCCTTTCAGGTTCAAAAAGGATGAGTACCAAAGCCAAAGTATTTTGGAATTATAAAGGCTAGAAGGACATAAACCTTCAGAAGAAGGGGAAAACATTAAAATCATATAAAAGATGGAGAAGAAAAGCTCATAGAAGCAGTGCCAGCCAATAGATTATACACAAGAAGAATCCAGCCACAAACCCACACTGAGTGTCAAAGCCATCTTTCCCTCATGCCCAAATGTTATATTTGAGCTACTCCTGATGGAAAGCTTTCACCCTTAAAAACAAGGTAGGACTAAGATTAATGGAAACATTTCTTAATAATTTAGAAACACCAAGAAATAGGGAGGATTCAAGTTAAAGACAAGTTCAGCCTATGGCTGCACTGTGATAGTCACAATTCAACAATGCAACCCAACTCCCCTAAGAAACCCTGATGGGCTTTAGTGCAGCACTGCCTTGCAGCGAAGACCCCGTCAATGATCCCAGGTCCTCTTGACAAGGTCAACCCATGTTCTGCCCATTAAGGAAGGAAAGAGAGAAATGAACCATAGAAATCATTTCCCTTAAAACTGGGTTAAAATGTACAAGTACATCATGGGATTAAGTTGAACTATCAGCTGAGAAACTCCCTTGTTCCTTGACCAGGCAAGGGAGGCACTGTCCTATGTTCTTTGTTAGGAATGTAATGTTGAAAAGTAAAAATGGGCATCTATTCATGACCTGCTGAAAAAGAGGTGTTAGAAGTTGGGAAGGAACTGCCAGAGGAGCTAAGTTCCAGGATTTAACTCCACCTCCCTCTATGTTCTCTTTGTAAAGTCAGCCTCAAAGTAAGGCCAGCATCATTCTATTAAGGTTGGAGATGAAGACATTTAGAAACCAGATTGTGGGATTTATTCCCATTGTGATTGCTGACTTCTAGTATCATACTTTTGTTCTGCATGACAGCTCCCATCTTGCAAACTAGCAAGATTCTTGAATTTGGCAAGGATCCTGCTCTGTGAAGCATTTTCAAGTTGGAGTTTTTAGCAATGTCACATTTCTCTAAGCCAGTAATAAAGAAAAGGTTGAGAGCGCAAAGGAAACCATGGAGTTCTCACCTAACTGCATAAAACAACTTCCCAGCTGGCAGGGGCAGGCCAACACGTCCAGGGTGATCACAATCTTTGAGTTACCAAAGTTGTTTTCCCCCCATCTCTTCATCTTACCAAGTAAGTGCAATAGCTAAAACATAATTAGCTACTCTCCCCACCTTTTGCTTGGTTGATTTAAAGTGGTTATTTTCTATTTGTTTATGTGTAACTTACATAAAAAAACATGATATTGCATTTCTTGGTTATGTTTTATAACCTCTACACAAAGTGAGATCAAAGAATGCCTTCAAGAGAAGTAAAGGACACTGCTGTCATTCTACATAAAATTTCCAGGAGTAAGCAAGAGTGGAACAGATAATTACAAATACTGAGAAAGAAGCATCATTTTGCCAATGGTGCAGTCTACAATTATGTGCAATTCCCTACTTAGACTTTTTAGTTATGCTGAACATTGGAAAAAAAAGATAAATGATTGGAAGGAGCAAAGAGTAAGGGGGAACTTGAAAAAGTGAAAGCAAGGGGTTCACTGAAATGCAGATGTCACCACACCCTAAGGGGGCAAGTAAGAGTTTGGTAGTCCCACTGGCACCCTATTGTCATTTTTTTTAAAACCATGGATTTGGGATCCTTATAATCTTCCTTATTGTTTTGAAGTCGAGAATGGTTTCTTCTGCTCACAAAACATGATCACGTTTCATTGGTATTTTTTAATGCTCTGACTGGTTTTGCATATCTGGAAAAGATACATCTTCAACCAGTGGAAATAAATCTCCTTTTTCTTCTCTGCCAAATCCATAATATGATCCTTTTCTATCACTGAAAGCACCATCAGATATGTAGACGTGCCTTGCTTGATTAAAAGTGTGCTGAGATTTTTAGTAGGAACAAGAATGTAGTTAGAGACCCAGATTAAGAAATGTTCAGCACACCCTACAAATTATTTTCGGTTCTGTCCTGGAGGTGTTCCCTCAAGTCCCAACTTGACTGTGGGACCCATTCAGGGTTCACATCCTCCCAAACCTGGTGTCCCAGGAAGAAGAGAGACTTTAAGATGGGTTGCAGCAGGTGACATTTAGATGATAACTAGATGGGTTTAGGGTGTTGGTCTCTTCAGATCCCTAGGTCTTCTCCAACCCCTCACACTGGAGATGAGTTTACCCCAGAATAAACTCAGGATAGGGAGGCAAATCTGAAACTGAGCAAACCACAGTATCACTCAAAGGCATCAGAAAGTAAAGTTTCAGATTCTACAACAGCACAGACCTTTTTCCTTACTCCCTTTCATCACTTGTCAGTAAAATGTAGAACAGGAGAAGGGGAATAAGTGACACTACCTAAAGTTGTATGGCATTTTCTATTTTTCCCCAACTTCTATTTTTTAAACTATATATTTTATTCTTTCAGCAATCTGTGATATAAATAGAGCCAGTATTATTATCCTTATTTTTGAGATGAGAACAGTGAGGCCCAGAAAGGGGAAGCAACCTCCATCAGGTCATGCAGTGAGTCAGACGGCCCAAGGAATAATACCTAGTTCTGCTCTCATTTCATCCAGAACATTTACCCTACTAGCTTTAAACATCCCTTTCCTCCTTCGCTCTCTGGTGGTGGTTCTCTTTTGAAAATGATCTCTCGCCATCTGCAGAGTGAAGATGGATCCATGTTCAGAGTTGTGGAGAACTGTTGTTTAAAGGCCCCCCAAGGGGCCTGTTTCCATTGCTTACCTGCAAAGCCAATGTTTGAACCTGTGATGAAGTCCCTTAGAAGTGTCTGCTGGGATTCCTCCCACCCGAGACTGCTGTAATTAGCTCTGCTAACAACTGTGATTGAACAGGGCTTGTTGTAGTCATTGTTCACTGACAGACGCAGATAAGAGCCACATCTCAGCAAGTGGTGTTCTAAATGGTGTTTCCTGCTTGGTTAAACTCATGTACGGCACTTGTCAGGGATGCTATTCCCAAACTCTGCTAGCAGCAGGCAGTGTCATTGCCAATGCCTTCCAGAGCCCACGAAGATTCCCACGGAATGCAGGGCTGTGCAGTGGAAGAGACTGTTTCTATTTGACCTTGCCCAGGATCTCGCTGCCCTCCTTCATATGGAAACACAGGTGTGGCCTGTCATGATTAAGGGAAAAGGCAGTCTTTGTCTTCCTGATCCTGAAGACTCCCACATTTTCTGATCTCTCCTATACGAACACTTGTAAGCGAAAGTTATAATGTGTAGTACTTGCAGCCAATGCTTTTCTGAGACTGTGCTCTTATTAGAAGCAAAACAAAATGCAGCTTATGAACACCTGCCGATGAGGACCAAGTCAAGAGGCGGCGTGGGTGTTGGATGAGAGGTGTTGCCCTGGCAGTAAATCCAAGTTGCTCACACCAAAGGAAGTGTTTCTAGGGAAGCTCTCTGAGCAAGAGATAAATACTTAGTCATTCAGAGTAAGCCATAAGTGAGTGCTTCTTCTCCAACAAGGGAGGATCTGATTCTAAAGAGCTTAAAAAATGGGTGGATAGCATTTCTCTCTTCAATCCATCCTTTTACTCACAATATACATTCCTTTGTTAAGAAATAAGAGTCTCTGTAATCGAACTCTTGTTGGCAAGTTGTTAGAGAATAATCTGTGTGGGTAGTGCTATTTCAACCATAGTTTTTGCATTGATTCTAAATAACTTATGAAAAAAGCACCCAGACCCTTGTATGTTCTAAAATACTGTGCTGTATATATCCTGTAACTTCTTACCTATTCCCCAGAGCCACCAAGTTTTAAGATTCAACTTCTTAAGCATTTCCTCTCATCAGTCTCCTTGTTTCAGTGTTCAATACTCTTGACACATCTGAAGGCTTCATCATCTCTTGCCTATGTGTTGCACAAGCCCAGCCTCCTCAATGGTCTCCCCTACTCACTGGCCCCCCAACCCCATCTCCCATCTTTCCAAATCACGGGCCTGTTGAGACCACTTACCAACCCATCATGGTTCTCTACAAAACGAGGACGAAACTACAGAATTCAACATGGTAGTAAAAGACCTGCATCTAGTTTCCATGTACTGGTACCATGCATATGTCCTAAATCCCATCAATTCCAGATAAACTGCCCTTGCATGAAAGCATCATCACTTTGATTATATCCCTAAGACTTCCCTCTTCACAAAATCACCTTTTTTTGTCTCAACTCAACTGACATTTCCTCCAGAAAATTCTCCACCCTTTCTTCCAACTCTAATTAATCAATCACTCTCTCCTCCAAGTTTATACATATACATATACATATATACAAGATATATGTATATGTATATATTTATGCTTTACTGAGATATAATTCACATACCGCACAATCCACCCATTTAAAGTGTACAATTTAGGGGTGCCTGGGTGGCTCAGTGGGTTAAAGCCTCTGCCTTCCACTCAGGTCATGGTCCCAGAGTCCTGGAATTGGAGCCCTGCCTCAGGCTCTCTGCTCAGCGGGGAGCCTGCTTCCTCCTCTCTCTCCGCTTGCCACTCTGCTTACTTATGATCTCTGTCTGTCAAATAAATAAAAATCTTAAAAAAAAATAAAGTGTACAATTTAATGGGGTTTTTTAAGTATACCTACAGAGCTATGTATCCATCACAATTTTAGAACCTTTTAATTTTTTTCTTTTTTTAGAGAGAGCGCACATGCAAGAGAAAGAGAAAGAGACATCGCACGAATGGGGGGGGGGGGCGGGGAGGCAGAGGGAGAAAGAGAAGCAGGCTCTCCCCTGAGCAGAGAGCCCGACATGGGGTCTGATGCCAGGGCCCTGGGATCATGACTTGAGCAGAAGACAGATGCTTTTCTAAGCCACCTAGGTGTCCCACAATTTTAGAACATTTTTAATCACCCCAAAAAGAAACCCAGCAACCACTAAGAGTCCCTCCCCATCTCACCCTCCCCCCGCCCTAGGCAATCTTAATCTACTCTCTGTCTCTATGGATTTGCCTATTCAGGACATTTCATATAACTGGAATCACACAAAATGTGGTTCTTTGGGACTGGCTTTTTTCATTTCACCTTTTTCAGAGCTCATCCATGTTTTACCATGTATCAGTACTTCATTTCATTTTATTATTAAATAATAGTATGATATTTGGATATACCAGCTTTTATTTATTCATTTTTCAATTAACGACATTTGGGTTTTTTCAACTTTTTAGCTATTATGAATATTATGAATAATTATGATTATCCATGTTTTACCATGTATCAGTACTTCATTTCATCTTATTATTAAATAATAGTATGATATTTGGATATACCAGCTTTTATTTATTCATTTTTCAATTAATGACATTTGGGTTTTTTCAACTTTTTAGCTATTGTGAATATTATGAATAATGTCCATATACGCTTTATCATTCAATATGTATGGTTTACTATTATAGGGTTTTTGTTTATTTGGCCTGAGTCTATTTTATCACTTATTGATAAACTCCGATGGACAAAGAATATTAGTTCACTCTGTAATTTCCATATGGCAAGTATTCAATAAATGTCTGATGGATGGGTGAATGAGCAAATATTAAGGTTTTTACGGTTGGTTATTCAAGGTACTCGAAATAAAAATATTAGACTGGAATCAGTAATAACCCAAGAAAAGACACAAAGATTTACCTGGTATATTATAACAAACATGGATGGTTCTTTTTTTTTTTTTTTTAAGATTTTATTTATTTATTTGAGAGAGAGAGAGCATGAGAAGGGGAAGGGTCAGAGGGAGAAGCAGACTCCCTGCCGAGCAGGCAGCCCGATGCGGGACTCGATCCCGGGCTTCCAGGATCATGACCTGAACTGAAGGCAGTCGCTTAACCAACTGAGCCACCCAGGTGCCCAAACATGGATGGTTCTTAAATATACTTTAATCTCGGCCCTATTTCCTGAAATTCCATACATGGATACAGTTGAGTCTTTCAAGGAGGCAGTTCCTTTGCTAATAATAGTTTTGAACTAGGTAGACAGAAGCCTGGAAGACACTAGAGTTTTCTCCTAAACTGACTCCATGGTATCTTGTTGCTCTTGGCTTGTCTGAGGTTATTATAGTCTAGGATAGTGGTTCTCCACCCTAGCTGAGCATCACAATCCCCTGTGGAGCTTTTATAAAATACAAATTATCTGGGTCCCGCCTCCCAGATTATGCTTCTACAGGGTAGAAGGCCCAGGGTAGGGGCCCAGGTGCTCACATGTTCTCAAAACTATTAAGACATTTCTGATGCACAGCCAGGTTCAAGAATTCCTACATCAAAGGTTGCCCTGAGGTTAAAAAGAATTAATCTAATATAGAGTGTGTATGAACACTTCACTCCTAGAGAGTATTTTACTCATCCTGGGATCATGCCCATTAATACCACCTAATGTTTATAAGGCAATTTTATTTGGAAAGAGCTTTGCAGTCATCTTTTATTAGCTAGGCTTGCATGCTGGGTGACCTTGTACAAATCACATAATCCCTTTGTGTCTTAAATCTCCTCAAATGTAAACTGTTGGTGATAATACTAACCCACCCTCAAGGGGTATGGTGGAGACTAATGGGGACTTTAAGGCATTCAGCAAACATAAAAATGTTATATGCATGCTTATTAGACAGGTATGAAGTCCTAGTCACAACCCTTTAAAATGAAACAAATATCAAAACAAACTTGAGCCTTTCCTACAACCTTCATCATCATCTCAAAGGTCCTTTCCCAACACCATAATATGGCAATGCTCTCTTTCCAGCAAGATTAATAAACTGACATAATCTATAGTCACAAAGAAAGAGCTAATCATGGCAGCACATATGTAAAGCATGCCTGAAATAAAGTTAGTTAACCTTCCCATTTATCATTTATAATACAATCTAGAGATTATATCTAAAAAATACCCTCTTCTGAAAAATATTCTTAGAAAATATTTGTGCTTGTTCACACATGACTTGAAGCTAATGCTACATACTCACTGTTGATGTTAAGCCTGAAGGTGCTTACTAGTTGGCTGGTTGTTTTTTATACAGCTATATTTAGCCTCTTCTCATCTCTCCCACCTGCCTGAAAGAATATATGGTCAAAATGAGACTTCCGAGACCTAGCCCAGTTGGAGGTGAGTGAGACAGCAAGGCAGAACAAGTTCCCAACCTCGGAACCAAAGACAGGTTTTGTAAGAATAGTGACACACAACAACTAAGGGCTCATTTGCAATGTATTTTCAGCTTCTTGGAAAAGGGAATCAGAAAACAGATACAGTTTTTCCTCTTTCCATTTGGCTTTGAAAGGGCCACAAAACTTTCAAGGGCCAGGTCCCATTATATATTCCAATTCATTTACAACTGAGTGGTATCTGTGCCTCTGAATGGGAATTAGTCCCCTCATGTCCACCACAGCTGATCTGAGCTATGAACTAAACAAGCATGACCTTTCTGGGGACACCTAACCTTGACTATGCTCTCTTCTCTTTGAGCTCCTGAGGGTTTGGTTGTATTCCCAAGAGCAGTTGTCTGCTTTAGTCAAGCTCAGGACCTGCTAACAATTAAATTCCATTAAATAAATCTTTATTGAGTATTTATATCTGTGGATAGTATATTGTAGTGGTTACTGTGGAGGCTACAAAAAGTTCCTTGAGATGCTCTCACTCAACGACTTTGGGTCCTTTAGACAGCACAACACCAACAACCTCCCCACAAAGACTCCCAGGGTAATCAGCTGACATGCTGGTTTTCCGAGGAATCCTAGATTGGCCTTCAGCAGGCACTGAGATGAAATGTTATTAACTTCTCACACAGTATTTTGCTACCTGCAATATCCTGTCAAACCTTGTTCAGAATTCAGAAGTTCCTGTGAAAAGAGCCTCAGTGCATAGAGTCTTACTGGTTGGAAAAGTCATCTATTATGCATAGTTACTGTTCTTAAAATAAGGTTAATTCTAGCATGTTTCTACATCAATCCTCTTCCAGAGTTTCAGCAGTTTTGTTGACCATCTTAAGGGGAGAAAAAAACCACACAGGCTTCATTTTAATAGTTAGGAGAAATTAATGCTAATACATGCCTTCAGTGGGATTCACTTTGGTATCTTGAACACTTTCTTCCATCAATATGGAAAATCCCCAGAAGTATGTACTGTGATTTTTTTCTCTGTAAAAAGATGCAAATGGTTACAATGAGTTGTATGATTTCCTCTGAGTCTTTCGAAGGTTTGTTTTCTCTGTCTCTCAAGGTAAGCATCCCTGCTTTGCAGATCTAGAAGCCAAGATAACATGGATTAGTTTTCTCACTTTTCTCAGTGAAACTCAGACCACCTTTTCCCAGACTCCTGCTCTCCTTGAAAGCACAGGGAAAACTTACAGCATTTTAAGACAGAGGAGAAATCAGATACAATTTTGTGTCCAGTGTTTGTTTTCCATGTCTTTCACATGGGCTCCTTGAGATCTTACATAAAATTTAATGATCCTTACAAGTTTACTTTCTTTCAACTTCTTTAAAACAAACAAACAAACAAACAACATGGAGAAACACTCAACTATTTACTTGTGAATCTCTATACTTAGGTCATAAAATATAATCTGGGCAAAGCCAAACAAGGCACTAGAGGGTTGAGAGACAAGGAGAATGCTATACACTGAATTTAGGAATTTGAAATGCCCCGTTTCAGTGATTTCCCATTTGTCTTCATGTAGAGGGTCAACACTGGCCTCTCATTTGTAGCAGGTATTTTGATCTAGAGGAAGATTTCTCTGACTGATCATGGACAGGAATTTTCCAAAGAAACTCTCCATGAAACCGTATCAATGAGAAGCACCCTATTAACAAATGTTAAAATTTTCAGTTTTACTTTTTATGTCACCTAAGTACACACCTACCTCCTGAGAGCATCTCTTTCTTTATAGGAAGATTTAAATAAGCAATCTTTTTCCTTTCTAAGTATTTTTGGATTAACAATAATACTTCTCTCACTTGTATTTTAGTCCTGATGATTAAACAGTAAAAATGCTAATTAGTAGCCTGCATCTGGAGAGGAAAAGCTATTTCTTGATGGGCAAAATTCAAGCTGAGATGGAGACCTCACAGGGCACTATGATAAACAGGTTGGGTTGCATGCTAAGGGGAAAGGATTAGAAACGAAGTTGACCAACTCCAGAGAGAGATTCTGGCTTAGTGGAAAGACTAAGCTGAGATCCAAATATATTACAGACCCAAGACTAAAGTTATCAAAATGCAGACATTTGTTGTTAACTGGAGAGCACAGAAAATAGGGGGAAATACCCTGTATCTTTCTTTTTGACCCACAGCTGACTTTAGAAATCAAACAACTTACATGTTAAGAAAATTTTCTTTTTCTCCTATTCACTTTTCATTTCTAGAAAGACACTGAGCTAGGGTGAAGGGAACAGTGTTAGATGGGCATCATGAGTACAGTATCCAGAATCCACACCCCTTCTTTCCATAAGTACCTACGAAAAAGTCAAAGGTGCTGTTTTCAAATTCCACATCTGTCAGTTATTAATTCCATGACAGTGGGCAATTCTGAATTTCTAAATGCATTAGTTTTCACATCCACTTGAGAAGAATAATAATATGTATCTTGTTGGAATGCTGCAAAGGTTAGAAAAGCCAAGGTATGAGAAAACATCTGGATACTAAGCGTATATTAGCACTCAATACATGTTAGAATAATGAGGGAATGGAAGAAGTCAGAGAGGAGTTGAGCTCCCATTGCCCACAGGCTAAAATCTATATATTTAGCTGGGTATTCAGTGTGCTAAAAAATCTGCTCCTTTCTCCTCACCAGCCCTTTGCTGACAACTGTCCTGCTGTAATCAAACATTCTTCAGTACGCCTTGAATTTGCTCACATTCCTGCCTCGGTCTCTGGCATTCTGATCACCCTCAGCCTCCATCTGCCAAAACTCTACCCATCTCTCAAGGACCACAAATCCCACTGTTTCCAGGAATCCTGGGGGACTCACCTTCTCCTCCTCTAAACCCTGGTCCTTACTGTCTAGAGACATAATCCACAAAACACTTAGTGCCCCAGGAGACTCCCTACAAGGCAGAAACCGAGGATACGGTTCCCATCGCTGTGCACTCCACACCGTGGTGCCTTGCCAAGGGTAGATGCTGAATAGACTCATGATTGAATAAATGCACGATTTCTCACCCTGCCCCTGTTGCGTTCTTGGACAAAACACTTTGCCTCCTTCAGTCTCAGTTGCCTCAGCTGTGAACAGAGGATAACAGTATGGATGTACTCCCCAGGTGTGCTGGGAAGAATAAACCAATGACTGAAAAGCAATTTGAAAATGTAAAATGAAATGCTATATATAAATGTTACATAATCAAAATCATTTCCCTCTGTATTATGTTTTATTTGGCTTTATATCTTGGAGTCCTTTGTGGGTTTCAGAATCTCACAGATGCAAAACCATCCACATTAGCACCTAAATTCTCTTTGGTAATAAATGATTGTGTGTATTATAGCTCACGGCTACTTTTCCCTGGCATACTTACACATGAATCTGTCATAATTTGGGGTATTCATAATAACTAATGATACAATTCATTTCTAAGGGATAATCCATTTTTCCCTTCTTTAGCCAGTTACTGTTCCCATACTACTGCCTCAAGGGAACTAACTTCCATTAAACCCCAAATCCAGATGATGAGCACACTGTTTAGAAGCCACAATTGAGGAGATTATGGTCTGAGACCTGGAAAGCGGTTTGGGATTTTGAAGCACTACTTGTTTCCTGTGGCTCTTTTTGTCCCCAATTCTGAATCCCTTGTTCCCTTTATTGTAGTGTACATGTTACCAAGTGCTCAATGCAGCCTGATTTCCTGGTGCCACGAAAGATTGGATTAGCCCTTTCCACAGGAAAACAGGCAATGCTAGTTTAAAAAAAAATTACTAAAGGAGACTTCTGACTTTTAAGTCCACTGCAGGATATGAATCCTAGAAAGGTCCTTCCAAAAAGATAGCAACTCTGAGGAAGAAGAGACAGTAGCAACGTAAGAGGGTGATTGTTAGCATCAAGTGAGCAATTCGATGAAATGAAACAGTGAAGGACACACGGTGAGTGTTCAGTAAACATTAGGAATTGTCATTGGCAGATGGCCCACTATGAGCCCAACCCTGTGCTAACAGTTACAGAAAGCTTCTCAGCTGAGATTCATAAAAAACCAATGAGGAAAACTCAACACTCTTCATCCCCACTCCATTTGGCTCAGAGAAGCTCAGCACCTCATCTACGGTCTCAAACTTAGGAAGGAATGGAAAGAAAATCCAACTTTCAGTCTTTTGTGTTTCTAGAGCCCATATTCTCTGTCCTATTTCTTAGAACACTCTACTGTTCTAAGGGTTGGGAGTCTATTTTTCCTCCCTTGAATATATGACCCTCCCTTTCCAAATTCCTCAGTGTTATTTATTCTGTTACGAAGTTTTAAAATTAAGAGTATTCTTAAATCTCTTCTAGTGACCCTTTGACCAATGTGTGTAGTTTTATCTATCAGGCCATTTTCCCAAGACCATGTTAGTCTTTCATCAGACTTGTACTCACAGTGACGTTTTTAAGAAGTTCAGTGTAGTTTTTCTTCCAGGGCACATCTGAGGAAATCCCATGTTTTTGTAGAATGGAGGCTTCCCTTTCTCATGCATTTCTGTTACCACATTTTTACTTGGTTGGACCTGTGGCAGTAACACTCACAGGGGGCACCTGCACTGTCACTTAAATGCATGAGACATCACTGTTTTGTGGGTGGTAGCACCCTGGCTACAGACGTTGTGCCAGACCAATCCCTGTTACAAAACATCTCCTAGTTGTGGTGTACAAACTAACACCATACTTGAGTTTGCAAAATCACCTACATGATATTTTGTCCTCTGCATGGCAATTAATATTTCAAAAAGCCTTATCATGAGTTATCTCTCCTCTCTGTGAGATTAATCAGAAGTATTGCTGCAGTTTCATAGTTGGGAAACTCCGGTATGGGAAGGTTAATGGCTTGCCCGTAGTCTTAGAATGAACCTACAGCATAGCCGGTATTAGAATCTGCTGCTTCTGATTGCATTTCTTTGCTAAGGTGCTTTAGCTCAGCCTGTTCAAATTCTGAATAATTTTCAAAGTGAATACATGTTGAGAGAGGTAGTGGAAATGGAAAAAGAGGGGAAAAACAGCATTAACTTATGCAAAGCTTCCAGAAACATTTGGTAATCAAAGAACAAGGATTGTGAGGGCCCTTTTTCCTCACTTCCATTTAAAGAATGAAAGGACCATAATCCAATGAGATTAAAATGAGTAGAAATTCTAAGTGTAGAGTGGAATTGTTCTGTCCACACTATTTTCCTATATCAACATCATTTTTTTCTTTTCAACAGTGACTACTGCTATAAATGTCATGCATTTACAGTGCTTTGTAACCACTGTCACTGCGTCCCCCTTAAACAGCTAAAGAGAGTAGGCCAATTCTGCTACTGTGGTTTTATGGCAAGGAAGCAAGAGTAAATGGAGGTTAAGTGATTGCCAGCAGCACTTGGAGCTCAGATTAGAACCCATAGCTCCTATCAGTCACACCCTTTTGAAATTTAGAAGGTTCCAAAATATTGTTTCAGTGTCAGAGATGGGTGACAGTGCCTGAAGGCAAATTTGCTCACCACCCACACCACCCACACCACCAGCCCTGCTTCCACGGTCTCACGTCAATCTTTTCATTCCCAAGCCATTCCACAAACTTCCTCATCCCTTTGAGGGAAAGAAATTTTCTTCAGGGAAACAGGTTAGTACTAAAGAGGTGACTTCTGTGTCCAGATTTCCATGGTTTTCTGTTTGTTTCATACAGATAGGACTGTATGAGTTCTTACACAAGTAACAGATCTCCTTTTCTCTTGTAAAATATGGAGATGGCTGAAATTCAAGAGATCATTGGGAGAATGACAGCCAAAGGAATAAATCTGTGCCAGAGAGATAAACTTTTGTCAAATACCAATTAAAACAGAAGACAGTAATGAAAATGTGAATGAGTCTAGACGTGCTCTTACATGTCATCCGTTCTATAAAAGAAAAATGAGACCAGTTACTTGTCTAAGAACCCATGGACAATCACATCTGTATGAAACAAACAGATGGAAAAGCTTGGAAATCAGGAAACAGAAGTTTCTCATCTAGTTCTAACTTATTTCATAAAAAGAAATTTCCTATTTCCTTTTTTCATCATCTAACATAAATACTATAGCAAGTACAGTCAACAGCCGATGTTTGGCTCCTATTACCAAGGTGATTTTTAAAATAATCACTAGCATCTGTGAAAAACCTTCGCAGGGTGTTAATATGATAAACACTGTTGGCAAACTATCCGGAAGTGGGGGAACAAAAGGATCCAAGGAAAGACATTTTTCCCATGATCCTCCCATCCCAACCTAGGCAGAGACCTGGTGTGTATTCCATTCAGGTGGTCTACAGCTAATTTCTTGTGGGCAAATGCCATTCTCTCAAGACACAAAGCAGCATGGTAAGCAACTGTTTACAACTCAATGGAATGGGCTCCCTTGTCTGTACCTGTCTTTTGATCCACTAAATGAGGAGGGGTTTAAACCCATGTAATTTGTGCATCACAAGTCAATTTTCAGGGCCTACTAAGGACTGTCCAGACCCTGATTTTCTTGCCTGACAGCCTGCCTTATGGACATTTCCCCACTGAGACCGGAAGCTGAGGAGCCGCCACTTGAAACTCAAACTAGACCCAAGCTCACCTCTGAGCTGTAGCCTTCCCTGCCGGAGTGGCCATTTCATTCCTTTTCAGCTATAGCCCTTTTGCCTTCCTTCTTGCCAGGGACTCTCATCAGAAATTGCTCGTGAGAGCTAAGGAGATCCTTAGGATGTCCTTAGGAGGGCCAAGCTGCCACTGAAATAACACCTGTAAAAGTCCGTAGTCCCTCACACATGAGAAACTGAAACCTTCAGGACTTCTGAATCTGAGAGAGCCAACGCTCAGTGAGGAATGTGTTGGGGCACCAGAAAGCCTGACCCTTTTCCTGCCTTGCTGAACTTACTAACATGGTTTGAGTGCCTACTTACGGAAGGCGCAGTTCCAGGTACAACAGAGGCCGCTATGCACCCAAAGCTACTGTCTGGAGCCTGATAACATTCTAGGCCTCAACCTGAAAACAACACCCAACCCTTTGCTTTTTGGTTTGTTATACCCCACAGCTCCGTATGTGTGTATGCTGTGGCCAAGGTCCGGGCGTAAAAACAGGCTGAAGAGCCTATCCGCCCACAAAAGGAGCAGCAGTGGCGCGGCCGGCCAGAGCTCATAGGGCCTTCTTCAGCCGCGATCGGCCTAGGGAGCTCAGGCTCCTCCAGTGCCCGCCGCTAGGGAGGTCCCTGAGCTCGATGCAAGGACTTCGGAAGGGGCAGGGGCCGTGAGCGTGCACCATGGGACCCACGCGGCTCGCTCCGAGGCGTTCCTGCCCGCGAGTAGGTGCGTTCCCAGCCCTCCGGCGGACCCAGGAGACAGCAGCGGGAGGAGCCGCGCTGCGGCTGCCTCCCCATGGGGCAGACCGACCCCAGGTTGGGTCTGGGGGGCTCCGGGGCCGTCTAGCGCCCGAGCCTCCCTTTCGCCCTCCCGCCCCGGTTCTGCCAAGTGACTCAGGCGCTATGGGTTGGGAAGGGAGCCTAGGCGCTTGGTCAGGTTCCCTGTTGCTGGCGGTAAGAAAGCAGGGCTGAGGAGGGGACGTGTAAGAACTTTCGAGGAGGTCCGCAGAGTCCGAGTTTCATTTCGGAGAGAACCACCAAACCGCAACCAGAACCTCTTCCAGACAGCCCGGAGCTCCCAGTTTCGGGCCCGGGCCTCCGACTGTGACTGGGTGATGCGGCCCGGGACTCACCCTCTTTGGTCTCGGTTTCTTCCGAGTGCTGGGGCTCCCTCGGGGCCAAGTTCGGCGCCTTCCGCGGACGCCAGGTGTGGGCGTTGTCGACCCGGAGTCTGTCCGCGCTGCGGCTGGGCTTCTACTTCCACAGTTTGCCGATACGCCGCGACCCCTAGGGGTCTGGGTGGCCCCACGCCTCTCTCAGCCAGGGTCTCTTGGGGCCGCCACTTCCCTCCCAATACGCCCGAATCCCCGCGCAGCTGCCCCCACAGCGCCAGTCCGCAGCCCAGGCTGCCCACCGCAGCCAACTTCTCTGCCGCCGGCTCGTCTCCGCGCCAGCCCTCGACAGCGACGGATTGGACGGCGGCGGCGGGGCGGAGCCGGGCGCTCGGCCCAGCCAGCGGCCGCCCGGATTCCTGAAGCCATCGCGATTGGCTGCAGGCTCCGCCAGTCACAGGTTAAAGGCGCCCCGCCCCGGCAGGGCCGACCCAGGGGCTGGCTCCGCCTCGCCCACCGCACGGCCCCGCCTCCCTCCGGAGCCCGGTAGCCTCAGCTCCGCGGTCCGCCTCATTCGCTGAGCAGGTCCATGAATTGTCAACGCGTTCCGGGCGGCCGCTGAGCCGGGGCGCCCGCCGGGCTTGTCGTGCTCTCTTGGAGGTGCCCGCCCGAACCGATGTGCAGGGTTCTCTAGAACGAGAGCAGTCTCTGGTTCGGGGCAACTTGGGATTCAGGACCCGCAGCAGGGGCGTCGGTTTGCGATCCGGACTCAGCGAGGAGGGTGAGTGGCCGCGCGCAAGGCGAGCGGCTCCTCTTGGCGCTGTTCGGCAAGCCGGGGGCACTGGACGGGTCTTGGCGGGCGTCGGTGCGTCCGTCCGAGCGTGGCCGCTGTGGAGAGGTCAGGGCCAGGCGGAATTTCCTCCTTGCCGGTGTCCCCACTCCCGAACTTGTTTCAGAGCGTCGCAACTCGGTCCGGGACGCGGCTCCGCGTTCTCAACAACTTGGCATGTTATAATTGCCATCATTAGGGGGGCCTAGGGACGCATCCCCTGGCCCTCTGCGGCGGCGACACGCGCGCTGGGGGCGGCCTCCGTGCCCAGTCGTGTACGGACAGCAGTTCCTACATGGCTTGAGGACCGGTTTCTGGAAAATTTACCCGCGCCGGAGACGGTGCGGCGACCCGGCGGAGGTGTCTGAGCCGTAGCCTGAGCCAGCGACCATCGTCTTCAGGGTGGGTGTTCAGCGATCAGAGAACTTAAGTGACCAGCTAGGTTCTGTAGCCGGGGCTTCAGTGCTTTGCAGTTACTGAAAGGCATTGACAGCACGGATATTAAACTTTGTAAAGTAATTACTTTCTATTAGCACTTGTATCCACATCCCTCATGAGCTTCTTGGACCTCTATATCACCTGCAAGGTGTGTCCGAAGGACTTCATTAGGACCAGGGCGAGCTGCTGTGTGTCCCAGTGCAGGAAGCCCGGGAGAATCCTAGACTAGACCCTGAAAGGGACCACCAGGCTGGTCGGTTGGTGTTCAAGTGATGAAGTTGTGACAGGAACTGACAACACAGGATTCAAGGTTAAACCTGACACTTCGTCTGTGACCAGTCTGGGATATTTTTCCTCTGTCATAATGATAAGGGGTCAAAGCAGCTGGCTTTTCTGAGGGCAGTTCCATACATGTAGTTTATATTATGTGTGAACTCAATATAATTAAATATAATATTTTCTTGTAATTTTTATTGGATGTGAATAAGAGCTTACTGAACGTCCTAGAGACTTGGGTACACAATTTGGGAATGTTTTCATCTTTGAAAATATGAGAATTGAAAGATATGACTTTTCATGCTTTATGCATATGTAGATGTGCGTGTGCGTGTGTGTGCATGTGTGTGTGTAAAATTGATTGGTGTATAAGATAGAAATATATGGAGGGGGAAACAGCCTTGAACTTGTTCTGGTTGGAGAGATAGACCCTCCGATCTATGGGGTGTATGATGAGCTTGTGTGTATGCATGTCTGAATCTGCCTGGTCTGTCTAGGTCAGTGTATATGTCCATGAACTTTACGAGCACTTAGTTCAATAACACTCTGGTGCAGATTCTGAGTTCCTGTTTTACAGCCCAGCAGCCGCCAGCCGGCCCATCTGTTAAAACAGAACATGTACACTTGAGTCACTTCAGTTGGAGCACTAGGGTGGAGCATGGGCAGGAGGGCGACCCTTATTAGGAACAACATGCTACAAACAAAGACTGTCTCTCAAGTTCTATTTTCATTCAGTATTCTGCCTAAACTTGTGATTTTGGTGAGAAAGAAATAGAGTATTTGACTCTTCAGGAATGGCAAACTACGTTTCGTGAAATAATTATATCCATGGTTTGGGGAAAGGGAGTTTTAAGAGAAAAAAATAAAATCCCTCTAGAAAAGAAATGTGGTCCTTGTCACATTACCATGCAACACTGTTTTACTGCTTTGTAGTAGCATGTATATCAGAAACTGTTTTCTTTTGCTTCTTAAAAAAATGCATCAAAACTGAATTATTTTGCACCCCCCCCCAAAAAAATCCTAAATAGAAGTAAACAGAGCTTTATTGCAGGGGCTATTTAATCTACTAGAGTTGAGACTGCCTTAGTAATTCTAATGAAACATGTTTTTAGGAATTTATAACCTGGATATAAATTCACGTTCAGCCTAATCACTAGTTGCAATGGTTCACAATTTATAGTTTAAGAAATAATAAAAAACCTTTATTACAAAAATTCTGATGACTAAAAGGGTATGGGGAGGAGTATAACAGCTTAATAAGTTCCTGCAGCCAAGTGACTGATACTTAAAAAAACTATAAATTCCTTTAATAACATAATTACTTGTGGTGACAAAATAAAGGCAATATTTTTGAGAAGCATAGTTGATATTTTTCCCAATAATTTTATGCTCATAATTACATTTTAATAATGGTGTTTGTTATTTATTATATGTGGGCAGAATAAACTGTAATGGTTCTCAAGAACTCATCACAAGAAGTATTGTTTTCATTTTTATGGTACTTAAAACATTTGGGGGAAAATACGGATTTCCCTAATCTGTGAGTGTCTTTAAATTTCTGATGGACTAAAACACAAAATAATTCTCCTGCCTTGATATGGATCATTGGAATCAACTGTGTTGGTCCTTAGAAATTCAGTTTGTGGGCTGGATTCTGTTCTCTTGGTTTTGATTCAGGAGTCTGGGGTGGGGTTTAGTAATCTGTATTTTGAACAGGCATCCCCCAAGTGATTCTGATGCTAGGGATCCCTCCACCATATTTTGGGAAACATTAAATGGTATTTACGATATAAAAGAATGATCATATTCTGTGGGTTAATTTAACAAGTAATTTGTCTGGTATTTCCAAGTGGCATTTACCAGGCTTGTGAAATTTATAGGTTAACACTCTAACACTCTGTCCTCAACAATGGCACCTTTGCTTCTGTGTTCAGAACTGTTTTTGGAATCCTCAGCTATCCCTATTCCAGGTTAGCCCCAATTCTAAGGAAGTCTCTCTGGAGGCGCAAGGTACTTTGAGACCTCCCCAGTCTTAGTCCCTCCATTGTGTATTCCAAGTCCAGTGGGTTTCTGGGATGCTCTGAGGTGACTTTGCCAGTCATAACACATATGGTTGGACATTTCTCCCTGGAGAATAGAAGAATCTTAGTCCTCAGGAGCTCCCTTTGACTCCAAAGCCATTCCAGGCTTAGAGATTAGAACCTCAGCAGGACTAGTACAGATTTACCCAAGATCAAGGATCTCCTTGAGAAGCTGTAGCTGCTTTGCCTCTTGGTCAGGAAAGTGTCCTGGGCCAACTATCCCAAGACCTAGGTGTTCCCATTTTCTGCAACTCATCTTAGAAGTATTTTGAGCTGTCCAATTAATTGGATAAATGGACCTTTCAGCATCATGGAGAGATGGGTTGAAAATTGATTGCTTCTTCTCTATTTAAATCAGTGGGAATTTGGACTTATTAATTATTGCCTGTCAGTTTTTATTTATAGTTGGATACTGACATTCGGGGTCTATTTTCCCATTTCAGACTGGAATAATTCTCAATTTAAAATTTCTCGATAAGGTTTTAACAAAAAAGGATCTATCAGAAGAAGTTGTTCCCATTCCCTCTTTCTACCATCCGTGTACTTAAAAAAAACCTAATGACTTCTCAGAGGTCAGAAGTGTCTGGAATATTTACTTGCCTGATGACAAAAAGACGTGAAGAGGCTGGGACACTGAACTTGGATTGTTCCAGGCCACTGGATCATTACTGGGACTTTCACGGAGCAATTTCTGTTTTAAGGAGCACTTGGCAGGCATGTTTATAGGTCACTTATCTTAACAATCCTTTGAGTACAATGATTCTTTCCCTACTTTGTTACAGATGAGCAAACAGCAGCCACAAAAGAATGATAATATTGAGGTTCTGTCTTTCACATTCAAAGATAACACCAATAACTGAGAAATTGGCCTTGCATTTGAATTATCTTTATTTAGCATCCTGGTGACATGATAGAATTATGCTTAGTCATTCGTATCATCTATAATTTCTTTACCTCTTTCTTCAAATTTATTTTTATATTAAATGTGTCCTTCAAATAGTTTTCTTTATAAAGTTTACCCCCATATATGATCATTGGTTCAATGACCCTAACCTTAACCAGCCAGGCTTGACCCAGAATGGCAAATAATTTGCTAATGGTCATGGAGCACGATGGCAGGAAAGCCTGTATGTAGAATTCTTTGGACTCATATTTTAGACCTGTACCATGTTGCCTATTCAGTCCTATTATGCTGCTAGTAATGTTTTTATAATGGCAGAATAGAGTTGTTTGTATTTCGTTTGCCCAGATTCTGCATGATGAATGGACCTAGAAAATTTTAAAAGCCTAACGTATAATCATAGCCCCTGACTGTACAATGGGATTTGTGTGCCTACTTAAAAAAACTATGGTAGAATGCTACTTTTCTTGAAACTGGGCCATGGGTCACTGCAAGTTTCTAAGCAACAATTTTTTTTTTGGCCATGGCATAGTCTTGACAAAATCCTTTGGTCAAAGGAATTTGACAAAGGCTTTTCTTTTCTAGTTTTCTACCCTTCTTTCTCCACCCCTATTTCCATGGCAAAATCTACCTATAAAATATTTACTTTTCAAGTCAGTCTACTCCTTTAACATCTCCTAACACTAAAATTTTAGCCATTTTTGACTATTTTTCCTCCAACATGCCCTTAATCAGGCTTCTACCTTCACTTCATAGTATTTGGGGCCTGGTCACATCCTCTAATATAGAACAGTCACTGAGCTGTAGAAGTTTTACCCTAGCTTGAGCTTTGTGGATTTAACTACAACAACAATAAGAAAAAAAAGAAAAGGAGAAGACTATCAAAGTCATGTTGATAAGTGTGTCATATTAGGTATTCCAAGCTTATAGTTTCCATGGGAAATTTAAGATCCAGATGAATGAAGTGACAGATGCACTCGTCTGTGGCCTTGCAGACACTCTTTAGATACAAGCTGAGAAATATAACTGAAGACAGCGTCCCTGGTTACAGAAGAAAAACAAATGTTAAGCTCTGAGAAAGGAACTGACGAAACGTGAAGGCTTGGGGTTGGATGAGTTGGGGAGAGTGGTGGAAAAGAAGCACCTCCAGTGAAATCCCAGACAGAGTGGTAAGAAATTTATAGAGGTGCTGATGGTTTGGGGTTTCTTGGGGGCATTGGATTCTGTTTTATATTGTCTTCACAACGTGCTCGCCCTGCTTGCTTTAAATAATTTATTATAGCAGCAGGCCTTCCTCTGGTTAGTTTCCTTTTTTATAACTTTCCCCTTCTTATCTCTGGGTCTAATCAGAGGCATATATAATCGTGTGGCTGCTCTAGCGTACTTAGGAAAATCCATGATCAATATTGCTACATTATAAACCCAAGCCGTTGTGTTCTATTTTGCAATGTTTTCTTCCCTGTTATATTAACTGAGTATCTATGTTTTAAAGAATATTTTATGAATCTTTGCACAGTGAGACTATGGGCTTATTCTTTTTGGCTGAAAGTATCTTTGGAGTCATCCATCATCAGAACGCCATTGATCTAATGATGTATTTATTGCTCACTATTGTAGCACTGGCAAGAAACCCAGTATGGTTCTAAAAATTTGATTAAAAAGAAATCAAGTTTTTGCAAGGCGTGGCCATCCGATTATGTTAGCAGCTGCCAAGTATATTTTATGCTAAAATATACAGACATATTTCAAGTGAGCAAAATGTGATCTTTTCAAAAGCTTTTAAAACTTTTTGCCATGAGATAAGTAGAACAAGAAGATGCCTCATAATTAGAAAAATTATAAGTGCACTCCCCATCTCAGCCAAAGGTAAGGTATAGTATTTTTTCGGGTTATATCCTTAGACACTAAAATGGACAGATTTATCTGTTTCATTGACAGTAATAAAAACAGTGGTGTTGGGGCACCTGGGTGGCTCAGTTAGTTAAGCCTCTGCCTTCGGCTCAGGTCACGATCCCAGGTTCCTGCGCTCGAGCCCTGCATCGGGCTTTCTGCTCAGAGAGGACCCTGCTTCTCCCTCCTCCTCTACCTGCTTGTGTGCTCTTTATTTCTGACAAATAAATAAATAAAATCTTAAAAAAAAAAAAAAACCAACAACAGTGGTGATGAGAACTAGCTCCTAGTCCTTGAACAATTTTCCAGGTAACCAATACAAATCAAAATTAATGAACAAACAGTAACTGAGTACCTATCATAGGTAGTACCTCTTTTCTACTTAACTAACTCCAAATGCAGTTCAAGTATTAGCGCCTTTGGGAAGCTTTTCCATGTCTCTCTTTGGGCTGGTTGTACACTGTAAACAGAACCATCTCTTGTAACCCCACCCCCTCCTGACTGGGAGCCCCTGGAGGGCAGGGCCCATACCTCTCATCTTGGAGCTTCTCAAGAAAGGGTATGTAAGAAATAGTTGCTAGGTGCACTAGAGGCTGCAAAGAATTACAGGTGAATGCTTGCAAGACCTTCAAAGGATGTGCACAAGGATATTCACCACCAGCTGAAATGGTAGTTGACTGATATCAGGTGATTGATAACTGAATCCTAGTGGCAGACTTCTGGCTCTAGCCCCTGTCTTGGGGCTTCATGTTATTATCATCCATTCCTGATATTTCATCTTCATAGTTCCCCTCTAGTCCATTCCTGCCTTGCCTCCTCTTGTGATGTCTTCAGAAATGTCTCCAACTCCACCTGCTCCTCCATTATTCTGGCCATGTCCCCTGACTCCCTTTTTTGTTCTCTTATTCCTTGTATCCTATCTTGAATAGGCATCTAACTCATGGGCCCCACTTTGAGGCTTGGGGCAGCATGAGTTGCATATCTTTGGAAGTCTCAAATGTACTGTTTTCTTTGGCCATCCAGGGAAGCCACCTGGCTAGTTTTGACTGTGGGAGGTTAGGAGGTCTGGGGGCCATGGAGGAATAAGATGGTTGCTGGGCCGACAGGCCACGGATAACCAAAACTGAGCATAATAGGGAAACTTGACATTTGAGAGTGATGCTTTAAAAATAATAATTATAAAATTTCAACAGATTTTTAATTTCAAAGATGAACTTTTATAATATTTTTCATCTCTAAATCTTTCATTCAAGAAGCATCACCCATACAGTTGTGTATGTGATGTCATCTGATGGCTTAGGTAAGTTCTCACTTCAGTTCTTCCTCTGAGTGGCTAACTGAGCTTCTGCATAGACCGTGTGTCCAGGTGGAGTTTATGAGCAGCCAAACTAAGCATAACTGCCTGAGGTCAGGACCTTTAGGATGGTCCTTTTATGTTAGATCTTAACCTACTTCAAATGACTGCAAGAGATCAAGCACCCTTATTTTCTGTCTCATGTGGGAGATTAAGCCTCAGTGAACATAGGTGCTTTCTTCTTGTACCTGCCAAGAAAATATCATTAGAAAACTGAGTGATTACATCTAAAAGTTATTTAGATGTTCAAGGCAACAGAGAAGATGAGCAATCCTAGATGAGGTCATGGACTCACTGGTTTCTTTTAGATCTTGCAAGTGAGGAGCACTTGCCCCTGCCTGTCCCAAGGCTTCTGCTTTCATCTGGGCGCTGGGAGCTAGGAGAATGTGACCGGGTGGGGTCCACCAGCTGGGAGGCAGACGTCTGTGGAGCCCATTTCCATCCCTACGACCAGTGGAGGTTCTCCCTGTGCTGCTTTTCTTTGGCATTTTCTCAGATCCACGTTTTAGCATCCCATATAGCAAATCTTCCTTTTCCACTCTGTGAATATGTTACATACACTGAGGTTCTCACAGCCAGGAAGTTCTCAGCCTTAAGATTCCCTGATTTGAACTTTTCTCCTTCATGTAGTCCTACCCCCCACTCATGTTTTCCTCTCTTTAACATTCTTTTTCCCTTCCTTTCAGGTAAGAACTCTAGAATCAATGTTCCCACTAATCTTTTCCCTGCGGGAGTTAATCATATTTTTTACCATTTTCAAAAGACTTTCCTAGAGCATGCCAGTATATTTTTCCAATGCTAAAGAGAAGATCCCAGTTGCACACTCTAAACACAGTGCAGATGGAATTAGCCTCACAAAACCTCAGTTTTTTACCAACCAGTGACACCCTCCCCCCTTACCTAATCACTCTTACTGCCCCCTGCTCATTTTTTATATCATTAAGAAACAAATCACAAACCTCTGCTAGCAAGAGACATACATATTCATGACAACCAAGGAGATGAAGCTTTCTACAAATACCCCAACAGGTATACGTTGAATAGGGAAAAGAAGAGCAGGGTCCCCCTGTATCTTTACAGACAGACCATGTAAAGTGATGCATCTTTTGCTGATAAGTTCATAATCTGTTCTATTTCTCTTTTGAGGCTGGGTCATTCATTGCCTTCTAGTAACATCAACCATTATCACTTTTTCCTTTCCCTTCAGAACTCTGGCCAGTGAATTTCAGGTAGCTCTCCTTCATTTATTTACTTAATTTTTATTTTTTGGTGTTTCAGATGATTTAGCCTGGTTTACCTACTTATGTTGCGTTGTTTCTAACCGCTGTAGATATTTTTCTACCACTTTCCAGCCCTTGACAGCATCTCATAATTAGACACCATCCTTACATTGAATGCATTTCCACTTTCACAGCAGATCAGTAATGAAGATGTTAAGTGGAATCCTGATAGTGACCCTTTCAAAAGCTAAGGCACCATTTGCTATTCTGTCTTAATTATGGTCTCTTAGCAAATTTTCACCAGTTATAATGTCTACCCCATTTGACAAGTAATGTTTCTCAAATACTGTACAAAATTATGAAATCTATGTGCCTTATAATTTCTGCTCTCCCTTAATGGGCTAAATTTATAATTCCATAATTTTCTTATAGGAAAAATACTTATTAGACTGGAATAGCTAATTTGGTTTCAAGCCATACTGCTTTTTGCTTATTGTGAACCATTAGACATTTATGCGATCTTTTATTTTACCTCATTCCCCACCCCCACCAGCAACTCTGCCAGCAGTAATCACACTCCAACCTTTCCCTCTACGGTCAGTTAGCAGCTATGTTCTTTTGGTAAGATGGATACTTTATTTTACTGGTCCCTAATATTTTCAATTTTAAAATAACTCTACATAGCTGAAACAAAAATAGCCAAATGTCCTATTATGCTTGTGATATTTCCCCCTTCCTTTCTAGACAGGTCTGTCTCCTGATTATAAATCATAATATTGCACCTCTTCTCTGGAGTGCTTCTGCCCCTTAATCCTCTTGTCCCAGTGGAGTGTGAGGCTGCTTCTGTATCCTTGGTATCTGACCTGTGCCTGGGATCTGTGCTAGTCGTACGAGGTCCCTAATGGAATTCTTGTAATTGGGTCAGAGCTCAGAATTGGAAGCTCTATGGAACATAAGCCCAGTGAGGAGCATAAGCTCACTTTGGTCTTCAGGGAAAAACATATAAACTAGGCAGGTTGGAAGGTGAAAGTCAAAGCTTTTAAACAGATAAAGTCAGAGGTAGACTATGTGGTACCAGCTACTTAGACCAAAGCATCATCTTCCTGTTGTTATTTCTGGGGTGTTTTCCCCTCGAGATTTTCCAGGTGACTATCCCAGTGTTATAAATTAAAATGCTATATCACCCCACATCCAGAATTTTGGAGTTCGCTGAGCCAGATTCAGAAGTCCTCATTTCATTCATAGAGCTTCCCAGAGAGAAAGAAACAAGCGATATTTCCAAATGGAAATGCGCCAAATGTGGTCCACGTCTGCACACAAGACACCAACTCACATTGACCTACACCATAAGGAAGTGTGTTATCTCATGTGAGTAGGGCAGACAGCAGGATGAGTTGATTTAGTGGCACAATTACATCATCAAGGATATGGCTTCCTTTCATCTCTCTTCCATTGTCATCCTTAGGGACCACTTCACTCTAACACTTGTTCTTATCTTCTTGGCAAGATGGCTGCAGTTGCTCAGATGTCACTTGTGGACATGACAATATCTAGAGCACAGAAAATGGACCACCCTCTCCCAGGGTCTCCTTTTGAAGGAGATTAAATAGTACTAAGAAAAGTCTGAGAAGACCTGTCTTCTTATCTCATTGATCGGAACAGTATCACATGCTCCATCTCTAAATTGGCCACTAGCAAGACGTTCTCCATCATTGCTTGAGGGAAGGGAGTGGTGAATTTGAACAAAATTAGGATTCTGTTAGTAAAAGGAGTGTGTGTTGGGAGTGAAGGGGTAAATAGATGTTGGCAATAAATGTAAGTGTCTACTATACATCATGACTTGGAAAGTAACTCTGAAATTCCCTGTATTAACTACTGTGTAGCTGGTAGGTACCATTGAAATGCTATACATTTCTGGACACAAAATGGCTAGGCTAGGTTGACAGGGAGAGCAAAGCCACAATGCAGACTAATTAAGGCCAGAGAAATCGAGCCAAGATCAATAATTATTGTGATTAGAATCACAATAAACCCGAATGAATTCAAATGTACTTATTTATATCTATTTGTACTCAATAAGTATATGATCTTTACTGAATAAAAAAGATTAAAACAATTTGCCGATTTCTCAATTCTATATTTTGGATATATTATTTTGCAGTATTTGTCCACTTGAATGTAAACATTTTTTATTAACCTTATTTACATATCATAGCATTAACAATAATGATAATTACCAATGATTATAACTGGCCGTGATTTATTGAGTGCCCTTTCATAAATTAGGAATTCAGCATCCAAGAGGAGCTAGTCATTTGCCGAGCTCACTTAGCTACTGAGTGGTTAAGCTAGGGTTTAGACTTAGGTTCATCTGTCCGGGTCCCTTCCCTCCTCTCCATGACTTCTCTTTACCTTGGAAGACTGTCCCAAGACTACCCTTGCCTGCATGGTGGGCCTCTGCCCATCTCTGTGACCTCATTACTTACCCCCTTGCCCTCACTAGTTTTCCAACCACATAAGCTGGTCTCATTCTCACCTGTGACCCTCTGCAGCTGCTTCGCCCTCTGCTTGGACCACACATCCTCAGCTCCTGTGGCTCCATTCTTTCCCTTCAGGGTTCCCCTTCACAGTCCCCTCCCAGGACCATCCCATCTGATCTATTGAGGGGAGCCTTCCCCCATCCTCTGTCTCTGCTCCATTTTCCTTTTTCCTCTAAAGATTATTTGCCATAATCTTGTATAACTTACCTGCCTGTGTACTTGTTTTTGTTTGTTCCTTCTAGAATATAAAGTTCCATGAGGACAGAGACCCTAGCTGTATTTGTAAAATGAATGAAAAAATCAAGTGACTAAGTTAATGGAGTTATTTAGACATTTTGACCTCTGATAATCCACAGGCTGCCTTTTTCTCCACACGAGGACTAAAGGAGGATGACAGTCGCCATTGAGCTGAGTACATGCACATTAGATTTTTCTCCTATAAAATCTGCGAACTGAACAAAACCTACTTTTCTTTGTCTCTCTGAGGGCAAAATAAGAGATAGATATCAGAATTCTTTGGGGAAAAGGGAGATGTGCCATAGTAGTATTACATAAAGATTTTAAGAGAGCTTGGTAGAAGAAGAAAATTTGAGTAATATTCTTAGCTACAGTTTTTATACTGATTATTTTTAAGGATGTTTTAAGGATGCCAGCTCCTTTAATGTTAGGCACAAACCCTTAAAAACTGAAGGTAGACATATAAAGCTTAATTGTAAATTGGAAGAATTATAATTGCATGATAATTTGCAGTGGCAAATTTACTTAAACAAAATTGTTTTCTCTGCTTACACATAATTTTTCATTTGAACTCATGTATCTACCAAAATAATTTATTCCTAGAACTGGGTTCTTAATTATTCTGAAGTAATTATGAAGGTGCAAATTGAAAAATAGCTTTACCTCCCATGTTAATTTGAAAGGGATTGATAGAAGTGAAGCAGTGCCTTCCTGAAGTCCCTTCTCTCAGGCTTTCAGCTCAGGACCTTCTCAACTAAAATATGTGCTTTTGTGTTTTCCTTGCCCTGTTGTTCTGTGGGCTGCTGTGTCATTTGCTAAATACATTGTGAACCATTGTTTTCTGAGGCTTCCAGTGTGACTTTACCACTCAACCAAATAAATCACCATTTCCCCCTTTGACAGGAACTTGACACGCCCCTCTGATCTGCTCCTCTTTTCCAGATCTTTCCCCGGGTGACCTCGCCAACCATGGCATCTCTCTCTGCGTAGGATATCAGTCTAAATCCGCTGGGGTCTGTTTTCTGCCTTCTCGGCTTCCTGCTATCACTAAAACCTGTTAGAGTAGTTACTATGAAATATACTTTGCAGCTAAACTCCCTGTATCAGACTCCCAGAAGCAGATCGAAATTTTATGGCGAGTAGAAATACATCTGTATTTGACAGTAATTTTTAATCTAGTTCTTCCAGACTGTCTTTATGTTTTGCATCAGAGACAAGTCAGAAAAAAACTGAAGGGGGAAGAAAGGAAAGAGGATATTTTGATGTTGTTCACATGGTGCTTTTCCCCTGTGTGTCCTGGGGAGGACCCTTTCTTCCTTACTTCATAACCTGGGTAGATTTGGGTGTGTAGTTGGGTAAGACCCCATCAGGACCCAGGTGACAAGCCGATGAGTAATCAAAGGGCTGGGTCAACATATTATTTTTATTTAAAATAGGTGGGTGCATGGTCTACATAAACTCTTGAGAGACTGTCTTTGACGGTAGTTTTCATATACAGTAGATTGGCCCTTTTATGACTTGACAAAGGCTTTGTTTCTTTCTTTCTTTTTTTCCCGCTTTCTAAGCTGTGTGGGTGGGAAACAGCATGAGGTTATAGAAAATGTATAGCAAAAGCAGTAGCAATGAGAACGAATCCATAATGGGTACACACATATTGCTGGAATATTTCCCAAGTACTTGGGAGGGGGATGACAATGAAGCTTCTTTGGCAGAGGCAAAGTAGAACATGTGCTTTTCCATGTGTGAACACAGTGTGCTGTGAAAGGTCCTTTATGATTCACAAAAGCAGCTGCTTTCGAGCTGGTGTAGCCACAGAGTTTAGGAGACTCACTGAAATCGATGTACTGCAGACTCCTGGCATCTGTTTTGGAGATTGGGTTAAGTTTTGGGAGTTTGCTTATTCACAAGTGACGTGAAATAAATATTCTTTACTAGAGTGTTAGATGCTTTGTTCATTTATTTAGGGTTCACGGATCAGTTAGCAAGACTTAAAATTGTGAACAGTCATCTGTTAGGTTACATGCATACATTCAGGCATAAATTTGTAGAGATGGCTCTCTTTTTAATTTTGAAAACTATGGGTGACAGTTCTCCTTTGCCTAGTAAATCCACTTTCCTGAGTTACTGGTCAGACATATTTTGTTTTATTGGAAGTCTTCCTTGCTAGATATTCTTAATCTTATTATACATTGTGTTTTGGTGACTTTTTAGTTTTGACTGTAGTTTTACCTAATAAATCCTGTGGTTTTGTCTTTTGTACCCTTCTATTCCATTTTCTGAATGCCAGCTTCTGTCTACTCTTTTATTAGAACTAATAAGTTATTTTGATTATTCTTAAGATTTCAAACCCCAGTAACACCAGCAGTGTTGTTTCCTATCACTTTCAACAAGATCCATTTGTTTCCAGTTCTTGGAACAAGATAAGTAACTAGGACATGATTCTTTTACTTTTTGATAGTTTTCAGTTTATTGAATACTAACAGAATGTAGCATTTGCACAGTTTGCTTAAAAAAAAAAAGGTGATAGCTTTGTTTTTAACATGTCACAACTATTATGTTTCTAAATGACAAAGCAGAAAAGATTACCACCAAATAAGATTAATGTGGCTATCTTGAACTGAAAGTCATTTGAAATGTTTCATGGCTACACTTTGTGCTAAATATAAAAATAATTGTGTTTCCCATGTGTGAGCATCAAAAGCCCCAGTTGGAAAATCACATGGTATAGCAAGTAGGTCACTATTGATGGTAGAACATGAGACAGGAAATGTCACAGCTAAGATTAGAGGCCCAAGCAATATGTCTCGCCATGCTTGCTGCATTGTTCATCCTAAGTGGAAGGACTCAACAGGGTATAACTAACTTTAGCCCAATTTGAAAGTATTAGCAAGGATAGCTTTTTAATCTGTCATTCCCATTTGTTTCTAGATAACTCACTTTCCCAGTTGGGCAAAATAATTGAACTGCTTGGATTCGCACATTGGCAGACCTCTGAATACCAACGAAAATGGCAGCCTTTACATTCTAAAAGGATAAATGGGAGGCAAAGGCAATACTCAGCTATACAAAACCGTAGCTACAGATTTACCTGGTGTTTGAAATCACGAACTAGGAGTGAGCAACTAGTTGAAAATGAATTCTCTTAAACTCTCATTTATCTTCATATTTGAAGGCGAGGTGGTGTGGGGATGTGGGGGTGCACTTTTCGGAAATCCAGTTACCTTTCCTCTTCTTTTTTGAGCAATAGGAGGAAGATTTATTATTTATATGTGGGAATTTCCACCACAGAATATACCTAATTTGCATACATTTGCATATTCTAATATTTAAATAAAAGGCTGGGAAGGAAAATAGCGTTCTCCTGCGTCTGCCCCCATGGGAGACAATACCTTATTTGGGGGAGTGGGGGTGAGGCGGGGAGCCATCCAAGGCAGAGCCTCAGATTCAGAGAGATGCCATCCCCTCATGCTACATTAGGCAGTTGAACACGAGCCCAGAGAGCCAGCAGTTATTTGGAGGAGTAGGTGAAGCATGTGGAGATGATTGAATTTGAATCTGACGCTCAAGTGCTGAGTATTCCTTCACTTCTAGCACCGAGTCCTTCCCAGAAGTAGCCTGGCTTATGGAGTCCATGTATTCCGCGTGTAAAGTCTCAGAGGCCTTGAATCTCAGGGGCCTTCCTAGGCTCCTGTTTTCAAAGGTCATTAATGCAGATTTAAACCCTCCACTTTGAACAAGGATTATTCCAATGCAGGTTATAACTTTCAAGAGGGGAGGTGAGTGGTGTGGAGTCTCAGTGGAGTAAGTGTTTTGAGAGTTACTCTTTATACCTTCTCCAGCTTAAATACAGAGCCTAGATTTTTATACCTGATCTAGGAATAGAATGCTGGAAAAGGGCTTGGAAGCATAGCTCTTGGAGAAATCTCTCTGGAATGAAAATTCTGGGCATGGTTTCCATTTGGCAGTAAGAGGTATTGGCTTCTGATGGGAGAAAACACAAGTGATGTGTCAGTTGAGACTGGTTGTACCATTGTGTGTCCCTGTCACAAGCTAGCTGCTTGTGAGCTATAGAGCGAGTTTATTCTCTAGACCACTGTCGGAGAATGTCCATTGACAGGGGATGGTGGGAACATCCCGGAAGATATTTTGGAGTGTGTAAAATAGATTTTTGCTTTGGAAACCTTTGGAAAATATCCCTTTTCTAGTTTTAAAAATACATGAATAACTAATAAATATTTACAACTTCAGGTGCCTTGTGGAGCTCTTTACCATCTTATGAAATTGGTTATCTAATTTTAGTTTCTGCTATCAGATTTCTCTTTGATGTCAGCATAAATGACCACATGGCCAGGCCCCCCATCTCCTTGCACCCCAGTTGGAACCCTGAGCCTTATTCTGTCCCACCTCTGACTAAAGGTAGATGTAGAGCAAGGCAGCAGTCTCCTTGCAGGAAAAGGAATGGAAAACTGGATTATTTCTCTGGACTCGTTCCAGTTTTAACACAGTATGATTCTATTCATCTTTCAAGCCTGTTTATTTTTCCTTTCTATAGGGAGCAAGATATAAAACTGTCTGGTTGGTAACTTTTAATTGTAAGGGGAATACTCACCAGGTGACTAGCTGGCTGCTTAAATCCCTATTTTGTCTGTTTCTTTTATCTGTGTTATATACAAGAGCTTAAATAAAATGTGTCTGATCACAAATTCCGAGCAAGAGTAACCAGTAGGTTTCATACTTCAGTGCCAGAAGAAGCAACTTGGAGGGTGGGAGGGATTGGGAGTGGTAGGTTGTGGAGTTCTGGTTTCGTAAGAAAATAAAGAGACAGAATCCAGGAGGTTCCTGGATGGCTCAGTCTGGTTAAGCAAAGGTCATGGTTCCTGGGGGTCCTGGGATCCAGCCCCATTGAGCCCTGTGCCGGGCTCCCTACTTGGCAGGGAGTCTGCTTCTTCTTCTCCCTCTGCCCCTGCCCTCGTCCCCTCCCCACTTGTGCTTTCTCTCTGTCAAATGAAAATAAAAAATAAAAATCTTAAAAAAAAAAAAAAGAGAGAGAGAGAGAGAGAGACAGAGGGAGGGAGAGGGAATCCAGAATGCAAACCTATAGCAGGATTCACACACTCAATTACCTCTGTCTCTTTGTATGGGAAATACACCATCAGTGCTTATAAACCAGTATGCAAGGAAGTAGCACAAATAAAAACTTCATTTGGGGGCACCTGGGTGCCTTAGTCAGTTAAGCAACTTGTCTTCGACTCAGGTCATGATCCCAGGGTGCTGGGATCAAGCGCCCTAATGGGGCTCCTTGCTCAGCAGGGAACCCGTTTCTCGCCCTGCCTGCTCTGCTTGCTTCTTCCCCTGCTTGTTCTTTCTCTCTGACAAATAAGTAAATAAAATCTTAAATAAATAATAATAAAAATAAAAACTTCATTTGTAAGAGCCAACTTGTCACTTTCCAAAAAGCTCAATGAAAAGGGTATTATAATTTTAATGAAGAGACAAATAATCCTGTATTCTCTCTAGTGTCTCTAATGATAATGTTGGTGGAACCTCCAAAATACAGAGAGCAACCCGGACTGTATTATTTTTGTTGTCTTTTTGTTAATAAAACTTTTTCTCCAACAAAAGAGAAATGCCTTCCTTTCCCCAAACACAGACATGACCAATCAAGCTAATTTCCTAAGGGTGAATCATCCTTAGCTTTTGTGAAGGACTCTGGTTTTGACAGTTTGACCTCTGAAAGGAATTGGGGGCTTGGAATCTCCTGCTTAGCAGTTCTTGATGAACAGGAGAGAAGCTAGTTTTTGTGGAGGAAATTTGAATGGACAGATTTGGGAGATCCTCTTTTGGGGCTGTCTTTATTTTTAAAACCGTCGTATCTTGTTTTAAGTCAGTATCTTAGGAGATTTTGCTTATTGGTAACCAGATCTTGCTGTTGTATAAATAATTTCTCCTAGATGTGTATGACTGTCCTTTCAGATTCTTGAAAGAGGCTTTGGCCCTTGGATTGGGTTGTCTCATCCCACTGCCCAGCGTATGATTTTGTTACTGCTGGGTGGAGTCAATCACACTGACTTCCCAAGCTCCTGCACCTCACTATGGGAAATGGAGGAAACCAGGCTCAAAGAAAATAATTCAGGTGATAAAAGACTCTAAATTTAGAAAACTTTTCCCTTCCACATAATGGAATACAATTTGTTTCTTCTTCCCATACCAAACAGAGCTGTCCAGAACAAATATGAAAACACATGACCCTGTCCCATCCCTCCCACTTGCAGCTGTCAAGGCTTCCAAGGGAAATTTGTGTGTGTTGAATAATTTTGCTTTACAACACATCATAATCACATGTTTCAATGTTTGTTGAGACTGAAAATTGCCAGTCCATTTGAGGGGTGTGTGAATGTAGGCTAATGGGGAGATAGAGACTTGTCAACCTTACCCAGTTCTTCTACCAAACTCTTTTCTAGGTAGCAGCAGGAGAAAACTCACCCAGGTGACCTGCCTTCATTCCTCATTCACTGGGTTTTTGGATGGAGGGTTTCTCTGGAGCTGCCAGGAAACATAACTTTGGGAATTATCCAGGAGTTCTTTGAGCACTCAAACAATGACAGCCAGTGCCCTTCTAGCAGAAATTCCATTAATTTTTAATTTTGGAGTTGGAAATGGCACTAGAGATTATCCACATTCGGGTTTCCAAAGTGGAGTTTGTAAGATAAACCACTGGAGCATGGGAAGAAACTACTAGAATTTCTATTCATTTTTTCTAACCCCCAAATAAGAAAAATTAAGTTTTAGTAGTCTATGAATTGACATTTGCACCCTCCCCTGTTCTTTAGGTCCGAAGGCCCTATGTTCTGAGGGAGTGGTAGGTTCCCCGCAGCAGGCAACAGTTGGTCTCTTCAACTTGTCTATAGCATGTTGCATTTCATGTGTACATGTTGGGTTAGATTAATTTGAATAATATTGTTAGTTTCAACTAAACTAGCCCTAAACAACAACAAACACAAGGCAAGTAGCTTAAAAAAATTCTGGTAAAAACAAAAGCAAAGTATGAATTTGAAGGGATCACTAATTGTGCAAGCAAGAACAAGGGAACAGTTTGGAAATGGAGTTGATTCTGTTCTAGGATAAGCCCTTTGTTAGCCAAGATAGGAGTTAAAAAATGACAACCATATTCCGATGGGAAGTTAGCCCCCAACTTCAAAACCCTCAAGATGATGAAATGAAATACAGATTTACATGTACTGTCATTAAGAATGAACATATTGGAAGGAAGTGAATACTTTGCTTGAAAGTTTTCCTAATGATAATACGAAAGTGCCACAATTAGAAAAATATGAAGGTAAACCCTGCACTTTTTTTTTTTTAATATTTTATTTATTTGACAGAGAGAAATCACAACTAGGCAGAGAGGCAGGCAGAGAGAGAGGAGGAAGCAGGCTCCCTGCGGAGCAGAGAGCCTGACGCGGGGCTCGATCCCAGGACCCTGAGATCATGACCTGAGCCGAAGGCAGAGGCTTCAACCCACTGAGCCACCCAGGCGCCCCAAACCCTGCACTTTTTAACCAGTGTTTAAATTTACCTACTGGCCTTTATAAAATTATAGCCAATTAAATGGTCCTCTGAAGCCTGTTTTGAAGTTTTTAGTTATATGCAAAAGTAAAAAACCCACATATATTTGTAAACACTTCTTCTTCCTCCTGATAGAAGACCAGGTAAGATACTATGCTGAAAATTATTTAAAATGAGTTTCTTGGGGCGTCTGGATGGCTCACTTGTTAAATCTCTGCCTTCAGCTCAGGTGATGGTCCAGCATCCTGGGTTGGAGCCCCAGGTTGTTTCTGGCTCCCTGCTCAACAGGGAGTCTGCTTCTCCCTCTGCCCTTCTCCACCCCTCTCCACCCCCCAAATAAATAAATAGAATTTTTTTTTTAAGATTTTATTTATTTATTTGACAGACAGAGATCACAGAGAAGCATGCAGAGAGAGAGGGGGAAGCAGGCTCCCTGCTGAACAGAGAGCCCAATGTGGGGCTCGATCCCAGGACCCTGGGATCATGACCTGAGCCGAAGGCAGAGGCTTTAACCCACTGAGCCACCCAGGCACCCCTAGAATCTTTTTTTATAAAGGAGCTTCTCGGGGCGCCTGGGTGGCTCAGTCATTAAGCAGCTGCCTTCGGCTCAGGGTCATGATCCCAGGGTCTGGGATCTAGGCTCACATTGGGCTCCCTGCTCAGCAGGAAGCGGTGCTTCTCTCTCTCCCATTCTCCCTGCTTGTGTGCTCGCTCTCGCTCTCGCATGTCTCTCTGTCAAATAAATAAAATCTTTAAAATAAATAAATAACTTGAAAATTAAAAAAAAAAAAAAGAGTTTCTCTATCACAAAGTGCTGCAAAAGTATTACTGAAGCTATGACTCTAATCTTGAGAAAACAAATACCCTATTAGGACAGGTTATGGAGGGCAGAAGACCTGTTTTGCATTTTTAAGATGTTTGATCTAGCCTATTGTATTTATTCGTTTCTGCTTCACCAATGAAATACACTAAGTGCTTGTTTTTTCTGTTGTTGTGGTTTTGGGGTTTGGGTTTTTTTTTTGGTTTTTTGTTTTATTTTGCTTTTTGGTGAGCTACCGCTGGATGAGATTCATTCACAATCTTTATGAAAATGTCTTGTGAGAAAAACCAAGTAGTGTTTCCTCTTGAGAAGCAGCTGTTTCTTAGAAAAGGATTCCAAGGTGAGGTTTCAAGAGATAAATTCATTCACTGCATCATTCATAAGCAAGCTAATTCAGCCAAGACATTGAAGCCAGAGGTATGCAAAATGCTACAGGAGGAGACTTCATAATTAATTTTATAAAAAACAAACCTGTAATATACAGTGTCGTTGAAGCAATACAATATTTTGTATTAAGTTGAGAAGGGATCATGAAGCTCTTTTGTACCTAACAGAGGTTTGCTGGTTATCTTATTGAAAGATAATTGAGTTGTCAAACTTAAAGATAAGTTACATTCATTTTTCTTTTTATAAAAAAGAAAGGGTTCCATATTTTGTTAACCATTTCCATGATAATAAGCATCTTCAGTAGTATGCTACCTAGAGGCCATTTTTTTAAAACACGAAGCATAACTAATTTGTCCTTTCAAGATAAAGGTGTCATTTTAAGAATAAGGAAGAAAGTAACTGAATTTTAAAGAAACTTTTAGTATAGAGGAAACACTGTGGAAAACTGTTTGGAAATGTTTGCACTGTGATTTTTAAATTTTTTATTTCTTTACTTCTTCTTCTTATTATTATTTGCTTAAAACTGTGACAGCTATTACAACCCAACTGCATAGAATAAACTGAGCTTGGCACTAGACATTCAAATTAACATATCACAAATAATCTAGTTTTCAAACATGAAGCATATTTACCTATGTTGTTCTTGATAAAATAATGATTGTTTAGTAAGGTAGTATATACTCTTAGATAGATTTAAAGAAAATATATTTAAAGGAAATAAAGTATTGTTGTTTTCATATTTACTTATACTTTTGTGATTCTGATGCTTGTTTAATAACATACCTAATATAATGCATTGTATATATCTAGCACATAAAGTGTGGTGTCCCTGCTCAAAGGTATTTTGGTATTGGGATTCATGATCCCATAATTTTGAAGACTACTGCCCTTGACTAAAGATTCTTAAATCTTCAAATCTGGGGGGCAGGGAATAGCCACAGAGTCTTTGAGACAATCAAAGATATGTACCCTCTTGGGGAAAAATTATACATACAAGCTGCCAAATAAAATTTTGTCCAGAATTCAGGGCGATCACATGCCCACCAAAGAGCTGTTGTCACAGACTCTAATAAAGCCCCTGGGTGAGGACAAGAATGCCCTAAGGAGGTATGTGACTTATTCAGGGCACACAATGGCATAATCTGATCTTTCAATGAAGACCTGCTGAGCGTGCAAGTCATTACAGGCTTCAGCCTGGCTGCTAAGGGTGCAACTCTAGCTGGGCCCCCAGGGAATCCACAAGTTCAGTGGGGACTCCAGCGTGCAACATATAATCACAATAGCGTTCGCATTTAGGAGAAACTTATGTATTTGACTGACATTAAATGACACCAGTTGTGTGAGAGCATTTTGCTAAACTCTACAGGAAACGCAGAGATGGGTAAGGGGACACTTGTAGATAACCAAGTGCCAATTACTTGCTCCAGCTTCCAGCACTTTTTCTAAGGCACCTTTTATGTGGCCGAGCCTCCTGATGCTCCTCTTTGGGGTCTGCAGCTCTGATTCCTTTATGCACTAAATGAAAATGTCCAAGTAAAGGGAGGTGAGGCAGCAGGTCACCCTCCTTCCTATTTCTAAGCAACCAAAGCTCGCTCTTTGGGTTTATGTGCACGAGCATGCAGTTCTTTGCCTGTGGAATACAGAACTGAACTCTTAGATAAATTGGCAAATGGAAGAAAACAGGGAGTAATAAAGGAGGTATGGAATTTTATAAGCTTCATGATCCCTTTCCCCAAAGGCCTGAATCTATGTAATGAGGTAGTAGAACAAATTCCTGCTGAGTCTGAATTTATATATAAAAAAAGGAAAGATAGGAATAAAGTAAATGCAATTTTTTTTTTCTGCCCAGGTCATTAGTTGATAATATTTTTGAAGGTGATATGGAGTTTTTGTAGGAACTAAAAATAAACAGAGCAGCCCCGGGAAATAGACAAGCATTATTGATCTGTGTCAGGGCCATTTCTACTTTAATGTTTGCAAAAGGCACAGCCCAGTTTTGCAAACCTATTTATAGAGAACAGCTCCTTCGTTGCCATATATAGATGATAAAAACAAGGTGGATTGTCAGGTAACTTTGGTTTTTGTTAGGAAATGGGACCAGGAGGGATCTCCTTCGGAATGAGTGAAGAGGGCTGTTCGCTTGTGTTCCTGGGGAACAAAGAAAAGAACTGTGGGATGCAGTGTCTGCGCCCACGTTGCCCAGGGACATGCTTCTGGCCCGAGTGCCGCCTCCAGCTGCTGTTTATCTCTCAGCTGCCCCAGCCTCCCTCCCCTTGTGCTGGGAGCAGGGCCGAAAACAAACAGGACGCCTCCAAGACCCCTTCTGCCCTTCCGTCCCTGTGGAGAGCTCGAGCTCCCCATTGGTACTGACCAAGCTTGCATGCCCACGTGTGTGGGCTCCTGTGTCCTTGTGCACGTACCCACACCTGCAGTGTTTTCCTGGGATCCTCTCTGCATTTGGTTCTCCACTTACTTTTTCTTTTAATTCTTAAAATATTTTGCCCTCCACTCATTTCCTACCAGCGTCATGTACTCCTCTAATACCCCCAAACCCCAATTTCTCTAGTTTCCTTCCATCCTTGGGCTCCTCTCTGCTCTTCTCTTACAACCATCAGTTCAATTCAACAAGCGTTTAGTGCGTGCTGAGCACCTGCGAGGTTCTGGGGCTGAAGAGACAAACAAGACAGAATCTCTGTCCTCGGGCTGCTCAGTCCAAGGGGACTTGCGGTCTGTGCTTTGCCCTCTTGCCTCTACTCCAGTTATCGATCACTCCCTCCAGGCAGAGTTTCCTGCCAGCGTCCTCCAGTGTAGTAACAGCTAGGCGTCGGTTCAGAAGACATTAATTCCCCTCTCTAAGGTCTGATTTATGAAAGGAAGTGAGCTCGTAACAAGGGGCTCACATACCCCAACATGAGAAAAGAGAAGGGCTTGGATTCTGTGTGTTAAAAATCTCAAAGGGATGCTAATGGGCCCGACCACCTTCGAGACGCTCAGAAGTGATGTTGTCTCACCTGCGGGCATGGTTGTCCAGGCTCTGAGGAATGGCCTGTTGACAGTTTCTGCTCTGCTATGGTGGTCTTCCTGCCAGCGCAGCACGGGAATGCTCAAATAACTGACTGTTTTTAGATTGGTACAGAAAGCAGACAGATGAACCAACCCTGATGAAGCATAGGAACAGGGGACTCCAGTTTGGGGCTAGCAAAATTGCTTTCCATCATCCCTCTGCCCATTTCATACCTTTAGATCTTTGACAGGTGTAGTTTCTGTGCCCATCCAAATGCAACATGAGTTTATTTTCAATAAAAGAAACACCAAGAATAGTGACAGGCAGTACATCTTTGAGGCACAAAATCCTGCCGGTTGTGTATGGGTCAGACTTACATTAAGTGCCAGAGAAGGAATGTGCAAACTAAAAAACATTTTAAATAGAACCCTCACTTCTATTACTTAGTCCTCTTATAATCACCAGACAAATGGTTTCGGGGCTAAGATAATGTGAGTTCTTTACCCTTCAAGACTTTGCTGTGTGAAGGGAATTCTTCACTGGTTTCATCACTCATGATAGGGGTAACGTCCTTCTGGTGGCTGGGTGACCTCACTGACTCCTGGCTTCATTCTTCATATCCTTTGGTGCCTTGTCACGCTCCATCCCTGGTCTTCCTCTGTTTCTCATTCCATACCCTCTGGAATGTGTCACTATGTGTGCTGTCCATTCTGCCATGTCTCTGAGTGGCATGCATCCAAATGATGACAGCTGTCTTTTGTGAGCCTTTTATAAAGTCATTCATTCTTGCCTTTTCCAAGAGGAGGGATGGTGTGAGGTCACTGGCATGGCAAAATCCAAATTATTTCTCGTCTTCCTGCATGTTCTATCACTGCCCACTATTCTAGACCCAATAAAAGGGGCCAGGACCAAATCCACCATAACTTGCTTGCATGCTATAGGCCTCATGGTCACTGGCTGTTGTGTGGAAAACAGACTGGACTTGGCCAAAAGTGGAAGCTGAGGAACCAGTTAAGAGGCTATGAGAATAATTCAGAGAAAATCAGATGATGGTTTGCATAAGGTGATGGCAGTGGGGATGGAGAGGATATATAAGTTCAAGGTGGCAGAAAAAATAAGACTTGCTGATGATTTTCATAGGTGTGATAAGGAATGAAGCTTGATGCCTCCTAAGTTTTGGGGACAGGGAGGTTCATGAGGGAGGTATGCTGAAGGGGAGAGGAAGAGAGATAGCACAAATAAAGTTGGTTAAATGATATTATAAGGATTTCTTTCAATTACCTAGTGAGAATTTGACTTAAAATCATGAATATTAAAATATATGTAATAGCCCTTTGAAAACTATGCAGTTCAGAATGACTATAAGGTGTTGGTATTATTTGCTTTGGTTCCATGACATGGCCTTGATGGACTGGGCTGATTTCCACCCACTGTGGCCCATTAGTCATCAGAAGTTCTCTGAGGGTAAGGGCAGGTCAGTGCCTTACCTGTTGGACTCTCAGCACTAACAGTCTTACAGTAATAGGTGTTTGGTATGTTTGTTGAATAAATTAGATTGCATATTTGAGTTATACAAGAGTTGACCATCTGGAAACAAACAGCATGTTTTGAAAATACTTCAGTCTTTGAGGGGGTGTGCTACCTCCACCAAACGCCAGATGCCAGAGTACCAGGAACCAAATCAGCTGGGAGATATGATCACCAGGTAACTGTGAACCAGAAACCTCAAGGGCAGTGAGGTCCATTTATGCCTGGGAGTAGAACAGGGAGGGTCTGATCTGAAAATCAGTGAGAAAGTAGCATGCAGGACCAGGATGAAAGCTCAGAGGCCCAGGATGCAGGTCAAGTTATCCAGGTTCTCACCCTGTAAGGAGTCTCCATGTCCCCAAGGTGCAGGCTACTCGAGAGGTTGTGCTGGGCTGGCTTTAATGGGCTCATTGAAAACTGGTCAGGGCATAATTGCCATACAAATAGGTACTATTTATGAAAAAAAAAAAAGTCTGCTATCTTGAAGAAGAAGGAAAATGGACCCATTTTCCACATCATCTATTTTAGCTAAAAACTTCTCTTCCCAACTGGCAATATTTTATGTGTGTGCCCTGACTAAGTCCTATTGCTCACAGGCCTGCCAGTATTACACGATCAATATAAAAATTCCAGTTGTTTTGCTGACTTAGGTATTCACTGAGGGATTATTTGGGAGACAGACCTGAAAAGCAATTATGTGGAAAGTTCAATATGCTAGTTCTCCTTCAGAGGGGTTGCTGAGAGGGTACTTTCTGGAAACTTCTCTGTTTTTTTGTGTGTGTGTGTTTTCTGGATTTGGTTTTGGGTTTGGGTTTTTTGTTTTTTGTTTGTTTGGGGGTTTTTTTGGCAGGTATACTTTCCTCCTGAAATCTTGTGGCATGTGGTACTCTATCTTCCAGTTCTTAGTTTTTCTACTTCAGGCTGTCACTGTGGGGCCTCTTTAGGTAACATCCACAAATATTTTGGAGCTTGTTCTTTCAACCACAAATCTTAATAGCTTTTCAAATGGTTTTGGCACGGCCTGGGACTGGCAAGGAAGGAGTAGTGCCGGGGAATGAGGGAGACTTCTGTTGAAAAGACAGCTTTTCTCAGATTGGTATCCATGGAAATATCTGTTCGTTTCCTCCTGGTGTGGACTTTGAAGGGTTCATGAAGCTGCCTCCTCCCCACCCTGTTCTTGACCTTCCCCCTCTTCTCCCCGGTGTGTGAAAGTACATTTGCGGCCATCCCCACCTGATGGCTTCCGTGTGTGGCCTCAGCCATGGAATGCTGAGTGTTTGCCCTGGGTTTGCTGAGAGCCAAGTCAAGAAACAAGCATGTGGGTGCGAAGCTGAGGGACCATTTAGGGTAGCTGCTCCGGTTTCGCCCCCGATCCAAGCTGGAGGACGTTCTAAAGTTGAAAGCTGCGGAGTGGCCTGCAGCAGGAACAGGAACTGGGAGCTTTACTCTCAGCTGTTAGAGGAGAATTCTGGTTTGCCACAGCCAGCACTTTTGGTTTTCTGATCAGTGGTCAGGGCTGATAGATTCCTGGTTATACGGCTCACTGGCTATCACCTGGGCCACCTGGAAGCTGCTTCTTTCCCACTTCCATGATCCCCCCCTCCCTTCCCTTGCCTGTCAAGTTTTGCAACTTACTTTGTGGGCTACATCGAGTGAAAGAAAAAAACCCATCCAGACCCAAGAATTCCCATGTTGTGGGATATTTTATTTCCTGCCGTGGAAGAGATCATGATGCCAGTCAGGAGAGTTTTTAGGAATAGGCAAATTTTCTTATTTTCTCCTCTTAATATTTCTTCAGTTGTTCTTAGTTTGCCAATAGCCTCCAGCGGGTTTCTGGACTAAAGTGCTTCAAGTGTCTTCTTGCTGTTGATAAACAGTCGGCTGATTATTGATTTAGATCATTTTCTAAAATAACTGGCCATGTTTCTTTTCTGTGTTGATACTAGAGACATATGGTTCATTCCTCAAGAATGGTAGCAGGCAAGCCTGGGTTGACCAGACTTGGGGTACAGACAGTTATTGCTGACCTAACAGTTTCTCAAGAGAGAGGGAGGAGATATGAGAAAAGGATAATCCTACTAAAGATGGGGTGTCCAGTCATTTTGGGTAAACTAGCATTCAGACAAATAAACGAAATAGGTTATTCTACTATTTCTGTTAAGAAGAAACAGGATCGGAATTTGTAGGCAAGACTGCCCTGAGACCCCTGGCCTTTCATTTTGGGGTATCAGTGGTGGTGAGAAATAGCAAGCCTACTGATTAGAGAGGATATGCTCTTCTCACTCTCAGCCCCACACTTGCTAAGAGGACAGTGTGTCCCTGTTGATGAACATTTGGATGATTACCTTTCCCTTATTGGTAGTGATAATGCCACAGTGAAGGTTCCCATGCATTCATTATCAGTGTTTTTGTGAGCACTGCTTCCTGAGGTGATTAAAGATCCTGGATCCATACCCCACTGGAGAGGAGCAAGTACTCTAACCCCTTTTAAAGCCGTCACCATCATGCCCTCCTGTCCCTTTCCTGTTGTTTACCACACTTGACTCTTCCTAACCCAATAATCAACTGTGAGTGATCAGGGTTCCCACTGAAATGGCTTCATGGACAAGGTGGGTGACTTAAACATGTGGCCCTCTAGTGTGTGTGAGAAGAGGGAGCAAGGGGACTCTTAGAGAACAGAGAGGCCCGAGGCCTGAAGACTATGAAATCCCCCGCCCCTCCACACACAAATTTAATACCCGTGGCTTTCAGGCTCCAGGATGCCAGATGAAAACTGAGTTAAGCAGATGTGCGCCCACGAGTCCCTTTATGCAAAGTAGTTCATCAGCCCGGAAGGTCTGCGGTCCCACAACTTCTTCATCCTTCAGGGGCTCAGCTTGAATCCCACCTTCCCTGACAGATCCAGGTTCCCTTCCCCCTTGCTGCCTTAGCACTGTATTTCTCCCTCTGTTGGTCACACATGACACTCCACCTTCCCCTCGAGGTATTTGAGTCACTGCAGTGGGCTGATGAAAGGCTGCATCTTTGAGCTTCTCATTCCATTGGCCCTTAGCATTTCTTTCCGTATAGTGGATTCTCAATAAATCTTTCTATTGGGAGAAGGATAGGGGAGAAATAAAGCCTAGCTTCAAATCACAACTACTGAAAATAGAGGTAGTATATTATATTATGGTCATGGCAGCCACTGGAAAATTAAGCAAAAACCTTTGAATGTCCAGGATGTATTTTTCTGCCAAAAATAATTCTGTACAAGGAATCTGAAAGAATATCACTGAATTAGGCAAGTCGCTTCTTTCTCTTTGTTACGTCCAGCTGGGCTAATAAAGATTAATTTGCTTCCTTTATTCATTTATTTTTTCACTTATTTTTTCATTTATAGAAAAACACAGGGCAGGCTTGAATTCTCAGTGTGGAAATAACTGCTTGACTCCAATGATTATGTAATCTGGGACATCCAAGCAGTTAGAACTTGAGGAGAAGCAAGGTAGAGACACAGGCACCACCCCACAAGATAAACAGCACCTTGAAGTCAGATTGTGAGCAGCTCTCTTATAAAGAAGCAGGCTAGAAAACTGCCTAAATGAGTAACCTCACATGAGGTAGCATGTTGGCCCACTGGCCCTACTTGTTTATGTTAGTGCATTATTTAAACCATGTGTTGAGTGGCTGGCTTCTCAGCCCTACCAGACCCAGGTTGGGAAACGGCCTCCATATCTTGATGTAGGTGGGACGTTAATCAGTTCTTTCCAAGTCTGCCTTTCTTCATCATTGAGTCCTTAATGCTGAGATTTTATTTTCAAGTTGTGTTTATTGAGGTATAACTTGAACTAAATTCACCCTTTTTTAGTGTGTCAAGATACAGAATAGTGTCATTGTCCCCAAAATTTCTTTCATGCCCTCTTGAAGTCGACTCTCTCTTCCAGCCCCAGCCCCTGGCCCCCACTGGCCTGTTCTTGACCCTACGGTTTTGCCTTTTCCAGGATGTTACATAAATGAAATCATACGGCATGAAGGCTTTTGAGTCTGGTTTCTTTCACACAGCATAATACCCTTGAGATCCATCTATGTTGTTCTGTGTGTCAGTGGCTAGTTCCTTTTTATTGCTCAGTAGGATTTCATTGTATGGATGTACTACAGTATCTCTTCACCAGTGGGAGGACCCCAGCGTTATTTCCAGATTGGGGTCATTATGAATAAAGTCACTGTAAACATTCACAGACCATTTTTTGTGTGGGAATATGTGTTTTCATCTATCTTACCTTAAATACCTACGCATGGGATTGCTGAGTTGAATGACAGGTGTATGTTTAATTCTTTCAACAAACTGCTGAATCATTTTTCAAAGTGGCTGTTCTATTTTGCACTCCCATCATAGTCACCGGGAGAGGTCGACGTTTAAGGTCACGCGCACACCATTTTAGATCATTTCAATAGGATTATAGATTTCAGGTAGATTGAACGTCGCCGGGGGTATCATTTCACTTCCTCTGCCTCAGCTGTGGGTGCACTGAGAGAGAGAGAAATGGAGCAGGGATGTGGACCCCATCTCAATGGGTTAAGCTTTTTATTTATATACAGAACTTTAATTTTTTTTCTTCCTTTAACTAAAAATGATTAAAGTGAGCATTTGGCTGCTTGGCAAGACTCTGCCCTGATATTGAGGGGAGATTAGAGTAGCTCTGCAGATAAACTCAGAGAAATCTAGTAGGCCACTGAGGCATTTCTCAGCCCTCAGGCAGTCACCTGTGTCCTGGTCCTGATAGCATGGGATCATGTGGAGTCCTAGGAGCCTGAAAATGGCACGCCATTTAAGCGGGATAGTTCCAAGCTTTAGACAAACTCTCAATTGCCTCATAACTGGTTTCTTTTACCTCCTCAGCTACTTGCTTTCCGATTCTGACCACTGGAGGCTCTTTGCAAGCAAGGGTTCTTCTCATCTAGCTTTTGTTTGGTTACAACAGGGGATTATGGATTTGGCCTCCACAGCTGGCCCTGGAGCCTGAGCCCCAATGCAGGGCAAATGTGTCTGAGGGCTTTCTGGCTTTTGCTGTGGTAGGCACCTTTGTGCTCAACAGGAAGATCAGTTCAAAGACTCTTTGGGTTGGAGGCCTGGTCCTCCTGTGGCCTACTGTGGGTCATGGTGGTTGGCTATAGAATCAGCTGGGCATCAGAAACAGGAAGGAACAAAATGAATGACTCATGGAACCTCCGATGCCCTTGGGTCACCTTCAGAGTTTGGTGGTAACCATAGAGGCCCCCTGACCTGCAAATCCAGGCAGTAGCCTCCAGGAACCAGTTGCTTGCAGTGTTTAGGTAGGAATTCACCGAGTGTTCCCAACTAGGGAAAACTTTCAGTCAAGGCCACTCAACTGCGTGGAGCTTTTGTACTTTACCCACAACTCCGCTTTCACAAAAGAGGAAGGAGCGGGGAGAGTAAGTAAATGGAAAAGGGTGATTTTCTGATATTGCATTAGGGAAATGTCCATTCCATGCCTACCTATAAGCTACAGAGCTAGGAGCGCCCCCTCCCTCCCTGAGCGTGTGTCCTGGGATTGACAGGGGAAGGCTCAACAGCATCCTTAGGCAGGTCTTGTGTTCCATCGGGCTGATGTGACATTTTTCTCGTGGATACTAGTTGGAACAGAATGGCAAAATTCAATGAAGAGGATGCCTTTGGTTTGGAGGGGAAGAGGCTTATTTTGTTTCTAGCTACAGATTTGACTGCAGGTGAACTTTTTAGAACTGACCTATCAGAATGTGAGAGCAGAAGAGAAACTGGGATGAGTGCGGGATGGGTGGGGGAGACCATCACAGGTTTGGATTGTACCATATACCCTGGGGCACCCAGCAGTTTTATGCCTGATCACTTAGTATTAACTAAATGCACAGGATGGCTTTCCCTCTTATTGTCCAGTACATCCCCAGAGCTGCCAGCTTTTGCAGCCAGAGCGACTTGTTCAACTTTGTATATTCCATGTGGCCTGAAGAAGACTCAGTTGGCGGTCCCTGTAGGTCGATTCCCAGAGGCAGCAAGTACACAGAACTATCTTTGGGGACTCTTGCTTGCTTGGCATATGGCGAGTTCACAATGCTAGACATTTTATCAGGCCGTGGAATATATTTGGCAAGGAAAAGAACACAGTGATAATGAATGTAGGGAGGAGAAAACGCTGTACTAGAAGACAACATTGGGCTGATAAATTTCATTCTTACTAAGTTGATATTATTGCAGAAGACACCAGGGATCAGAGCATAATAGGAAGCTGTTCACCATTATCACTGATGTGTTCTAAGTATTGCGATTAATATATTCATACTGGTGCTATCAGTAAACCATTTCTTTCCTCTACATGTGTTACGATTTATTTTTCACTAGATCACAGTGGGACTAAATACTACACAAATCTCACTGCTCAGCCAAGGGAAGGGCTCAAGATGAATGTGTGCCCCAACTCATGAAGCGTTTGGGCCATTTGTACACTGAAATTTATACTCATATGCCGACAAGATCCATAGCATCTAGGGAGGGAGGAGGTTACTAAATTGTTTTTAAATTTTTCTTTTACTTTTTTCTTTTTAAGATATTATTTATTTAAAGAGAGAGAGAGAGAGTGTGTGTGTGTGTGTGTGTGTGTGTGCATGTGAGCAGGGGGAGGGCCTGAGGGAGAGGAAGAGACAGAATCTCAAGCAGACTCTGAGCCCAGAGCAGAGCCCCATGCAGGGCCGATCCCACGAACCCAATATCACAACCTGAGTTGAAATCCAGAGTTAGGTGCCTAAATGACTGAGCCACCCAGGTGCCTCCTTCCTTTGCTTTCTAACAAAGAAGGCAGCTCAGAAATTTCCAAATTGTTTTGCTACTTGAGCCCCTGAGTCTGCATTTGAATATTTTCCCCTTTAGTCCTACTATTATATGCTTTTTTCTTCTTAAGTCAATGTGTTGGTGTTGTCAGTGGGGGTTAACTCCATTTAAACAAAAATCTCTTGGGGTGCCGGGTGGCTCAGTGGGTTAAAGGCTTGGCTCAGGTCATGATCCCAGGGTCCTGGGATTGAGCCCCACATCAGGCTCTCTGCTCAGCAGGGAGCCTGCTTCCCCCTCTCTCTCTGCCTGCCTCTCTGCCTACTCGTGATCTCTGTCAAATAAATAAACAAAATCTTTAAAAAAAAACTCTTCCTTCATGTCTAAGAAACTCTTCTAAGTTTTTGTGAAAATGATACGTGTAGCAGTTAAAAAATAAAATAGCACAGAAATAATTATACTGAAAAGCCATGGTACTCCCCCCCATCCCCAACTGGAAACACTGAGAAGGTGCTCAATTTTAGTTAGGAGTTTTTTTTCTTGGAGGGAGGGTAATGCTTAAAATGCCCAAGGACAAGGTTTTACTATAGTGCATGGCACAGTTTTTTTTAATAGTTTATTTTGAACTAATTTTAGACTTAGACGAAAGTTACCCCAAAAATATGCCCTCTGTATACATGCCTCATCCAGCTTCCCCTAATGCTACTATCTTACAGAGAGTACAGTTTGACTTGTACAAGTAAAATTCTGGGTTTCTGGCAGTGCGTGGGCCTAAGGCAGGGCATGGAGAGGAGCATGAGGAACATGTGCAAGGCTCAGTGAACCTTAGGAAGACTTGAGGGCACCTCTCTCCTTTGCACGAACCAGTCTGAGCCGCAGCTGCCCAATGAGCCCGTAGCCCACCAGGCTGTTCACTCCCTTCCACCCTTCCACCTTCCCAGGTTTTCTCCTACATGTTCTAGGCTCTTCTCATTGTCTATCAGCCAGGGTTCTTCTCCAGAGGAATGGAACCAGAGAGATGGAGGCAGAGATGATAGATACAAAATGAGATACAAAGATACAGTTAGGGAGACAGAGATAGAGATAGATTTATTTTAAGCAACTGGCTTGCATGATTGTGGGGGCTGGAAAGTCCAAAATCCATAGATCAGGCAGACAGGCTAGAAATTCAGATAAGAGATGATTTTGCAGTCTTGAGTCCTAAATCCACAGGACAGGCGAGCAGGCCGGAAACTCATGCAGGATTTCTATGTTACAATATTGGGCAGAATTCCTTCTCTGGAAAACCTTAGTTTTTGCCATGGATGGCTTTCACTGATTTTCACTGATTGTATTCACACACACACACACACACACACACACACACACACCCCTCCCCTCAATTTTGGGAGGGTAATCTCCTTTCCTTAAAGTCAAATAATCGTAAATGTTAATCCCATCTACAAAAAACCTTCACAGAAACATCTAGACATCCAAACAACTGGGTGTCCTACCCTACCTAAGTTGAACATATAATTAACCATCACCTGCTCTGCTCTTTGCCAGCCTCTCCTTGACATCCAGAAATTTGTTGAAATCTTCTTTCCCTGATACTTCTATCCCAGTTGCCTCCCTCCCCTTCTGTTATCATTTATTAGAGTCTAAGGACACATGCTTATATGTATCCTACCCTCTTCTGTTTGTAGAAACAAAAGTTTATTTGTAAAGAGAACCTGACTACTCATACAAGCGCCTCTTTCAAAAACCGGCATGGCAGCAGAGGTCAGCAGTCCTTTGGAGATTAAAAACAGAACAAAACAAAAAAGCATCACGTGATTCAGCTCAAATTTATTTGACTTATATATTACTCAAGACAGATTTACCAATACTGATTCTTAGATGTCTACTGCATTGTACTTATTTTGGACTTTTTCAAATACTCACTTTATTTAGAAGGACCTATCTAAATGAAATTGTTTATTTTTCTGTTTGGATATAGATCCATCCAACTTTAAATATTTGAAAAATCTTGATGAGTTTTCAGCTTTGATCTGATGCTTTATTTTAATTTTCAAAATCACAAAGCTTTTTTCTTTTTTTTAAAAGATTTTATTTATTTGACAGAGATCACAAGTAGGCAGAGAGGCAGGCAGAGAGAGAAAGGGGGAAGCAGGCTCCCTACTGAGCAGAGAGCCCGATGTGGGGCCTGATCCCAGCACCCTGGGATCATGACCTGAGCCAAAGGTAGAGGCTTAACCCACTGAGCCACCCAGGCACCCCCACAAACAAAGCTTTTTTTTTTTTTTTTAAGATTTTATTTATTTATTTGACAGCCAGAAATCACAAGTAAGCAGAGAGGCAGGCAGAGAGAGAGAGGAAGGGAAGCAGACTCCCCGCTGAGCAGAGAGCCTGATGCGGGGCTCGATCCCAGAACCCTGAGATCATGACCTGAGCCGAAGGCAGAGGATTTAACCCACTGAGCCACCCAGGTGCCCCCAAACAAAGCTTTTTGAAGGGTTTATTCACCTCTGTAATTCACAACACCCAGAATGGGGTTGTCTAAGGTAGGTGCTCAAAAAAATTTTTTTTAAATATGCTTAAGTTTTCAAAAAATTAGTTGGCTTTACATTATAATGGTATAATTTACTATGGTCCTTTAGAGATTTCAAATGCTTTAATTTCTGACATTTCATTCACCCCTCACATTTGATACTACCAGTCAGGTAGGTAGGAGGCAGGCACTTTTAAGTCTCATTTTGTAGGGAAGATCCTTGGGCTCCGTCTGAAATGGTAAATAATTTACCAAAACCATGTGCCTTACAGTTTCTGAATCAGCCTGATCGCGGTTCTTCTGACTCTGAATTCTGTGCTCCTTACTTCACACATAACTCAGTATGCTGTACATACCCTTGTGGGATGTTACACAATGAGCATGTTTCTATAAATCTTACTAGTGTGAGACATGCTTGCAGGGGACACACGTTCAGGGTATGTTCTGCTAGTAATCTAAACAATCCCTTTCTTTGTAAGAAGGTAAGTTTCCTTGAACAGTCAGTCTACCTTGCTATCTCCTTCTGTCTTCTGTTATCCGTGGACCAAAGAGTCATCCACAAAAAAATACTCTCAAGGTCAGGCTCTCTCCCAGCAAAACTGTGTTTAAGAATCCAAGATCAATGATAAATAAGACATAAGGATACAATGTTATTGTTGGAAATATAGTTAATACTATTGTAACAACTTTAGGTAATTACAGATGGTAGCTAGAAGTGATCATTTCCTATATATCAACTACACTTCCATTAAAAAATAAATAAATAAAAAAGAATCAAGGGCACCTGGGTGGTTCAGTCAGTTGAGCATCAGACTCTTGATTTCAGCTCAGGTCATGATCTCAGGGTCATGGGGTTGAGCCCTGAGTCGGGCTCGTCATTCACCACGGAGTCTGCTTGGGGTGTTCTCTCTCCCTCTCCCTCTCCCCCAACCCCCTGTTTGTGCTCTCTCTCTCTCTCTCTCTTTAAAATAAATAAATAAAATCTTAAAAAAGAAAAAGAAAAACCACTGTGTATTTTCAGAATCAGAGCCCTCCTTCCACCACAGAAAATTCATCCATACAAAAAAGGCATGCTCTAGTATTAATAATTAATAATTGGATGAAACCTGTCACAGAAGTTACTAATACCAAACGGAGCTACAGCCCTTTTCCCCCCATACTTCCAAAAACTCATCTTTTCAGAAATCAGGTTGTGGCTTAATGAAATGATTAGTTGAAAAGTAACAATGTCTTGTAAAAAAAAAAAAAAAAGGCATCATTACAATCTAAGTACAGACTTGCTATTACAAATTTTTTTTTGTTAAAGAAATACCATGTATCTTAATTTTTAGTATGAAATGCATGTGACAAAAGCCAAGGGTGGTCCCCAAGAGCAAAGCCCCTTTACCCAGAGCCATTCCCCATTGTTTTGAACATCCTCCTTCCACCAGCTAGGGGCCCAAAGGGGGACAATTTCCTTGCCAAATGCTCCCTACCTTTGGTTTCCTCCTTTTTCTTTCTTCCTCTTTTTCTCAGGGCTACCTGTGGACCTTCTGTCCCACCCTCCCAGTCCCTGGCTTTCCACTGGACTCCTACACACACACCGAAAGCTTAAATGCCTAACCTACCTTTGCTGCAAATGTATTATTCAGACCAGTTTCAGGGCAGGTCTCATATTATTCCACTGAGTTGGCCAGAGGTTTAAAGGATTCAATAATCCTGCAAATGTTTCCTGCCATCACTCATCTTCATTCAGTGCCTGGGAGCATCCATTGGGCTGGGGCTTCATCACCCAGAGCCTGTGACATGGCCTGTGGGGGCCCATGAAAGCCCAGAAGCAGAGGTGGAATCATGTGAGCAGATGTGTGTTTTCTTGGGGAGCAGCTCTATAACTTTCCTCAGATCCTAAAATGGACCCATGACCCCAAAGTGTTTAAGGACCATGACTGGCTCTGAGAAGCCCTGTGCTCCTGCTGGCTGCTTCTCTTTCCGCCTGAGGCCTGGGCTGGGCTCTGGCAATGAACCTGCAGGCCATGGAACCTGCAGCCAGGTTCCCCCATCAACCTCCCCCAACTGCTGGGTTTGGCCTCCTGCCTTTCTCTACAGTCTGCTGCCCCTCAGCTGGACCTAAACTCTGCCAGACTGGTCTTGCTCCTTGGCATAGAAGGTGTCCCTGTCCTGTTTATTTCCCAAACAACTATAGTCCAGTTTGGTCTATTCTAGAACCTCTTTTTTGAACATAGAGAATCACTGGGTTTTCTCAACCTCCAGCCCCCGTGTCAGTGCACCTGCCCATCCCAGAGCCACTGCCTCTCTTAGAGGGGACACATTGCCTTCTTAGAGAATTGCATCACTCAAATGACCAGTAGCATCCCCATGCCCTGAAAAACCCTAGCATTTTCTTCCCTCCCAAACCCCCCAACAATTGCAGGGCCCCACACTAACATGAATCAGTTCCATCCAGAGCCACTTGTTGTAGTTCACAACAAACAGATTCTATCCTGCGTTGACCCCACCTCGATAACCTCTAACTCTCTCTTTGTATTACGATAACAGGTGTCGCATGTTCTGATCAATTTTTCAGTGTTAGAATTGGGAAAAATTACCCAAAGCTGATTAAATATGAAGACCATAAAGGAAGCTGGACATAGATAAAAGATAGGAGAAAGGTACAGTCCATAGATTCTCAGGGCTTTCTTCTGGTTTCGGTCTTTGCTTTGGTTTAGGCATCTTCTAAGAGAAGCCTTTGCATCCTGTGCGCCTTCTGATTTGCTGCCCAAGAGGGGTCTGAGACGCAGAGGGGGCACAGCTGGAAAGGAGGTTGAGGGACAGGGCTCTTCAGCTGTCTGAGCTTCAGTGGGCTAACCCCGGCATCATAAATCAAGTTGGCAGCGAGAGTGGATTTGGGGCCCCGAGTAAACTGCTGTTCCAAGTCCAAAGTTAGCTCCCCCACGAGGTCTGCATTCTCAGCCTGCTGACACTTCCGATAGTCTTTGCTGATACCAGAAAGAGAGAATTCGAGCTCTGCCATATTTAGATCCTTGCCCTAAGTCAAAGTTCCAAGTTGCTGCATTGCTGTTTCTGATACACAATCCTGAGCTGAGGAAGTGACCGGCCTGTGGCCTCGCAGACTCAAAAGAAAGCCTGGTCATGGGCAGAGGGCTAGTTCCTGCCCTCAGATAGGGATGGGAACACAGGGCCCTGCCAGATCTCTTGCCTACTCCCCTTCTCTCCTGTCCTGAGGCCAACTTTTCAGAAGGGATCATCTGTCCCTGTTACTGAAAAACAAGCATCTCTCTTGGGAAGCCAGAGTCAACTCCCTTTGGGGGCTTGGAGGAGCTTCTGGGCAGCATATGTGTGATCCAGCTCTGTGATTCTTCTACAGGGTTCCTAATCTGAGGCCCCTCCTGCAGAGGGGAGAAAATGAAGGTGTACACAGCTGACTCCACAAGAAGCCGTCTTCACGGTTAAGAATTGTCGATGAGACTTTACAAAGTATTTCAGAGCCAGTGGCTACCAAGTTATCTCAGTTTAATCTACCCAAAGAGTTAGGGAGGAGAAGACATTATGATTAGGGTTTAGTTGACTGTGTGAACAGGGTGTCAAAAACAGCCTGTACCCACGTGGAGACAGTGCAGGTTTCTTCCTATCCCACAGCAACTGAGTTCTCCCAACTTCTGACCTGTTGGCCCTCCACCACAATGCCCGTGTGCACCACTACTCCTTCCTGCATTTCAAGAAATTCAAAACACAAAATGTTGAGGTCTGGCTGTGCTCCTGTGTCAGAATTCATTGTAAGGTCCAGAGTTCCCTCAGTGAGCTGAGTCATTTGCCTTTCACCAAAGGACTCAAACAAATTGGTTCTCAGCTGTTGCCCAGCCATATTAGCAATGTGACAAAGACAATTCAGAACAGGGTACGTATATCCCACACCACCCCCTACTCTCTTGAGTAACTTCTCTGTGCCAGACATTCTCTTTTATACTTCACATCTGAGTTAACACACAGAACGTTCCATGAAGGTGTATTTAGCCCGTGTGACAGATGACAAAATCGAGAGTAGACCGTTTTGATGCTCTAGGTACCGCAGCTAACCTTTGGTAGACCACGGTTCAAAGCCAGGTCTCCTGATGCAAGAGCCCTTGCTTGTCCTCCTGCACGATGCCGTGGCTGCAATGTGTTAGATCCAAGAATTACACATTAGGATCAGCTGGGGGACTTGACAATGAGTCAGTCAGAACCTCTTCAGCTGTAGCCCAGGCCACCTAGGGAAGAGGTGCCAAGTGCCCAACTTCCCCTCCAGCATGAAGAGAACAGACGGTCTCTCCATTATTCTGGGATGAGCATGGGTCCGTGCCAACAAACGGATCCCCTGCTCTTCCTTCCCTATCGCTGCCCTCAAGACAGAGCCATTCACATTCATTCAGCTTGGGGCTCAGCCATAGTGTAGGAGAGACTGGAGCAAGCACACTGTGATGGGGGGGCTGGGCCAGGGAGTGTTCCCAAGGGTGCAGCGGCAGGTGGCCTGGAGAAGCTGCGGGGACAGAA